>NC_137626.1:13865973-13983056 GCF_963280865.1 Gymnoscopelus braueri
TTGAGCATAAAGTTATAATATATCTAGAGCATAGCCTATATGGGCAACTGGCGACCCGGGGGCCACATGCGGCCCCACCTTCACTTAATGCGGCCCTCGGAATACTGATACAGTATATCATTGATTTCAGCTGTTGCAATTCCAAACATGCAAACATGACCCGCTTTAATTACTTAATATTAGTAGCTTAATGACTAGTATTAAAATTCTATTGTCTTTTTTATGTCCAATGTATTTGTATTTAAGTTGATAAAGTTAACATAAGTATAACTAAATGTATCTGAAATTAAATAAAAATGTTACTTTTCAGGATTCCAATTAAAAAATATAGAAAAAAGCTTATAGATCGGCTATTTTTGCTATTTTTGCGTGACATAGAATGGCGAAGTACGGCGTTAATTTAAGAACAAAGTTAAAATACGGAGATAAGAGGTTTCTGCCCGAGTATATGCAATGTGGCCCTCTAGACTAGAGTGAGTGTGGAAATATAGTGGCCCTCTCTATCATCAAAGTTGCCCACCCCTGATCTAGAGGGTGGATTGCCCCGCCCCCAGTGGCGTTTGAAGCACCCGGAAGTCTGCCTAATCGAATCTGTATGCCGGAAGTACCAATATTGGGTCGAACAGGCGTGACCATAGAGTTATGACGAGCAGGCGCACTAGGGTTTCAAACGGTAGAAGCATGCGCAGTAGCGTTTTAAATGCGGAAGTGTTGCATTCTCAGATTGACCACCAGGCGACGGCCGCTTCACCGTTCTACCGCAGCTCTGGGGGCTTGGGCTTGAGAGGGCTAGCACTGTGGGCGAGTTAATATAATGAGGTCTGTGCAACTCATTGGAGAATGGTCATCAAAGACATTCTGCGCTCAGACACTCGTATATACGGGTTAGCCTGTAATTGCTTCAGCACAACCTGCTGTGTGTCATATCTCCTGCGCTTGCAACATGCTTACATCTTACTATTCTATTAGCTAGGGCGCTTTTGAATCAAAAGCAAATTCAAACGCATCCTCACTAACTGCCTTCTTTTTTTTTTTTTTTTTTTTTACAATCCTATATTGCCTACATAAACCAGTTAAGCTCTATACACTTAGTTGACCGGAGTCCCCCAGGGGTCTACACTAGGCCCCCTCCTTTTTCCCCCTATACACCAAATCTATTCATGCCACATTGTGATACATTGTGAGCTTTGTAGATCTGCTGTTTTCGCCGAATGTTTTGACAGCTTAAACCCTATATTGTACGTAGTTGACCACAGTGATCCCCCATGGCTCTATTCTTGTTTCGCTCCTTTTTTTTCCTTTACACCACATCTCTTCAGCGAAAATAGCCGATCTACAAGCTCTCATGAGCTTGTATATCTATCGGCTATCCCCACCCCCAAATGTTCGCCTCAGAATGTATGTAAAAATGTACCCGTCCGGAACGGGCCGTAACGGTTTGAGTGTGTACGGTGACAAAACAACTGGTCCAGGGCATTTACAGAAATAATAGCAGTCTTACAAAGAAAACAAAAAACAAAGCTTACTGTAGCTGCAGCGTATATACAATAAAATTAGAAGTAGAACGCATAAATAGCCAATTAGAGGAAGTCCAGGCACCCTGCATAGCCTATAACCCACTTTTTAACCCTTTAAGACCGGGGGACGCATCTGTGTAACCACTTTATCCATATTTTATACTTTTGGCTATTAAAAAATAGCAGATATACAAGCTCATAGCGCGGCACCGAGTGCCGCGCTATGAGCTTGTAGATCTGCTATTTTTTTTTAAATCGTGTTTTTTTTTTGCAAATCTTTGAATATATATCTATAAAGCAATTGTTTTTTACTCAAATCTTTGCTTCTGGGGGTCCCTGGATTTATTTATTTTTTAGATGGGGGTCCGCAGCCAAATACATATCGTTGTGGGGCTCCTTGACACTGACATTAATATTATAGCAACATAAGTGTTTCAGAAAACTGTTTTAAACTGATTTAGAAGACATTTGTAGAATCCCCAGAAGCAATAACATTTTAGCTAGAAATGCTCGCTTTAAATATATATATATTCAAAGATTTGCACAACATTTTTCACGATTTTTCAAAGATAGCAGATCTACAAGCTCATAGCGCGGCACTCGGTGCCGCGCTATGAGCTTGTAGATCTGCTATTTTTGAATAGCCCAACGAAATCTAAAAATGACACACAGATGCGTTCTCAGGTCTTAAAGAGTTAAGAGGTGTTATTATTTGCATGGGGGTGAGGTAACTGTGTTTTCTTAATAGATAATTGTACAGACAGAGAGAGGGTGCTGCTGCCCACACAGAATCCGCTCAGGGCCAAAAGCAAGACATATCAAATGCGTTATAATTTTCAATTTCGACAAAGCCGTATTTCATATCTCCCCCCCCCCCCCCCCACGTGGGAGGGCCCGCCGCCTACGCAAACACGAGTCAACCTTGTGTTTTCTGTGGAATCCGTGCACCGCGGTATAATAATCCAGTTACCGCTCGGACAATAGCTGCTATTTAGCCCACTAAGACCGGGAACGCATCTGTCATTTTAGATGCTAACCATTTAACCATTATTCAAAAATAGCAGACATACAAGCTCATAGCGCGGCACCGAGTGCCGCGCTATGAGCTTGTAGATCTGCTATTTTTGAAAAATCTTGAAAATGTGTGCAAATCTTTGAAAATATGTATCTTTTAAAGCGAACATTTGTAACTCAAATCTTTGCTTCTGGGGATTCTTTAATGTCTTCTAAATCCTAACAGTTTTTTTTAAGGGACTTATGTTGCTATAATATCTGTGGTTCTCAAACTCTTTCATGTCTAGGACCACCCAAAATTATATGTATTTCGATTTTTCAAAAATATGAGCAATGAGCTTATAGATCTGCTATTTTTTAATAGCCCAAAGTAAAAAATAATGTGGTTACACTAGATGCGTTCCCGGTTTTCATGGGTTAGATTAATCCATTACGCTTGGAGGCCCAGGCATACCCCGGCACATTTTATTTCAATTTTTTTAGATGATCATATTCGACTTACCAACGCAACTCGCAAAGCCTCGAGCACTTGACATGTGTGATTGCATGGCAGCAGCCATCGAGGGAGCTGCTTTGTCTGAAGGCAAGCGGAGCAGTTAGTCATTGACCTTTTTAAGTTTTTTCTTTTTTTTTCTTAGATTAGATAGGATTCCTCGTATGGGCGGTATCAATTATTCTCATTACTGACAGCTTTCTGTGGTAAGATGTCATTAAGGGAACACGGCGCCCGGCTCCGTCTCCCACACGTACGGAGGTGATTGATGGCTATCAGCACCGCTACTTGACTCGGAGCAATGTTGTGTTCAGTTCACTAATAACCTCCGCAGACATCGCCCAGCTCTATTTATACTGAAGCAATAATCCGTTGCTATTGCGTCTTCTAGAACGGAGGATATATCTTCACATTGTAGTGGAAAGTCTTCGTGTTTTAATAATAAATAAAAAGGCAATATGGTTGGATAGACAGGAAAGACGGATGGAGTGGAGCGGGGGGCATTTTGACCTAAAAACGCCTTCTAAATCCTAACTTTTATTCAAAAAATGTAATAAAACGTAATGTTGCTATAGTAACATCTGAAATGACACAGATGCTGTCCCGGATTGAAAGGCATAACAACGTATAGGTTTAACAGGTCTAAATCCCTATACTTTCTTCTTCTTTCTAAATATTTTAAAGGGATAGTTCACCTCCAAAATGACTTTTTCTTTTTTATCGATTAGTCACCCCATAGAGACTTGAATTCATGGATATTTGTTTTTAAGTAGGCAGTGGTTCCGGTAGGAGACACAAAGGAGACTGTTTATGTCTCCTACCGGAACCGCTTTTATCGATTAGTCACCCCATAGAGACTTGAATTCATGGATATTTGTTTTTAAGTAGGCAGTGGTTCTGGTAGGAGACACAAAGGAGACTGTTTATGTCTCCTACCGGAACCGCTGCCGGTCATCAAAGTATTGGCTTAGGAATGTGACAATAACAAAAAAAAAATCCATTAATTCAAGTCTCCATGGGGTGACTAATCGATAGAAAAAAATGTCTTTTGGGGGTGAACTACCAATTTAAATCTAAGCTCACAACACGTCACAATGTGACGTGTCGTGAGCTTCTATAGCTTGTAGATGTGCTATTTTCGGTCTTGAAATAATCACGTTTTTTTCTTTTCAAATGGACCAGAAGGGGGGGGGCGATATCAGAGCCATGAATTCCCCCAACACCCTTCCACCCCCAGCAAACTGAACCGTGCACGTCGGAGCGGAAGAGCCCTCGTGTTTTAATAAATAACCAGGCAGATGGTTTGCTTTTAGACGGAAAAGATGGGACAGATCTGTCCGTCTGTCTATTCAATCTGGCTTATCTATGTATCTAATCAATATGTCTTTGACAAATAAAGCTAAGGGGCCGGTGGTGTGGGTACATTTGTCTGGGACCTCTATTATTGTGTCACCCCCCACACTCATATCGAGGGGGATTTAACCCATTTAAACCGGGAACGCATCTGTGTCATTTTTAGATTTCTTTGGGCTATTCAAAAATAGCAGATCTACAAGCTCGTAGCGCGGCACCGAGTGCCGCGCTACGAGCTTGTAGATCTGCTATTTTTGAAAAATCGTGAACATTTTTTAATATATATATATATATATATAACATTTTTAACTCAAATCTTTGCTTCATGGGGGGTCCCTGGAACAAAATGTTTTGAGATGGGGGTCGGCGGACAAATACATATAATTTTGGGTGGTCCTTGACATGAAAACGTTTGAGAACCACTGATATTGTAGCAACATAAAGTTTTTCAGAAACCTGTTAGGATTTAGACGACATTTATAGAATCCCCCAGAAGCAAAGATTTGAGTTACAAATGCTTTAAAATATATATATTCAAACTAAAGATTTGCACAAATTTTCACGATAAAAAAAAATGCTCATAGCTCGGCACTCTATGAGCTTGTATATCTGCTATTTTTGAATAGCCCAAAGAAATCTAAAAAAAAAATGACACAGATGCGTTCCCGGTCTTATAGGGTTAATAGCTCTCTGTGACCTAATACCTGTGTCCACGCTCCTTCAAATGCCATGTCATTCCATTTCGTCTCTGTCTGTTCCGAGCTAGTTTGTAACTTTGATTAGAAAGCTATAGCCTCTGTGTTTCACACACAGACGGGGGGGGGGGGGGGGGGGGGGGGGGAGGAGGAGGAGGAGGTGGTAAATCAATGGGAGAGGTGTTACAGTCCCATGTCTCCCGGGCTGACGCTGATCCAGTGCCAGCTAAAAACAAAACAAAAAACACACCAGTTTGTACAAAGCCATGGGGTGAAGAGACGATAGAATGGAAATGTGTTGCCGGGTGGTGGTGCATCGATATGTATGGATTACACCAATGGTTTCTCGAGCTCTTCAAGGCCGCGACAGCCCCCAAAAAATAATCATATTTGAACTGGTACACTTTAGCTACTCAGTACTACTCACCAAAACAAAGACGGTTTTATGGAGTTGAAAGCCTGCTCTACTTAGTGGGAACACCCTGAGCCCCCCCCACTTCACGTCTAAAATACACTTTTTGGCCAGAAAAGAAAATATTTCACCGGAAGGAAAAATCTGGTCAATAGAAACAATCTGTGGAGGGCACAGAGGAGTAACCAAAAAAAGTTTGCCCCTTCTGGTGAAATATTTTATTTTCTGGGCAAAAAGTATATTTTAGACGTGTTCCCACTAAGTAGAGTAGACTTTCAACTCCTTAAAACCATCTTTGTTTTGGTGAATAGCGAAAGTAATTTTTTACTGAAGACGAGAGGCTGCGCAGCCTGCACTACCGCGGGTGTGTGAGGGGAAAGGATCGAGAGTCCCATAGCGTTAAGGAGAACTCCCTCTAACGCTATGGACCAGTGCTAGGTTTATGCATTAACTTATAACAAAGATACTTTATAACTATAGTTACGGTAGTTAAAATGTGCTGTTCCACTGAGCTTATAATGCATTATGACCAGCACTTATACGTTATAAACGTTGTTATAAGTTGTCATACATGATTATAAACATTTATAACGAGTGTTAATATGCCTTGTAAGCACATTATAATGCATCATAAATGCGATTACAATGCAACCCGAGTGTTACCGCCGTTAGCACTACAGTATTGATTGATTGGAAGGCCTACACCTTCCAATCAATGTCAATGTTACCTTCCTCTGGAAGTCATTATAACACAGCCTCGTGACAAGAAGGTTTCACCGTTTCATGTGATTTAGGGGGCCACAATATCTGGGCACCAGTGCTGTGTATTATCCCAGGGCACAGCTGTGATCATTTATTCATACGTCTGGTATCATTAAAGCTTTTGTTGTGGTGTAAAAAATACATTTCACCCTGGTGTTTTGTTTTCATTAGACCATTTTCCCAGATTCTAACAGGCAGAGATTCTAAAGCAGTGTGATGAAAATGAGTCTTCTCTACATGAAAGTGTGACATTTCCCCCCCCCCCCAAAAGTGCAAGTGTTTAGGTAAAGGGGAAATGGCTATCAAGTCCACCAATAACATCTTGGGGAGTCTGTCTGGCAGGCGCTACCCTGTGGATGTGCCAAACAGGCCTGAGCCCAATAGTCTCTCAAGCCAGATAACTAGAACCACAGTCTTTGAAATGCTACATGGAGTCTGTAGCCATTGGTGGAAAAGGTACTACTTTTTTTTTTACTTAAGTAAAAGTATTAATACTGCAATGTAGAAATATAAGAATCTACAAGCTCAAAACCTGGCGCAGATTTGCTACTTTTATAGTCTGTAGTATGATCAAGCAGGGCATTCATTTATGAAAAAACACAAACAGTTGAAATATGAAGATAAGAGGTTTCGGTCCGACACCAACAATATGTGTTGACTGATTTGATTTACGGCAGGACAAATGTACGCGAATGCAAAAACGTAATGGAAGTGAGGTGGACGTCCACTGTAGTTTCTTCACATTTTCAGTGCTGTATGACGTTTTTAACCCATTTAATCCGGGAACACATCTGTGTCATTTATAGATTTGAGCTACAACCATTATTTTATACTTTGGCTATTCAAATAATAGCAGATATACAAGCTCATGGATGAGCTATGAGCTTGTACAGTAGATCTGCTATTTTTGAAAAAATCTTGAACATTTGTGCAAATCTTTGAATATGTTGTGTTTTAAAGCGAACATTTGTAACTCAAATCTTTGCTTCTGGAGGTCCCTGGAATCAAAATATTTTAGAAATGTTCGCTTTAAAAAATATATATTCAAAGATTTGCACACATTTGTATGATTTAAAAAAAAATTGCAGATCTACAAGCTCATAGCGTGGCACTCGGTGCCGCGCTATGAGCTTGTATATCTGCTATTTTTGAATAGCCAAATAAATCTAAAATGGCAGAGATGCGTTCCCGGATTGAATGGGGTTAACAACAGTGTAGACAATCCAAAATATAATTCATGCACTTCCATACACAATACGAAACGGAAAAAAATGGTCAGTCATATTGGCACAACAGAGACATGGGATGATGTGCAAACAGTAATGGCCCCGGCCAACATTTCTTTTGGCCCCATTTGCTTTGGCCCGCCGTCGTGCCCATGATTCAGCCCACCCACCAATTTGATGTGCCCATCCAAAATGACAATCCTGGCACCCGCCACTGCTTTATGGAGGGGACTTTGAGCATCTTGTCCCCTGTCAGGGTGAAGAGGAGAGAGTGGGCCACTGTATATGCATGCATGGTGTTAAGTTGTTCTCTCTGCAACGTCTTTGTCTGTGCTCGGCCATAACACATTAACCCATTAAGACCAGGAACGCATCTGTGTAACCACTTTATCCATATTTTATACTTTGGCTATTCAAAAATAGCAGATATAGAAGCTCATAGCGCAGCGCGGCACCGCGCTATGTTATGAGCTTGTAGATCTGCTATTTTTTTTAAATCGTGAAAATTTGTGCAAATATATAATATATATTTATCTCAAATATTTGCTTCTGGGGGTCCCTGGAACAAAATATTTTGATGGGGGTCCGCGGCCAAATACATATAATTGTGGGGGTCCTTGACATGAAAAAGATTGAGCACCACTGATATAGAAACATACGTTTTTCAGAATACTGATAAGAATTATAAAAAAATACATACAAATATATATGGTTAAAGTGGTTCAAATGATTGGGTGTTAACACATTTTTCCTGGCGACCCCCTGGTAGCTCCCCAAGGACCCCTGGGGGTCCCCGGACCCCACTTTGAGAACACTGTGATATGGAAACCAGATGTGAAACCATCTGTGCCGGGAATGAACAAACAAGAAAATGCATACATGTGTATATTTATTAATACTAGCTATAGCTTTGAGCGCTGCAATATATTCAGCTAAAGTTTAGAAAATGATGAAGACTTTTTTGCCCTTTGATTTCATATAGCAGTAAGTCAGGATGTAAAGCCTCGGCTCTGCTCATCAGCTAAAGGACTCAACTTCTGCACAGAACTGCTGTGTGTGTGTGTGTGTGTGTGTGTGTGTGTGTGTGTGTGTGTGTGTGTGTGTGTGTGTGTGTGTGTGTGTGTGTGTGTGTGTGTGTGTGTGTGTGTGTGTGTGTGTGTGTGTGTGTGTGTGTGTGTGTGTGTGTGTGTGTGTGTGTGTGTGTGTGTGTGTGGGCACACACACTATCGTCTCTGTTGGGTGGAAACCTCATGTGTCCAAAATTGTTACTTTTCAGGATTCAAATTCAAAAGTAGTTCAAAACGTTCGAGCTTGTAGATCTGCTACTTTTGATACGTTTGTGTGACACTGTAGAATGATGAAGAACGGCATTAATTTGCGAAAAAACACAAAAAGTTTAATACGGAGATACAGTAAGAGATTTCTGCCTGACAGCAAGATTTATATATTTATAATGTATACTTTGTCGCCAGACGTGCATCCGCGGCGCCTTGTGAGCTTGTAGATTTGCCATCTTCAGCGTGCAACACTCTCTTATGACGGTGCATAAATAAAGCATTAGTCGGCCATTTTATGGAGGGAGAGAGGACATCATGACAGATGGGAAACTTCTTGTGCTCATTTCTGTCCCACTCAGATGGTGGCGACCCCTCTACACTGCCCGGGGGGCCGTATGTGCTGCATATTCCATCTTGGAGGAGAGTTAGAGAGATGAGAACGGAACGGCCCATGGAAAAATACCCACTCAGTCGCCCCCGTTTCAACCACTCTGAACACGCAAACCCAGGCTTAGTGCTGATGCACGCATGCATTCATTCATTCACAGATAGTTCTTGAATGTATGTCAAGTGCTTGTCCTAAAATGGTAGTCAAAAAGTCATGCCTAAGAAAAAATTATAATACAAATGAAATATTATGTGAAATGATTATGCTTACAAATACTGAAACTGTACAATTAATAAATAATGAATGAATGATTAATCATTCATTCATTATTTCATTTATTATCTCGCACACACGCACACACGCACGCACGCACGCACACACACACACACACACACACACACACACACACACACACACACACACACACACACACACACACACACACACACAGTTTCTGAGAACTGGATTGCTCTGGATTACACTCTTAATCCAGAGTGATTTACAGTAAGCGATTTACAGTAAGCAAGGACAACAGAAGGTAATACATCAAATGCATAGACAGAGCAATTTAACTATCATCAGTATCATCTATAATCTGTACATTGAAACTATACACACTATAGGTTGCCAGGTCATGCCAACAATGGCCTGGCATCTGTCTAAATAACATGCTATCTAAATGACATTTTAGCCTTTGCATGAGCTCGCAGGTTCGTCAATGGGGCAAGTGCTACAGTAAGTGCTACTGGGCCAAAGTGGAGTCTGAAGAGGTGAGTTCAGCTGGGTGGTTTATAACATATCAATCTGTGGTCTGAGACAAATGGAATAGATAATACTGCTTATAGGCCTACTCACACTTTTAGGGCATGCTCCCTGTCTACGGGGTCTTCAAATAAATGTATGCATTTCTGTTTCAAGCACAGATGGTTTCCACATCTGGGTCCTGAGTTCCAGGTCACACTCAACAGTGGTGCTGATGCTGTTTGGTGTTCATAAAAACACATATCCGTTGAACAGAGCGGTGGCAGGCAGGCAGACAGACGCCGCTGGGCTTCTGTTAGAGAGAGAAGACCCCCACCGGCGAGACCCCCGACTCACAGCTCCTCTGGTGCTGTCAGGAAGAGCTTTTATGTACACGACCCCGACATGTACCGTTTCTATTGACCTCGCTAAACACATCCACTCCTCACTTCCACACAGGCCCAGGGAGAGCGGCTATTGAAAGATTAAAGTCACCCAGGCATGGCTGTCATCGCATGGGCCGTACGTTATGTCAGGGCTTCTCAAACTTCTTCCAAGTCAAGGACCCCCAAATTGAGAGGTATTTGTCTACGAGCTCACAACGCGTCGCAGTGCAACGCCTTTTTTTGCTTGTAGACAGGCTATTTGTTGTCATACATTTTGACAAATCTTGGAGTAATAAAAAAATAAAGATACATACAATTTGGTTTCATTTAAAATAAGCTGCAGATTTTCTGCTAAGGGCTGTGGGGGGTGACCGCTGAAGGCATTGAAAGAATTGTTCTAGCCAAACGATGGTGATGAACTCTAGGGTATAGCATGACACCAAAAGATGGCGGTGCACTCTAGCTTCAAAAATTGACTTGAGTAAAAGTACAAAAGTATCGGTATATTTTGTCTCAGGTACTAGTGTAAATATGTAAATATGTAGATAACTTGTTTGGTTTTTAATTTGTTCTCTTGTTTGATCTCCTTTCCCACTTGCCTACGATGGGAGCTATGTACGAAAATGAATTTCACCCACTTTTTTACTTCTGTAAATCTGTGATGTGACAATAAACCTGATTCTGATTCTGTTTCTGGTATCAAAATATACTTAAAGTACCAAAAGAAAAAGTACTAAAATGTTTGAAAATAGCAGATCTACAAGCTCACAACGCGGCTACTTTGATAACGCGGTTTTAACCACATGAACCCTAGCTTCCCTATTTTCTGGGGGGGGCTAAAATTCTGCGAAAATAGCAGATCTACAAGCTCATAAATATAAAATATGGCTTTGTCGAAATAGAAAACGACCAGGCATTTGATATGTCTTACTTTGCCTGGAGCGTGTTCTGTGTGGGCATGCACCAACCTTCTCTCCGTCTGCACAATCGTTTAATATGAAAACCCACATATAGATACAGTAGGCTACCTTAACTGTCCTCTATTCACCCCCAGGAAAATGATAAAACCATGAAGAGTACAGTATGCAGGGTGCCCAGTCTTCTTCTAATAGGCTATTTATACACACATACAGATATATATAAGCCACGCTGTAAGCTTTATGTATTTTTTTCTATGTAAGGCTGAAAAACACTGTCTATAGAGCGCCTTTTCTGCTATAAGTGAAAAAAGAAGGTGGGGGGGGGGTGGCATTGACTGAAACTGACGTCAATATACTCTATGGAACTTAATACCGAATATTGAAGATAAAGTTTTAAACCTTGTATAGGTGTAGATATGGATGTAACGAAGATTGAGCCAACTGTATGCCGCATATCGATCTTTTACATACTGAAGTGTGTGTGTGTGTGTGTGTGTGTGTGTGTGTGTGTGTGTGTGTGTGTGTGTGTGTGTGTGTGTGTGTGTGTGTGTGTGTGTGTGTGTGTGTGTGTGTGTGTGTGTGTGTGTGTGTGTGTGTGTGCGCGCGTGTTTCTCCTCCCCCGCCTGTAAGCTCTGCTTGCTTTCAGTTGCCTGAAGTGAACCCAGCTCCGCCACGACTTGCTTATAATTGCAATACAATATATTCACAAGCCTGGCTTTAAGTAAATAGAACTTCACGATGAATATAGCGAATGTGATGTAATTGTATCAATTAATTATATCTTAGTTTCTAAGTAGCTCAGTCGGTAGAGCTCTCGCCTTTGGTCCACAAGGTCATGGGTTCAATCCCTCAGCGTATGAGTAGCGCGGCCTAGCGGGTAGGTGGGCGGGTAGGTAGGTAGGGATACTTGTGAGTAGAGGTGGGGTGTCCTTGTTATTTGTCTGTAGTGGTGTGTGTGTGGGTGTATCAGTGAGGGAGAGAGTCTGAGCACGTATGCGTATATGAGGATGATGTGAAGGAAACAAAAATACAAACTTTGGGTGGGTGGGTGGAGTTTCAATGTCGCCGCTAAAATCTAAATGCGCACTGCAAAAACGATTTAACACTGGATGCTTGTTTCTTTCCAGAACCTGGCAACTCGTGT
Organism: Gymnoscopelus braueri; assembly: GCF_963280865.1. NCBI lineage: Eukaryota > Metazoa > Chordata > Actinopteri > Myctophiformes > Myctophidae > Gymnoscopelus > Gymnoscopelus braueri. Next base: position 13,878,302 of record NC_137626.1, read on the forward strand.
TGCCAGGTTCTGGAAACAAGCAACCAGTGTTAAATCGTTCGCCATTAACGGTAGCCTCGCAGGAAGTTTCAGCGCATGTTTGACTATCATGAGACTCTACAATGACTAGTAGTAGAGAAAAAAATAACTTTGCATCGGTTATAATAGACGAATTTCCCTAACCCACGCGCTCCCATTATGACAACGGAGGGGGTTTAAAAAATGACGACAGGGGAATCTATGGAAAAAAAGAACGCCACTTTTTACGTCGGTAGGTGAGTAACGAGACATCAAAGATAACACTTAATTTGTCCGGAATTCTCCTTTAAGTACAGGGAGCTAATGGTAAGTGTGACGCTCCACCTCAGCAATCCATCTCCCTGGGGGGGCATTGTAATGGGGACAGACTCCCGCGTTCTCGGCTGATACCGACAATAAGCCTCTCCGACCTACTTTCTTTATACTTCTTATTACTTTATAATACGTTTAATATCATATCATATGAATATCATCGTCTCTGTATAGGGTGGAAACCTCATTCATGTCCAAAACACAAAAAAAAACATGAAAGGTTTAAATAAAGTAGTAAGGGCATTCAGCAAACAATATTATGATGTGCTATAGCGTACATGGGCAACTGGTGGCCCGGGGAATGCGGCCCTCATGGTTAATATACTGATATATATTGATTTCAGCTGTTACAATTGCAAACCCGCTTTAATTACTTCAGTCTATAGTAGCTTAATGACTAGTTTTAAAATTCAATGTATTTGTATTTAAAGGGATACTTCACTTTCACATAAAATAAACATTTAAAAAATATATTAAAAATAAATGAAAAAAGTAATGGAAAAATCACGGCCCCCTCATGCATTAGAGTGTCCTACTAATGTGTGAGGGGGCCTTTATTTTGCCATAACTTCTTCCATTTTTTTTTAATATTTTTTTTTAATGTTTATTTTATGTGAAAGTGAAGTATCCCTTTAAATTCATAAAGTTAACAAAATAGAAATCAGGATAATCAGGATAAAAATAGCCGATCTACAAGCTCAAAACGCGTCGCGCTGCGACACGTTTTGAGCTTGTGGATCGGCTATTTTTGCTACTTTTGTGTGACATAGTGGTGAAGTACGGAATTCATTTACGAAAAAAGTCAAAATACGGAGATAAGAGGTATCTGCCCGACAGTATTATGCAGCGTGGCCCTCTGGAGTGAGTGTGGAAATATAGTGGCCCTCTCCATCATCGAAGTTACCCACCCCTGTGCTATAGGGTGGTACTTTGATGGATATTACGGCATGACTGTGAATAATGTAGTTAACAACCATTTTTACCTACTTTAACCCTTTAAGACCTGAAGCCGATTCTACACGTCTCCTAAATCCCAACAGTTTTCTGAAAAACGTATGTTTCTATATCAGTGGTGCTCAAACTTTTTCATGTCAAGGACCCCCAAAATTATATGTATTTGGCCGCGGACCCCCATCAAAATATTTTGTTCCAGGGACCCCCCAGAAGCAAAGATTTGAGTAAAAAAAATTGTTTTAAAAATATATATATATTCAAAGATTTGCACACATTTTCACGATTTTTCAAAAATAGCAGATCTACAAGCTCGTAGCGCGGCACTCGGTGCCGCGCTATGAGCTTGTATATCTGCTATTTTTGAATAGCCAAAGTGTAAAATAAAGCTTTTTAGCTCAAATCAAAAAATGACACAGTTCCAGGTCTTAATGGGTTAATCTCCATTGAGATCAGAAGACTATGCAAGTTCAAGCATCCGCAAAACGTTGTCAGTGACGTACCAACACGACTATGAACTCGCTCTATAAATAAACGTGGTTATTTTTTCATGGAAACAAACTCTGAAAAAGAGCACGCATGAGTGGGCCTCCGTCTAACTAGGCCCAACAGAAACATATCTGATCAATAATTCTCTTTAATGCGGCGGCCATTGCTGAAAGCAACGCAAGCTATAACACGTGAGGTGAAAAATGTTATGAAATAAAAACCTAAATAGTCAAAATTATCTGTTTGAGTGGAGACAGCTACAAGTAGATGCATTAGAACGCTGTGGGTGGGAATATGAAAGTCAAAAGAAATAGACGCATTCTTTCAACATTGCTGTTTGGATATAAGTACTACTATACAGGCTTGTTTGGAAATATTATTACACAGCAGTGTGTTTTAACAGTGGTTGTATTTATTCATCTCTTTATAGATTTTTTGCAAAGAGACAAATGTTAATGTAAAACAGTGAATACAAAGATCTGTGATCTTTTCTATACACAAACAAACAGACAAGCTAACAAACAGGAGGGCTTTCATGGCTTGAATCCACCCGTTATGGCTTGGAGGTGAGGAGGAGTGTATCCATTTCAGAAGAATAAGCCTTCTGGCAAGCCGAGTCGTTAAAGGTACAGTTGACTTATTTTCTATCAATTACACACCCGCATGAAGCCTTGAATTCATGGAGATTTTTTTGTTTTTGTCGCATTCCTAAGACAATAAATTGATGACCGTGTGCATTTCCGGTAGGAGATGTGTCTTTTGTGTCTCCTACCGGATACATTAGCCGATAAAAAAAACATTTCAGAAAAACGTGCTCCCCAATTATTCGATCGATCGAAGGAATATAATCGATACAATAATCGATCAGAATTGATGGTCGCAGCCCTACACACGTTTCCAAAGGCGGAAAGGAATAATGTAAAGACTTCATCATGTCCAGTGTAACGTTGTGTTCTGGCATTGTGCTGTCACTGTCAACCTGCCAGCACTGATCAAGCCAAACAGCAATATGGCAACTGTCAGTCCCAAGACATGCATTATAAACCCAATACAGCCTGCAGCGTTCACATGGCATAACAAGGCATTTAGTTCCATAGTCCAGCTATATAACCTAGCTTGGTTCCAGACCATAGACCCCGCCCACTCTCTGAGTGGACTGCCTCTTGGTCTGGTGTTGTAAATGTGAATCTATAGGATTTATTTGGTACAAAATGTATTGTCCAATGAGAGTCGGAGGTGGGGGTGGGGATCCCTTAGGATTGGTTTAGGGAAATTCAAATCCCCTCCCCCTTGTAATCGCCAACACCGGAGCCAATAGGCTCTATGCACAGCAGCCATATTATCACTTCCTTCACAGGTGTTACCAATGATACTAATGAAGGCTCTGTTCCATTTAGTGTAGCACAGTGGTTTCCACGACCCCCATAACTCTGAGAGTGTACAAATGGAACCAAATGGACCCTTACGGGTCCATTTGGTTCCATTTGTACACTCTCTGAGCTCCACACAGCTTCAGTGTGACAATCAGGCTAGCTATTACATTACATTACAGTCATTTAGCAGACGCTTTTATCCAAAGCGACTTACAATAAGTGTATTCAACATAGGTAGGGAACGAAAACTACTAATCACCAGAAGTCTTAAGTGCATTTTCTGCAAAAACAAGCAACCAAGAGTATACCTAGCGCTAAGGTAAAAGTGCAATATATCAGCTACCTATTTCCTTAAACAGATGAGACAAAATAGCTAAATCAAATGAGCATGAGCTAAAACAAATAAGTGTATCGACTAAACAAGATCCAATAATCCAATAAACAATACAGCAATAGAAAACAAGCGTTCGTACAACTAGTTAACAACAAGTAGGTCAGGGAGAGAGGAAGGGTAGTGTTTCCTGAAGAGGTGAGTTTTCAGCCTGCGGCGAAATATGGGCAGTGACTCTGCTGTCCTAACATCAGTGGGAAGTTCATTCCACCACTGTGGGGCCAGAACAGAAAAGAGTCGTGACCGTGTGGATCGGCCAGAAGGACCCTTGAGTGACGAGGCAATCAGTCGCCCCGAGGTGGCAGACCGAAGTGGTCTATAACCACTTAAACCCTATATCAGTGGTGCCCAACCTTTTCTGGATCAGGGTACACTTGAAATCGAAAAGATTTAGCCATTTATGCTGACAGAAAAAGTGGGCAAAGTGTTTTGATTGATTATTTTTTTTATTATTCAGAAATGTAAACGGCACATGGTACAGTAAGACATTAAAGCTAAAAGGACAACACAAATAAGCTCTCCAGCTTTCCATTGTGGTCCTATGTATTCAATTAATCGACATAGCATACAAATTACACATTGATGATACATGTCATACAACAAATACAAACACTATACAAAAGAGATGGGAAAATTACACTTATCTCCCCTTTTGGTCTCCTGATAGATGTTTTTTCAGGCCAATTTTGAAAGGTGTTACACATCCTTTAATGTAGTGGTTCTCAGACTTTTTCATGTCAAGGACCCCCAAAATGATATGTATTTGATAATGTTTTGTTCCAGGGACCCCCAGAAGCAAAGATTTGAGTTAAATGTTCGCTTTAAAAAAGATATATATATTCAAAGGTATGCACAAATATTCACGATTTTTCTAAAATGGCAGATCTACAAACTCATAGCGTGGCACTCGGTGCCGCAGTATGAACTTGTAGATCTGCTATTTTTGAATAGCCAAAGTATAAATGCTTAAAGTGGTTAAAATTATTGTGATGCTATATTAACAGATTTTGCTGGGGACCGCCTGGAAACCCCCCCCAAGGACCCCTGGGGGTCCCCGGAACCCACTTTGAGAACCAACGCTTTAATGGATGGTGTCAGGGCAATCCACGTTCTGGTGGCAGAGCAGCAGAATGAGAACTTTCCCATGTTTGCTCTAAATGTGGGCGGTACCAGATCATGGTCGCTCCCTCTAGTGTTGTGGCTGTGGGTGTCACTCCCTTTGGAGAGGTAGTTTGACATGTATGAGGGTATATTGAGGGCACTGAGGGCTGACTATCATAAATACCAATACCAGAGACATTTGCTAAACCCTGTCTTTTACACTGAGCCATCCCAAATATAATAGCAACGTGTGTTGGAATTAGGTGGGTCATGGGCTTAAGGCCGTGTGTGCCATCTCTCTCCATGAATTAATCGGTTGTGTTTGTATTCCCTCAGAGAGGGATTACAGAGGTTTGAACCTCTTAATATCCTCAGCCACAATTTACAAATAAAACCATATAAAGGGTTCGAGGATTCGTATCCGGAAGGTACATTTGTTTTGCAGGAAGGAAAGTAAGACAACAATCCAATTAAAAAAAACGAGACATAAAAATAATACAGACTCCAGACATTATAAAGACAAGACAAATACATTAAAACAGCATCCTAAAAAATAAATCATCCTGAAAAAGAAGGTCATGACGTACTCTTACACACACAAACAGTCGCTCACCTATTCAGAGCTTAAGTGCCTAGGCGAGGTGCATCATCTTGTAACTGTCTTTGTTTAGTACTGCAATGGCTGCATGCAGGTACAAAGTCATTTCTGTATATGTTTTTTTTTCCACCTATAAGGGCTACAAAAAAGCTGCCGGAGCAAAGGGGCTCAGATTCACTACTTAACCCATTTAGACCGGGAAAGTCATTTTTAGATTTCTTTGGCTATTGAAAAATAACAGATCTACAAGCTCATAGAACATCATGGAAAATGTGTGCAAATCTTTGAGTATATATAATTGTTTTTTAAGAGAACATTTTTTAACTCAAATCTTTGCTTCTGAGGGGTCCCTGGAACAACATATTTTGAGATGGGGGGTCCGCGGACAAATACATGTCATTTTGGGTGGTCCTTGACATGAAAAAAGTTTGAGAACCACTGATATTATTGCATCATACGTTTAGAAAAAAGGATTTAGAAGACATTTGTAGAATCCCCAGAAGCCAGAAGCAAAGAGTTACAAATGTTCGCTTGGAAAATATATATTCAAAGATTTGCACACATTATTTTCAAGATTTTTCAAAAATTGCAGATCTAAGCTTGTAGCACCAAGTGCCGCGCTACGAGCTTGTAGATATGCTATTTTTCAATAGCCCAAATAAATAAAAATATGACAGAGATGCGTTCCCGCTCTAAATGGCTTAAAGGATGGGAACAGTCTTGAGAGACTCAAGCGAACTTATCGCCTTGCGTTGCCGTGAGGAGTGAAGCATAGGTTAAGGTAGAAAAGCTTTACAAGGCCCACTTGACAGTTTGTTTTAGAGATGTTTTGTTCTCCAGAGAAAGACAGGTTAGCACACCGTGTCACAAGGGAAAAAAAGACAAGATTGATTCCGATAAAAGAGGGGTCATCGTGGTTTTGTCAAAGTGAAAACGGGACCGTTTTCTAAAGAGAGTACAAGAGCCGTTTTTTTCTTTTTTACACACTGCCTCACAGTTCTGCTTGAAGGTTTAAACCAGTGGTTCCCAAGCAGTGGGTTGGGACCCATTTGTGGGTCACAGACACATTTGTATGGGTCGGGAGTGAAATATTCTATTTTGTTTTTAATTATTATTTCAAAAGATAAAAAAAAAAATCCCCTAAACATAATAAAAAAGGTTCATGAATTAAAAACAACATTCTAATAATTCTGTAGAAAAAATAAATCCATCAATTAGAAGAAATAACTTTTAAGAAGTAGTGGGAATAGCCGATCTCCAAGCTCGGTGAAAATAGCTCAGTGAAAATAGCAGATCTCCAAGCTCGAGCTTGGAGATTGGAGCTTGGAGATCCTGGAGCTCTGCTATTTTAACCAGTTTGGGTCCCGGGGGGAGACATCAACTTTCTCTTTTGGGTCTTGAGCTAAAAAGTTTGGAAACCACTAGTTTAGACTGAGTCTATGACTGTACGATACTTATTGCCATCTACACATTCCACAGTCTGTTTATTTATTTAAATGATCATAGTCTTATGAGTTGGGTCATGTTTGGGGGTTAAATGTATATCGCCCTGCTCTTAAACATCTTCTAATGTGCTGAGTAGGAAGTATATAGTACTATTATAGCCTAGTATATTATAGCAGAGCCTGAACACCAAGATCAAATATAATATTCAGTTCACACTTGTATTATTGACATTTTATAAACAGAAAACAATGTATTCATGGGTTATCTGACTGAACTTAAGTTCTTGTCCAATTCCCTCATCTTCATCTCTAAAATCAGCCTGATTTTTTTAAAGATGTTTTTGGGCTTTTTTTGCCTTTATTGATAGTATACAGTGGAGATGGACAGGAAACGGGGAGAGAGAAACGTACGGGGAGCGACGAGCAGCAGAGATTGTCACGATCGGGATTTGAACCCGCGATGCGCTGTCAGGGTGCATTGGAGCCTATGTGGTATGCACCTGGACTGCTAGGCTATACTGTCTTTGCTGTAAGACTGCAGTTTATTTTTTCTTCATACCAGACCCCAAGCTGAGCCAAGAGTCCCCTCAGCCAGTTTACTCTCTACTCTACCTTTAATATTGTCTCTGTCGGGTGGAAACCACATACTGTACGTCCAAAACTGCTACTTTTCAGGATTCAAATACAAAAATAGCCAGATTTGCAGCTCTACAAGCTCAAAATGCGTCGCTTCGCACTGCATTTTGAGCTTGTAGATCTGCTACTTTTGATGCTTTCGTTTGATGCTGTAGTATGATCAAGTAAGGCATTCATTTACGAAAAAACTCAAACAATTAGAATATGGAGATCAGAGGTTTCTGCCCGACAGCAACGATATCTATAAGATGATCACTTTCACCTCTTTTTTTTAAATCACCTTGAATGTCTTGAACGAATATAGTACACAATGTTTGCATTGCAGTCTCTGCGGTTATGTTCAGCTATATAATCTTGGAGGAGCAAAAATAGCCATAAGGGTGTGTGTGTGTGTGTGTGTGTGTGTGTGTGTGTGTGTGTGTGTGTGTGTGTGCGCGTGTGTGTGTGTGTGTGTGTGTGTGTGTGTGTGTGTGTGTGTGTGTGTGTTTTTCTCCCCCCCCCCCCCCCCCCCCCGCAATGATATAAGTTTGTTCTCATTGACCTGCCAAACTTAGTTTTTCCGCAAAGAGTACGCTGCGGCTTGTAGAAGTAACATTATTGTGTATGCGCTCTACCAGGTAAGCTAGCGAAAAAAATACAATATTTTTTTAAAGCCATTTTTGCAGTGTAGAAGTACCTTTTCCCCAACAAACGGTATAAGCCCATTCACAATCGTATCCCTCTTCTCATTTGTAGCCCTTTAACCACCCTATAGTGCCCCTTATTCTGATGGGAGCTTGTAGATCTGCTATTTTTGGCAAAGAGATTTGGTGTAGAGGGGAGGGAAAAAAATTACAGAGCCAATTTTCTTGTCATTTAGAGCTGACACTTTGGCTGATGATGGTGGCTTGAACGTGTCATCTTGCCATCAAGCGGTACCTTCATTATGTTATCACGTCAGCAAAATGGCACCACAGCGATTAGGCCTATTATAGGTGGTCAAAGGAGGAGGGACGCCCCCCCTCCCCCTTTTTCTGTATGCTTTCTATCAGTGGTGGAAAGTAACTAAGTATATTTACTCAAGTACTGTACTTGAGTACACTTTTGAGGATTTTTTACTCGGAGGCAATTATTGTACTTTTATTTACTCCACCACAATTATTTGAAAACTTAAGTTACTACTTTGCAGATATAAATTATTACATTATAAAACATACGTTAACCACTTTGGCCCTATTTTATAGGCTATTTGAAAATAGCCGATCTACAAGCTCACAACGCGTCGCATCGCAACGCGTTGTGAGCTTGTAGATCTGCTATTTTCTAACATTTTGGTACTTTTAGTTTGGTACTTTAAGTACATTTTGATACCAATACTTTTGTTCACTCAAGTACATTTTTTTATTCCAGTCTTTTACTTGTAACAGAGTATTTCTGCATTGCAGTGTTGATACTTTTACTTGTACTTTTTCCACCACTGCTTTCTCGTTCGTCCACATCAAAATCTCCGACAGTCTTCACCCCATTTAGTACAGAATATGTGGTGTGTGTGTGTGTGTGTGTGTGTGTGTGTGTGTGTGTGTGTGTGTGTGTGTGTGTGTGTGTGTGTGTGTGTGTGTGTGTGCGCGCGTGCATGCGTGCGCGTGTGGACACGCGCGCGCGTCTCAGTGAAAGAAAGCTTCTTCTTTGAAGTCCTCACAATCACGGATCTGTGATCTATAATGTATCTGCCACCAGGCCTAGGTGTGTGTGTACTGTATACATGCCTGTATGAGGCTTTCGCTCACAACACCAAGGATTCAACCATGACTAGATCTGATTATGAGATAATAACAGTACAAGCTCTCTCCCGATCGCACCGCCAGACAACACCGTCTCTCTGGTACCATTTAAATTCACTACACTACATTTTGTGTGCTTCCACTTTCAAACAGAATGAAGCAAAACAAATTGCGTTGTGTGAAGTCACTTTGGTTACCAGTTAGGGGGGGTGCATTCAACTGGATTCTCTAAAGTACTTGTACTTACATCAATGATCACACGAGACAAACGGGCATAAACTGGTAGAATGGGAAGAAGGGGGTACCTTCTACCCTCCGTAAATATACTTCTGATCAGTGTTTTTAGATTGTATTTTTTTTTTTTACAAAAAGATGAAAGTTATTTCACTAAATCAGCCAATATTCCTTTCTTCCGCGTCATCGGTGCCCATATCCTAGGTGGGGTTGGTGAAAGGGCCTCTCTGTGTGGAGTTTGTTTGTTCTCCCCGTGTCTCCTAGGGTAGGTATACCTCACAAAAACATGCAGTGATCCTGGTCTCTATACTGCCTCCCCCTGGTCAGCCGGGGCGTCTGATGGAGGGGAAAGGAACTGGTTGGAATAACGTGCTCCTTCCAAGCTAAGTTAGCGCTCATGCATTGAAGGAGGCATGAGCTCGGCTCTGGGCTCTCCCCAGGCTGGCAGAGGGAGTATAGCGCCCAGGATTACTTAGACAATTGGCACTGGGTGAAAAAAAATGGGGTTGCAAAATCGTGGAATAAAAATAAAAAATAAAATCAGCCAATATTGCACCTAACTCGCCGAACAAATGAGGTGTATAGACCTATGTTTTGAGGGTCAACGATCATAATGAAACTATTATTAACCCATTGATACCTGGAACGCTTCTGTGTCACTTTAGATGCCTTTGGCTATTCAAAAATAGCAGATATACAAGCTCATAGCGCGGCACCGAGTGCCGCGCTACGAGCTTGTAGATCTGCTATTTTTGAAAAATCGTGAAAAAATATTTTTTATATTTTTTTCAAAAAACTGTTAGGATTTAGATTTTTTTTAAGAATCGCCTCAGGTCTTAATGGGTTAAAGTGATTACATGTACCTGTGGCATGCTGGCGTGCAAATGAGTGCTGCCTTTACAATATAATCACATCACACCAATTAGTATTACTTTTTTAGTCATTTGCAAAATAACTGCTCGCCATGCAATAGCTTTCTTCACCAATGTGTTCATAGAGGCGTCTTCTAACACCTCTCAATTACTTCCAACAGAACTCTGGGAAACTTCGTGGGAGCCAATCAAAGTTGAGAATTAAACCCAACCCTTTTCGGTCCGTCTTTCAGCAGCGGGCAAAGGGCTCAACTGGGAGGGCTGCTGCCCTCGTTGCCCTACGCTTCTGCTCTGGGAAACTTGGTGGGGGCCAATCAATGTTGTGAAGACCTGGTGTGAAAAAACTGGAAAAATATAAATTGGCCAATATGTGAGCTTGTGGGACGTCTAACTATAGGTGCTTGCGGGGGTGCTGAATCCATTCCGTATACCTGCAAGGAAACCTAACTAATTCATCATTGGTGTGGGGATTGGGGAACAACAAACGGATAATCAGTATGCACCATGGTAATAGATGAATTTCTGTCGTTTCTGATGTTTATCACAAACATGCAGACACTCTTACATCACCTTTCAAAGTTAATGCCAAATTACACCCATTTCCACTTGACTTTCTTGGAACCCCAAGAATCTGAATATACCATTCAACAAAAAAAATAACAAGTGAAGATTATGGCCCCCAGAATTTGATGGGTAGGCCCCCTTGAAAAGTAAAGGCATGGCCAATTATTATGGCCAGGGAGTCAGTGTTACTAAAAACTAATGGAGTGGACTCAGCAGCACCCCCGCAAACCCTGGGTTAGTCTTCCCACAAGCTCATATTGGCCAATTTATATTTTCCCAGTTTTTCACACCAGGCCTTCTCAACTTTGATTGGCTCCCACAACGTGTCATGCCGCGCTGCAAGCTTGTATGTCTGCTATTTTTGAGCATTTTTGAAAAATCGTGAAAGCGTTTTAGATTTTTTTAAACACAAATCTTCTCTTCTGGGGGTCCCTGCATGGCACAAAACGATGGGGGTCGTATATATATCAACGCGGGGGGTCCTTGACACGACAAAGTTTGAGAACCACTGCTATACATATAAAGTCGGCATTATCGCCCACAGGGCTTGTCCTTAATATGTGGAACGTTTTGAGTGCAGAGTCTCTGTACATCTGGCAGCGATGGCCATGGTGCCTCATGAATGAGATGATGCCGCCTGGCAAAAAGGCCGTTTAGGTCCTGCTGAGAGCCGTGTCCCAGCCAGGTGGCATCTCTTTACACCTGTGTTCAGAGACAAGACCCCTCACTGTCACCCCGGCTGCTGTCCCTTCATATCTCTCTCTCTCTCTCTCTCTCTCTCTCTCTCTCTCTCTCTCTCTCTCTCTCTCTCTCTCTCTCTCTCTCTCTCTCTCTCTCTCTCTCTCTCTCTCTCTCTCTCTCTCTCTCTCTCCCGTCCGTTGTCATAATGGGTACTTTCTACTTTCGGTACTGTAAGTACATTTTAATACCAATACTTTTGTACTCTTACTCAATTCAATCTTGGGTTTCGGTCTTTTACTTAAATTACTTGTAACAGAGTATCTTTACATTGTGGTATTGATACTTTTACTTAAGTAAGAATGTGAGTAGGCCTACTTTTTCCACCACTGTGTGATGGGGACATGCTGGGAGGAATACAGCAGAGACCATGTCCAAATGGTAATCACATGATGCCACACTGCTCTTTCATGGCTGTATAGACACAATTTTAACTGCATAACTATTGTTCTTATTAGGACATGCCTGCTGGTGGAGAGTTGATATTATAGTGATACTTGATGTTTCTTTTCCTTTTGCCTTAGATCGTGTGTATATTCGCTGAGGACCACTCTCTCTCTCTCTCTCTCTCTCTCTCTCTCTCTCTCTCTCTCTCTCTCTCTCTCTCTCTCTCTCTCTCTCTCTCTCTCTCTCTCTCTCTCTCTCTCTCTGTCTCACAGATATAGCGTGCCGTCACGCTTATGTCAAAATATATCAAATTAAATGGTTCGTTGGATGGGTTTTTCACTTACACAAGCTGCTGTTTGGATTGAGCAGCTCATTGGTTTATTATGTCCCAAAGGTCTGGACAGCAGAGTGGCGTCAAAACCTCTACAACAAATGGCCGGGGAGTTTTCAGACCAGTTTTTCTCTCATACCGCTCCCTTAGGTGTTGTAAAAGGATTCTAACATAAACAGCAAGACACACACACACACACACACACACACACACACACACACACACACACACACGCACACGCACACACACCATCTTCTACCTCTGATAAAGAGCGATTTTTCTGACAGTTTGCTGAATTAAGAGTTTAATAACTTGAATGGGTGTTTGCTCTGTGCATGATTCGTTACAAGCTGTCACCCTGCGTTGAAATATATATATATATATATATTTATATTATATATATATACTATATATATATTATATATATATATACACACACACATATGTCCTGTTACTTTTCAGGATTCAAATAAAAAAGATTGCAAAAGTAGCAGATCGACAAGCTCAAAACGCTTTCCACCCGACAGCGATGACATGTACAGTAAGCTAGCTCCATCAGAGCATGTGTATCGGTTCAATAATCACCCCAACTCTGCCGTTACGGTATGATGGAGACGGGGGGAAATCATCAGCCTTCACTTTGAAGTCAGTATCAAAGTGTTTCGGTATCAGTATCTTTGATACTGTGTTGCCGTATTTCTTCCACAGATAAGTGATCAGAACTAGTGGAGTGTTTAGATCAGGAGCAACGTGTAGGCCTTAACACATTACCTGCCAATGATGTATAGACGTCATTTGGTGTTTTCAGTGATTACGATATAGGGGGCGCTCATTGCCGTATAGCCTACAGTGAAAGTTCTGCAGACTTTACTTTACTAACCTCCGAAACACAACAAACTTGAGTCAGCCCGACAGCAAGGACATGCTTGACCTCTGTGGGAGATTTAGACTCATTTTTTAGCACATACTCTCCACAAGCTAAGACGCCGTAATCGGCCTACAGCAGGCCGGGGGTTATTTTGTAACCCATTAAGACCAGGAACGCATCTGTGTAAATGGTAAATGGTGCATTTATATAGCGCTTTTATCCAAAGCACTTTACATAGATTGTGCATTACATTCACCCATTCACACACAATTCATACACCGATGGCGGAGGAAAACCATGCTCATCGGGAGTCAGTGTCTTGCTCAAGGACACACTTCGATACTAACTCCTGGGGGAGCCGGAGATTGAACTGGGAACCTCACGGTTCACATCTGGCCGCTCTACCGGCCACCTGAGCCACTGCCGCCTCTACGTGTCATTTTAAGATTTCTTTGGCTATTCAAAGATAGCAGATAGAGCTTGTAGATCTGCTATTTTTTGAAAAATCATGAAAATGTGTGCAGATCTTTTGAATATATATATTTTTAAAGCGAACATTTGTAACTCAAATCTTTGCTTCTGGGGGGGGGGGGGGGGGGGGAGATCTACAAGCTCTTAGCGAGGCACTCAGTGCCGCGCTATGAGCTTCAAAGATCTGCTTTTTTTGAATAGCCAAAGAAATCTTAAAAGGACACAATCAAGATGCATTCCCGGTCTTAGCGGATTAATGCGTTGTCATCGCCATGCCGTTGCATGCTTTACTCGTTCAGCCACGTTGTCTACAGGCTCGTTGACGTACAAAATAATTAGCAGAGAGGAGAGGGGAATGGTTGCACTACCTCTTCCTCCGTGACATGCTTGCTCTGCATGCAGCCACACTCCAGAGGGTAATTACGTCTGGGAAGTACGCGATAAGAGAAAAACAGACAAAGGGGGGGACACTCCAAACTCGCATGCTAGAACGCTGTATACACACAGCACAAATTACACACCGTACGCCGTGCAATCTGCACTGTAGCTACAAGTAGAGCTGGCTGCTGGCTGTGAGCTAATGTTGTAACATTACACTTTTATGTGATGTGCTTGTTTGCAGGAAAAACTGAGTATGCTTTTTGATTTTTAACCATTAAGACCGGGAACGCATCTGTGTCATTTTTTGATTTTTTTGCATATAACTGTTGTTTTATACTTTGGGCTATTCAAAAAATAGCAGAATCTACAAGCTCGTAGCGCGGCACTCTGTGCTTGTAGATCTGCTATTTAAAAAAATCTTGAACATTTGTGCAAATCTTTGACTATATATATTTTTTGAAGCAACATTTTTAACTAAATCTTTGCTTCTGGGGTCCCTGGAACAACATATTTTGAGATGGGGGTCCGCGGCCAAATAATATCATTTTTTACATATCAAGTGGCTTGCTAGCTCCTCATGCGTTGAAGGAGGCAGAGGGAGTGTAGCGCCCAAGATTGCATAGGCAATTGGCACTGGGTGAAAATGGTTACAAAATTTTAAGAAAGAAAATTCATATAATTTTTAGGGTCCTTTGACATGAAAAGGTTTTGAACACCACTGATATAGCAGCTCACATTTTTCAGAAAACTGTTTTAGAAGACATTTTGTAGATCTTAATGGGTTATAACCAAGTGCCATGGCTTCAGGCTATACTGTAAAGATTATTGATTTTCGAAAAAGTTGACATCAGTAAAGGACATATTAGAGAATTTACACACTATGAAAAGTATATTATGTTTTAGCTTTTCTGCCCCCTGGTTACTGTCAATTTGCCTCGCTGTGATAAATTGTTAAAATAAAAGATGTTAGTGCTTTAGAGAGAGAGAGAGAGAGCAGAGAGAGAGAGAGAGAGAGAGAGAGAAGAGTAGAGAAGAGAGAGAGAGGAAGAGAGGAGAGATGAGAGAGAGAGAGAGAGAGAGGAGAGAGAGAGAGAGAGAGAGAGAGAGAGAGAGAGAGAGAGAGAGAGAGGAGTTTGAATGCAGCCCTAACTGCCTGGGTAACTGAAGTGTGTTCTCACACAAACACAATTTGTTTGCTTGATTCTGTTGAAAGTGGAAAGCACGAAATGTGGTGTAATGAATTTAAATGGTACAAGAGCGACGTTGTCTGGCGGCTGCGAACGGAGAGCTTGTACTGTTATTATCTCATAATCAGATGGAGATGGTTTTGGATCCCCGTTGCAGACGTACACATACTGTACTGTACATGCCTGGGCCTCGTGGCGGATGAATTATAAATCACAGATCTGAGCAGCCATTGTGGAGGGAGTTCAAAGAGGGAAGCGGTACATTCACATGCACCTATAGTATGTTCACGCACGCACACACCCATCAGTGGTGTAAAGTAACTAAGCACATTTACTCAAGTAGGCTACTGTACTTAAGTACAATTTTGAGGTATTTTAGAGAGGCAGATATTGTACTTTAACTCCAGTTATAGTTACTTTGTAGATTTTGATTATCATCACAAAACATACCACCATATTAACACTTCAGCCCTATATACATTTCGGCCATTTGAAAATATTTGCATACATTTTAAAACTTGTGAACTGGGACATTCTGCATAAGGAGTACTTTCTACTTTTGGTTCTTTCAGTGCATTTTGATGCCAAT
This sequence comes from Gymnoscopelus braueri, assembly GCF_963280865.1. Classification (NCBI taxonomy): domain Eukaryota; kingdom Metazoa; phylum Chordata; class Actinopteri; order Myctophiformes; family Myctophidae; genus Gymnoscopelus; species Gymnoscopelus braueri. The sequence goes on from NC_137626.1 coordinate 13,893,998, forward strand.
ACTTTTGTACTTTTACTTCCGGACTTTTACTTGTAACAGGGTATTTCTACTTTGCAGTTTGATACTTTTACTTAATAAGTCAAATAATGTGGAGTACTTTTTCCACCACTGACGCGTGCACGCACGCACACACGCACACACACACACACCACACACACACACACACACACACACACACACACACACTCACACACACACACACACACACACACACACACACACACACACACACACACGTATGCATGTCGATTTCCTTTGATTGTGAGGACAAACCCTACACATCCTTCCAGCTACAGTATAGATTATATCATCACTGTCAGGCGGAAACCTTGTATGGCCAAAACCGCTACTTTACAGGAAATGGAAACAAATAAAATAACTTCTAATGGATCCAAATGTAGCTGTTATTTTAGTCGCTAGCTCTTGCTAATACTTCATCATTGCTAAGATAAAGGACCGCTTCACTCATTTCCAACCTATCTTCATACAATTGGTCCTCAGTGGTGTAAAGTAACTAAGTACATTTACTGAAGTACTGTACTTAAGTACACTTTTCAAGGGGTGAAGACAGTGCATGGAGGACTTTGATGTGGGAAAAAAAAAGGCATAGAGAAAAAAAGAGAGGGGGCGTCTCTTCTCCTTTAACCCCCTATAATCATAAATTGTGGTGTGATTTGTGCTGATGTGATACATAATGACAAGGTTCTTGATGACAAGATGACACATTCGAGCCACCATCAGCCACTCTACTCTTAATGACATGATAACATGCTGCTGCTGTAGAAAACTTTTAATACCTGAAGCCGATACTACAAATGTCTTCTAAATCCCAACAGTATTCTGAAAAAAACGTATGTTTCTATAACAGTGGTTCTCAAACTTTTTCTTGTCAAGGACCCCCAAAATTATATGTATTTAGCCGCCGACCCCCATCTCAAAATATTTTGTTCCAGGGACCCCCAGAAGCAAAGATTTGAGTTAAAAATGTTCGCTTTTTAAAACAATATATTCAAAGATTTGCACACATTTTCAAGATTTTTCAAAAATAGCAGATCTACAAGCTCGTAGCGCGGCACTCGGTGCCGCGCTATGAGCTTGTATATCTGCTATTTTTGAATAGCCAAAGTGTAAAATAATGCTTTTTAGCTCAAATCAAAAAGTGACACAGATGTGTTCCAGGTCGTAATGGGTTAAAGGGCTGAAACTGAGAAGACGAGATTTGTGTGTATTTGGCTTACGGGTGGCCTGGTAAACTAGCCCGGTCGCGTGAATTCACAATAACATGTGTCAATGTGATGGCCACACCAGCAGCCACACGAAGTTGGTAAAACAGGGTGGACACTCGTCTTTTTTGGTTTATTAATTTAGTTTATATTTATTTTCAGCACTACATTCTACAAACATAAAGGACTACACACAACCGGTTAAATGTCACTCACACTGTTTATTGCAATTGTTTGGATGATAAAGTTACGGACTGGAGTGTATACATCCATTAAGTTATATTTTGTGAAGGTCAAGTTGTTTTATCAGGAGTTATTTAATTTGTATTTAAATTGATTTTGTTTTGTTGAGTTATCAGTGCTGAAGTTTAGATAGCTGGCCTAGGAAAGGACCAGCTGCTTCACAGGTGCTTCTAAGGAGCTGATCAGTAATTGGACTGCACCATGTCCCCCGTGCACATGGGGAGGGTCAGGGGTTTATTATGAGTTTGAATGTATTACTACAATTGTGAAGAAATTAGGGATGGCCAAATGGAGACATTTGGTTAATCGGTTGACGTTAGGCCTTACCGATTAATGAATCATTAACCGTTTTTGGAAATGTGTTCCCAAAAAAAAAAAGCGCTATTTACCAATTAAAAAAAGAAAAATACACCGTTTTTTAAAATCCCAAACACCACTTCTCTTTGCTCGCGCTTCTTTTTGCATTTACTAGTGTTAGTTTAGTGGAAGTCACGTGTGGTTACAGGTGTAGACTTGGCCCTTCAAAATATATATTTTTTAACGGTTTGCCATTAGCCGTTAGTGTTAACCGGTTGCCAATTTCTTAACGGTTAACGGGTAACGGTTAACGGTTGGCCATCCCTAGAAGAAATGCATTTTGATATTTCAATTGTATGTAATTTCTTTAGTTAATCTGAGCTAATGCTGTAGTTGATTATGTTGTAGTTATTTGTAGTCTGTTTAATGTTATTCTTTGTCTTCCCCTTTGTGTCAAGAGTGGACTGATCAACCACTTTAAGTTCCCCTCATGTCTCAGTTCGATAAGCTCAGCGGCCAGACCGCTCTGCAGAAGACACATGATAATGTGAATTCACGCGACCGGGATGGTTTACCAGGCTTTTACACGGCAAAATTAGCTTTTCAAAAACATATTTTAGAATTGCTGGCTAATATTTTCGATGGTAAAAGCGTATTTTTCATAATCTAAAAAAACAAAAAAACAAAAACAAAACTACAAAAAGGCAATATGCAGTGCACATAATTATCTCCAGCTGGCCAGGTGGCCTGCCCAGGGCTTTAAGTCGTGGGTTGCAGCCACCAGGACCCGAGGAAGCTGCAGGGTCGACATAGCCTTTACTGTATGACATACTGTATGGCTCAACTTCTCCTATTAGTGGCGCTCCCTATTTGGTCAGAACCAACTGACAGCGCTTTTGTAGGTGGGCCATATTAGTGGCCCCTCAACATGCGTGCACAAAACTAATTGACTGTTGGTACGCACGCGCAAACGCATACACACCATTTTCTACCATTGTTAAAAACGTTTTTTTGCTCTCCACACTCATTATGCCATTTAATTCCTCCCCATACACATTTGTGTGTTTTCACTGCTGTTGTATCCCACTGATTCACCTGCCAGCGAGGAGCCCCCACCGGGAGGACGTAGAGCCTCCGTACTCCTCCAAAAAACCCTATTATTTGTGACAGCTTGCTGAATTAGCAGTTTAATAACATTAAAACGATGTTTGCTCTGTCCATGATTAGTTACAAGCTGTCATCCTGCATTCATTGAAATGATTAGCTGCACATTACCAACCAATGGACTGAGAATGGCACAGTACAGTATCTTACAGCAAATACAGCTTGTCTATGTATTACAAATTATCATGTGGTGGCCATTAATTTATTTTACATAATATAATGTATAATGTCTCCTTTTTTTTCCTATGTCCTCTAGCACAAAATAAATAAATAAAGGGTTAATAATAAAGTACAATTTTGGAGAAAATCTGATATACAGTATGTAGGCTACAAACGAGAAACCATTGACCTCACTTGCAATTTATCCACTTGTTATCCAAGAGAAGAGGCATTTGAGCCACATAAATATGCAAACATTCTGTGAACAACGTTTGTCGAAAGTAGCCGATCCATAAGGTCACAACCACAATCTCAACGTTGTGAGCTTGTAGTTCGGTCATTTTTGGCGAAGAAGCAGGGGTCCTAGTAAAGAGTCCTGGGGGACTACTCCAGTCAACAAAGTGTACAGTATGGTTTAAGTGGTTATAGCTGGACTATGGAATTAAATGCCTCGTTAAAATGGACTTTAGCTTGTGCGGTGAGAGCCCATGTGAACGCTGCAGGCTGTGTTGGGTTTATAATGCATGTCTTGGGACTGACAGTTGCCATATTGCTGATTTGGCTTGATCAGTGCTGGCAGGTTGACAGTGACAGCACAATGCCAGAACACAGCGTTACACTGGACATGATGATGATACACAGAGCGGGGTTTTTACCCATTTTTTAAAAAGAAACAAACATGGGAAAATGTGCATTCTACTACTCTGCCATCAAAATGTGGAATACCCTGACACAATCCATTAACCTGGAACGCATCTGTGCCATTTTAAGATTTATTTGGCCATTCAAAAAATTTTCTGAAATTTTGGGTGGTCCTTGACATGGAAAGGTTGGAGCACTCACATAGCAAGATACTGTTAGGATTTAGAAAACATTTTAGATATGTATTTGTGTAACAAATATGGTTTCTTTCAAAATTGGCCTGAACAAACATCTATCAGGAGACCACAAGGGGAGGTAAATGTAATTTCCAATCTAAAGGAGGTGTCATTCACTGCCGCCGTTTTTCCTTTCTCTCCTTTGTACTATAGTTAATTTTGTATGTTATGATGATGAATTGAATACAAAGGACCACAATGGAAACAAGTCCCCAGGACTTTATTTTTATTTTTTATTATTAGCTGACTGATCCTTATAGACTGTACCACATGCTGTTTACATTTCTGACTAATAAAGTATTCAATCAATAAAAAAGAACATTGCTGCATATAGCGGTGGGCAGAGAACCCCAGTACTTGAGTCAAAGTATCTACTCCTGCTCAAATATTACTCCACTCACAAGTGAAGGTTGCTCAGTCAAATTTGGACTGGAGTTAAAGTTGCTTTACTTGCTTTACTTGCTTTACTTGCTTTTATAAAAAATACTAAAATATTCAAAAGTACAAATTACAAAGTGCATTTTCTTTTTTAATATCAATGCATTGCTGTATTGAAAAGCAAACATTTTCCAGTAAAAACGGTACAGCTTTAAAGAGGGCTTAAGAGGTTAACTTATAATGTACTTCTTCCCTTCTTAGACATAATAGTGGAATCAAAAGTACAGTATTTGTCTTTGAAATGTAGTGGAGTGAAAGTGATAATTATCCAAAAATACTCAAGTAAAGAACACTAAAAAAAAAAATATCTCAAATGCAGTACTCAAATAAATGTACTTTGTTACTGTCCGAAGTGTACAAATCCCTTTGGACACTTGTGACAGAGACGTGTGGAATCTGAAATGTTGAGGATTTTGGTGAAACTAAATAAATCCAATGGGGTTGTGGTGAAAGAGCAGGGATTAGGAGCAGATGGTGAAGTATTATACCTGATTGTTGGCTCTACGCACCCTAATCTTAGATTTAATGCCTGGTATACAACTCTGAGTCAGAGAACGTATCGTTGCTGTCGGGCAGAAAGCTCTTATCTCCATATTCTACCTTTTTGTGTTTTTTTCCATAAATTAATGCCCTACTTGATCATACTACAGTCACACAAAAGCATCAAAAGTTGCAGATCTACAAGCTCGAAACGCGACGCAAAGCGCCACGTTTTGAGCTTGCAGATCTGCTACTTTTTGCTATTTTTGAATCTTGAAAAGTAACAGTTTTGGACCTAAGAGGTTTCCCCCCCGACAGAGACGATATCAAATTTAAGCACTGTGGTTTCTGCAGTCGCTGCTCTTTGGGTCCTATATAAAGGGTGTCTAAGGTAACTAAGACACTTAAGGGGGTGACTAATTCCAGGATTCCCTCGTTAGATTTCATCGAACATAAAGAACCAAATAAAACGGAGAATGTTTAGCTCGTTGCAGAACCTCAATTGGGCTGGGGGGGAAAAGGAAGAAGCGGCAAAAGATGTGGAGCAGACCACGCATGTTTGTTGGGTCGCAGATGATGTGGGTTGACTGTTCTTCAAAGAGAATTTAGAGCTCATAGACTCTCATGGACATGAAATCCAAATGTTTTTATTTTTAATGCTTTATTTCAGATAGATCAGTGTAGAGCAGGGTTTCTCAAAGTGGGTGCCGTGGCAGGAATTTATCCTCTATTCCTCTATAGGCCAGGAAACCAGGGGCGGAGAGAGAGAGGAGAGATAAGACAGGGGTCGGATTCAAACCTGGATCCTCGCGCTCAGAAGGGATATGGTCTGTACCAGGGATCTTCAATATATATATAGCATCTCTATTCTGGGCATGTCATAATAAGTGAACGTTCAGCGAAAATGCAGGTAGACTACAACATGGTGGCCTGGATTAGGAACTATCTCACCCTTAGGCCACAATGTGTCCGGCTGCCAGTCTGGCGTGTTAATGGGAAGCACTGGCGAATCCCTATTGGGAGACAGTTCCACAGGGTGGGGGCTGCCACACTGAAGGCTCTGTCCCCAAGGTTTTGATTAAAGTTTGATGTATTATTATTATTATTATTATTATTATTATTATTATTATTATTATTATTATTATTATTATTATTATTATTATTATTATTATTATTATTTAACTAGTCTCACAACGTGTCACAATGTGAGAATTGATTTTGATGCCGTATTAACTTAATTTAGCTGGGGACCCCCTTGAACCCCCTCAAGGATCCCTGGGGGGCCCCGCACTCCACTTTGAGAACCAGTAGTATACTGTGTATAGGGTTTCAAGTGCTTAATGGGAGGGTTTCAACGGATGCACAACTACTGTAAATTGCTATGAGGTGTGGGAATCGCATGCTTCAAGTCACATTAATCACACTGTCGACTTAGACAACAGAGAGAAATATCCTCCAAAGACCTGTTTAGCTACGAGTGGTAGTTTTTAATTCACGATACCGACCTCCTCTGGCACTATAAGGAGAAATCATAATAAGCAATTATCGCAGATCAGGCTTGGAGGCTGATCTCCTTCCAGAGGGAGACGGGTTACGTTTCCATTTCCTTAGCGCGACTCATGGTTTGATTTGAACTTGTGTTCCTCTTCAGAGCAGTTTGATCTTGTCCCTACAGCTCATTGCAGTCATCGTCAATTTGGCACTTTACTTATCTCGTTTTAACCCATTATGACCGGGAACGCATCTGTGTCATTTGCAGATTTCTTTGGATATTCAAAAAATAGCAGATATACAAGCTCATTGCACATTTTTATATATATATATATATTTGAAGCGAACATTTTTAACTCCAGTATTTGCTTCTGGGGCGTCCCTGGAACAAAATATTTTGGCGGCCAAATACATATTATTTTGGTGGTCCTTGACACATTTTGCACATTTTTATATATATATATTTTTTAAAGCGAACATTTTTAACTCCAATATTTTCTTCTGGGACGTGCCTGGAACAAAAATATTTTGGCGGCCAAATTATTTTGGTGGTCCTTGACATGAAAAAAGTTTGAGAACCACTGATATTTTAGCAACATAAGTTTTTTCAAAAAACTGTTAGGATTTAGAAGACATTTGTTGAATCCCCGGAAGCAAAGATTTGAGTTACAAACATTTCGCTTTAAAAAAAAATATAATACAGTATATTCAAAGATTTGAACACATCTTCACGATTTTTCAAAAATAGCAGATCTACAAGCTCATAGCGTGGTACTCGGTGCTGCGCTAAGAGCTTGTAGATCTGCTATTTGTGAATAGACAAAGAAATCTAAAATGACCCAGATGTGTTCCCGGATTGAATGGGTTAATTAAATCAAAGTTGCTCATAACTCCCCCAACACACACACGCACACGCACACACACACACACACACACACACACACACACACACACACACACACACACACACACACACACACACACACACACACACACACACACACACACACACACACACACACACACAGCTATCCGATATGCAGTCTGGGCTGAGGTAGCACAGATGCTGGGCTATAAATCACGGATGCTTGTGTGCGTACGGCTTGCCTGCCTCTCTCCCTCAGTCCTAACAAGCATTCTGTTTATTTAACTAGTCTTTTCTACAGTCGGTCCCTTTTGGGTCGTGCAAAAGAAAATAGAAAACTGCACCATTAGTGATTCGTGTTTTTTTTTGACGGGGGAGAGGCGTCTGAATTATACCAGTTGCTTTTGGCAATCCAAAGAAAAAAAAGAAGGCTGTGAGATGTTTTCGACTTTTCGTCGGGTCATAGCAGGTCGAGATAATTTTTTAATAGAGGGATATTATGATGTTTCATGTTTTGGTTCTGTCTCGGTGTGTTCAACTCGTGGTGTGAAAGCGTTTGACCCCTGCTGACCCCGATGTGAAAGTCCTGACCTCTAAAATTGGCCTCACAAAAGCGGATGTGTGATTTCTAAAAAAGTTTAGTGGTTCCCAAAGTCTTGAACCAAATGAACCCTAGCGTCCCTATTCTGGGGCAAACATTTTTTTTTGGCAAATGTTTTCGTCGGGTCAGGTCGAGATCAGTTTTTAATAGAGCGGTATTGTGATGTTTCGTATTTTGGTTCTGTCTCGGTGTGTTCAGCTCGTGGTGTGAAAGCGTTTGACCCCTGCTAAGCTCACAACGTGTCACGTTATGAGCTTGTAGATCGGCTATTTTCAGTGAAGAGATTTAGTGTAGAGGGGAAGAAATAGTGGATGTATTATATAGATCCTTAGCTGGCGGACCCCGGTCAACGAAGTACTGCGTATCGTCTCTGTCGGGTGGAAACCTCATATTTCCAAAACTTTTCAGGATTCAAATTCAAAAGCTTCAAAAGTAGCAGATCTACAAGCTCAAAACGCGTCGCGAGCTTGCAGATCTGCTACTTTCGATGCTTTTGTGTGACGCTGTAGTATGATCAAGTAGGGCGTTAATTTACAAGAAAAAAAAAAGAAGCTAGAACATGGAAGGTTCTGCCCGGCAGCAACGATATATAGTGTTTAAGTGGTTCAAGTAAATACACGAAAAATTGTGCCATGCCTTCAGTTCAATGGCCTATTGTTCCAAAGTACCATTGGTCCAACGACACACATTTCTGGGCGGCTGTGGCTCAGGAGGTAGAGAAGGTCGTCCAATGATCCGTGGGTTGGTGGTTCGAATTCCGGCTCCTCCTGTCCGATGTGTTGGTCGGCTCTAGCTTGCCACCATTGGTGTGTGATGTGAAGACGCTGGCGTTGACTATTTGCCGCTTCACCTCCCAATGTATGAATGAATGAACCATTGTAAAGCGCTTTAAGTTTGAGTACTTAGAAAAGCGCCATAAAAATGCAATTCATTATTATAACCAAGCTTAACCCTAGCTCTAACCTCGACCGTAACCTCACTTATAACCTATCATTTTTCAGACTATTGGGATGTCTGAATAATGGGCACTCGGACTAAATGGGCACTCGCCCAAAAAACAACAACAGGGGTGTAGTAGGATAGTGAATTACATCTTTGAATACTAATGTGACATTTTGACTCTGTTTTCAGAAAATTCTCTTCCAATGATCCAATGAGTTCTTTTTTTTATATAGTTGAGAAACAAACTTTTTTAGAAATTACTGTGACACCATTATCTGGCGCAGTGGTCTGGACTTTGACACTGGGGTCAGTGGAGTCAAACGCTTTCACAACAGGAGGATTTTGCTCTAAACCAAGAAGACAGAAGAAAAATATTGAACATTATAATACTACTCTATTAAAATTCATCTGTGCATGCTACGACCTCACCCCAAAAAACTATCATCCAAACATGCTTTAATGTCATTGCCTCGTGTTCTAAGAAGGTAGTTGTGTGTGTTTATGTGTGGGGGGGGGGAAGTGCTGGTCATGATGCATTAGCTCAGCGGAACGGCACATTATAACTACGATAACTTAGTCATTTACTGTATTAAGACACTTTATACTGTAACTAAAGTTTTAAGTTTAAAGACTAAGTTATGGTTATGCTCTGCTGTGCAGCTGCAGCTTACAATGCATTATGAACAACACTTATAATACTTGTTTTAAATTGTTAAACATAACTATAAACATTTATAACAAGTGTTATGAAGCATTATACATGTATTATAATGCATTATAAAGGTAGATATAGGTAGATATAAAATAGATTATAGACCTGAGCTTTTAAGCAAAGTGTTACCCAACAACCCTATCTCTGTCACGACAGCCACAACCTGATTCCCCCCGCCTTCTAGGTCTGTTTCTATCTCAAACTGAGCTAATATTAAGGCAGGAGTGGTGGCGTGGAATTCTGGATTAATCTGTAATTGATGAAGCAATAGGAGTCGGAGGCAATATTCTAGGTGTTGATGGTTATGCTTATAATGTACTTCTTAATACAGTATATATGACACAGCATGGGGAGAAGTACGTTAGACACACAGTCTGACACAGATCGATGGTAAGGTAGTTCTACCAACTAGCACAGGGATCACACCATAGTTATACTCTAAGCTGCTACAAGGACAAGCTGAACCATAACAGATAGGCTGTAACTAGAACAATAGCTATCAGGCCTAGCGGAGACACCAAATATCATGTCATATCATAATGCATTATATAAGTCAGGAGTCTTCGACAGGGGGTCCGGGACCCCTAGGGGGTCCTCAGAGTTACTACAGGGGGTCCGCCAAATCTATGTGAGATAGGACATTTTCTCTCTCTTTTTGTTTTTTTTACACTAACCTCTTGAACATCCCTATTCTGGGGGGAATATTCACCGAAAATAGCCAATCTACAAGCTGACAACACGTCGTGTTGTCAGCTTGTAGCGGATCTACAAGCTGACGCGTTGTCAGCTTGTAGATCTGCTATTTTTGGTGAAGAAGTTTTGTGTAGAGAGAAAAAATAAACACCAAGTACAGAGCCAAATGTCAAGTTTACTAAGTACTGAGGGTTTATAAGTGGTTAATGTCTGGAAAATACACATCATGAATCCAAAATATGAAAAAGTGTGTAAATACACCAAATAAACAAAGAAAAACATTAATGTACACTGATGATAGTGCACTCAAACAAACAAGCTATGAAAAAGTAACACAATTTTATACAATGTAGTTGGGGGGTCCCTGCTTGATCTCTCTCTCTCAGCTAAGCGGTCCTTGCCTGGAAAACGTTGAAGACCCCTGATACTGTATAAGTACTATGTGATGGAAAAATATAGAGGTTAGATACAAACAACCATAACAGCGTAACATATTTCTTCCTCGGTGGAGAAAGGTGCACCAGGCAAGAGACCATGATGCCGTCCATCACAATCAGCATGTAACACACAGCTCAACCCCTTCTTCTCTGCCAGATCGTAACCTCAGTTTACCAGATACCATGTCTGTCATTTCCACCCGGGCTTAGACGTCTCTTTCTTCTCTGTTTTGCTTGCATACTTATCGTTCTCTCCTACTTATGTGTTACCGTGTCTCAGAAGTCGGTCTCGCGAAATGGATTGTCGCCCGTCTCCCCCTGGCTATAGAGCTAGTCACATCAATCCTCCCTTTTCTGAATAAATAAGACTTTAACTGCGAGCTCATGCCTGTGTGTCATGTTCTGCACCTGGGTTCAAAACATTCTAGTGTCACAATCTCCCCAGTGGCATATTCAGTATGTCACCTTTCTCTGGAGATTATAAAGGTCCCCGGTTCAAGTCCCAGCGTGTCCATTTCAGACCGGCTAGCCGCATGTGGCAATTTATGCAGCATGTATGTATGTGACATGATTTCAAATTCTTCTGAAGGTCATGTCCAGTGGTTGAAAGAGGTACTCGCATTTTTTACTTGAGTAAAAGTATCAACACCACTATGTTACGTAAGAGTAAGAGGTATTCAGAATTTTCTTCAAAATGTACTTAAAGTACCAAAAGGAAAGGTACTCATTATGCAGAATGCCCCAATTCAAGATTTCAAAACGTATAAAAATCGTTTGAAAATAGCCAAAATATATAGAGAGCTTAAGTGGTTAATGTCTATTTAATAAAAATCTAAATCTAAACAGTAACTAGTAACTAAAAGCTTTCAAACAATTGTAGTGGAGTAAAAGTACAATATTTTCCTCTGAGATGTAGTGGAGTAGAAGTAAAAGTATTGAAAATTGGAAATACTCCACTAAAATAAAAGTACCTCAAAATGTTACTTGAGTACAGTACTTAAGTAAATGTACTTAGTTACTTTACACCCCTGGTCATTTTGCAATTTAACTCCCTTCACCCTCATAAATTACTATTGAGTATTACTTTAAACCCTTAAGGATTTCATGCAACAAAGTATGTGGTATTTGTGTGATTTTTTTCCTCACTATTTACTGCCACTTCTAACAGGCATAACTCATGCCCCTGCTGACATACTGCCATGACATAAATACACATCTATACGCCTCTCACGATGGAGAACATATTTGCCTCAAGGACCACGTCATGTAACTGCAGTCTGGGGAAGCATCCACATAACAACAGTGGTGTAAAGTAACTAAGTACATGTACTCAAGTACTGTACATATGTACAATTTTGAGGTATTTTTTACTTTACTGGAGTATTTTTTAATTTGCAGTACTTTTACTTCTACTCCACTACATCTCAGAGGCAAATGTTGTATTTTTTACTCCAAACTTTAGTTACTAGTTACTTTGCAGATATAAATTATTACATTATAAAACATACATTAACCACTTTAGCCCTGTTTTAAACCTAGGCTATTTGAAAATAGCCGATCTACAAGCTCACAACGTGTCGCGACACGTTGTGAGCTTGTAGATCTGCTATTTTCAAACATTTGAGTACTATTACTTTTGATACTTTAAGTATATTTTGATGCCAATACTTTTGTACTTTTACTCAAGCAACATTTTGAACACAGGCCTTTTAACAGAGTATTTTTACATTGTGTATTGCTACGTTTACTTAAGTAAAATATGTGAGCACTTCTTTTCACCACTGCATACCATCCACGTTATACAAGATTAGATAAGAGGTGTGAATGCAGAGGCATGAGCTCAGTTCGGGTCTCTCCCCAGGCTGGCAGAGGGAGAGTAGCGCCCAGGATGACAAGCTTAGGCATTGGCACTGGGTGAAGAAATAGGGTTACAAAATCGTGGGATAAAAATGTAGATTGAAAAAAAAAAATCAACAATGACGCGGAAGCTGAGGTTGAGTTGAATGAATTCATCCAACGCTAATATTCGGTATAATTCCAGGCGATGTTTTAATTCACACACATTATGTAGATTATAGGAGGAAATGTCTGACTTAATGAAAGCGTGTCGACTTCCTCGGGAGGTTATACAGTACCTGCCATTCAGATAACTGTATTTATGCTCTTAATTAATATTAATGGTTCCTCGGAACAAGATTATGAATTGTAATGACTTGTTCATACAAGTGGTCCCACTGTATAATGAAAATAAGAGGCTCAGTGAAAAACGTATATATTAATCGTCCATTATTGAATACATTAAATGACGTGAAATTATGTAATTGCGTGGCTGTCGCCTTAGAGGTTTGAGTTGATTTGTGACCTGAAAACTCTCTTACTATTCTCATAGTAAAATCCTATTGAGAGTGTAGAAATGGACCAAAAAGGACGCTGTCCATTTGGGTCCATTTGTCAGGGTCCTTTTTGTTTTTTCTCCGGTGGGAACATCTTTGGTAAGAAAGCCATTGAGAAATGTGCTTCCTCAGCCTTGAATTACTTTCTCCTGTAGACTCTGGCCCTTAAATTTGACAAACAAATCAATGCTGTTGTCAAACAACCCACGACCTATCAACCCACAACCTGTAAAAAGTCATCCATGCCCTCATCATGGGTACCAATACAGGCCATGGGGTACCCTGATCACACAAACATTCTCTTTCATAATTCCCACTTTCTAAAGTTCCTTGATCTGACAGACCAAGTCATGTACTGTACATGAGCAAAAGACAACCTATGTACAAAACAGATTCCCAGATAAAGAGAGTAACTATGACCTAAGAAGGCCTTTAGACTTTGAAAAAAAACGCTAGTCCGAACTACCCTTACTGTGGAGTGGGCTAGCCGATGATATTAATTTAAAAAAATGCCATTTCCACAGTGACACTCGAGCTCCGTATAGCTCTTTGCCATCTGGACTCTCACATGAGAGAGTTGTGAGTGTGCGTGAGAGAGGGGCGAGCTAGGGTCACATGTGTGGGAGGGTATGCTCTATGTGCACAGTTAATAATTATGTATTCTTGAAGTGCGCTGAAAACACTGTGACAATGTAATGTATTTATGCAAACTGAGCCAGGGGTAGGGCTCGGTAAGCATCATGCTTCTCCCTGTCGCCTTTTTTCGGCATCTTGGACACCTTATCATGTCAAATGGACTTCACAACCTGTGCCTTGGACTTTTTGAGATTTAGCCTATGCCTTGTTCTAAATGCACAGACTTGTATTTTGTTGTCCACAAGCAGTGGTGGAAAGTAACTGAGTACACGTACTTAAGTACTGTTCTTAAGAACAATTTTGAGGTGTACTTTACTTGAGTATTTCCAATTTCCAATACTTTTACTTCTACTCCACTACATCTCGGATCCAAATATTGTACATTTACTCCACTACATTTATTTGAAAACTTTAGTGACTAGTTTGTAGATTTTGATTATTATTACAAAACCTATCACTAACCACTTCAGCTCTGTATACAATACATCAAGGCAATTTGAAAATAGCCGATCTCGTAGATCTGCTATTTTCAAAAGATTTTTATACAGTTGAAGACTTGAAAAGGGTATTAACCCATTTTGGGCGGGAACACCTATTTGTAACTATACCGTTCAGTAAGGGAACCCCTTTTGGGGTTCCTGTTGCTATGTACAGTATATAGCAATATTGTTGTAATTTTTGAATAAATATTTGAAGTTTTTCAGAAAACTTAGGTCAGGATTAGGTCTAAATGGGTTAAAGCAATTGAGTACTTTTTCCTAGCCTTGCGTAGCCAGACTATATCACTGCGTGGATATGAGTCCGGTGCCTCCATGAGGACGTTTTTTTTCCCAAGGGGGCGGGATCAAAACAATGGCCCTCGACGCAATTGGTTAGACCTACAACCAACTACCAATTACAGTCTCCCATATTTGAATCCTGGGCCCTGATAAGGTCACCCATGTCTTCTTTTTTTTTCTAAATTTTTATCCCACGATTTTGTAACCCTATTTTTTACACCCAGTGCCAATTGTCTATGTAATCCTGGGCACTACCTTTCCCTCTGCCAACCTAGGGAGGCCAGGGCCGAGCTCATGCCTCCTTCAATGCATGAGAGCCTACTGACCTTCTTGTCACCTGACAGGGGAGAGGTTCCCTGGTTGGACGTAGCGCGTGGAAGGAACACGTTATTCCAACCAGTTCCTTTCCCCTCCATCAGGCGCCCCGGCTGACCAGGGGGAGGCAGTATAGGGACCAGGATTACTGCATGTTTTGTGAGGGTATTAACTACCCTAGGAGACACGGGGAGAACATGCAAACTCCACTCAGAAAGGCCCTTTCGCCAACCCCACCTAGGGTATGGGCACTGATGACGCGGAGGAGAGACACCCATGTCTTCTGGAGCAGGAAATGGATTCTCTATGGAGCGGTGCCAGACCCAAATCGCAGAGTGCAATTTTTTTTTGCACTCGCAGATTCATCTGGTCCCAGGCTAACCTTTTCCACCACTGTCCAAAAGAGCTGAAAAATGCACTGAACTGAATCTCCTGACTACATTATTGCAACTCACTGTATTCAGGGAGTTGCCAGGCAGTGCTTCTCTCTCTCTAGACTGCAGCTTGTCCAGAACGCTGCATGTTGCTGCTGCTGCTGCTAGACTCCTGACTGGCACTGGGATGTGGTCGGGATCACATCACTCCCATTTTGGCTTCCCCTTCACTGGCTTCCTGTCAAATACAGAATTGATTTTGAAATTCATGGGCTGGCATGCACCACCATATACTATATATCTGAGTTGCTTTGTGTCTCCACCCCCCTTCCCGACACAACTAGGTCACTTAAGATCAGCAGATCAGAAGCTCTCCTCAAAGTCCCATGCCACCTGCTTGAAGTTAATCCATTGAGACCCGAGAGAACGCATCTATGTGTCATTTAAAAAATTGCAGATCTACAAGCTCGTAGCGCGGCACTCGGTGAAAAATCTTGAACATTTGTGCAAATCTTTATATTCTACAATTGCCGTTTAAAAAAAACAAACATATGTTGCTAGTGGCTCTCAAACTTTTTCATGTCAAGGACCCCCACATTTATATTGTATTTGTCCGCGGACCCCCATCCCAAAATAGCAGATCTACAAGCTCATAGCGCTATGAGCTTGTAGATCTGCTATTTTTGATTAGCCAAAGAAATCTAAAATGACAGCGATGCGTTCCTGGATTGAATGGGTTAAAAGGGTGAGCGTGCCTTTTCGGTATTGTGGAACAGCCTACAGTACCTACCGGTTATGTTTGCACCCTCCTTGGATATTTCCTATTTCATTTGCATGGTCCAGGGGACCATCTTGCAGCACTACACAAATAAGTGCAACAGAATGAAGTGCTACAGAAGTGGGGAAATGCTAACAAGACAAAATAAATGTTGGTTTTTAATTAGCTGTACTAACTGCTAGATCTGCTCCTCACAGGATGCTCCCCACTGGAGAAAAAAAAGTCCACCATTTGCATTTGATGATAAATTTGCTTTTGCTGTAAATCTAGGAAGGGGAAAAAAAAGTTGCGTGTTGCCAAAAAACTGAACATGCATCCCCCCCCCCCCTCGTTTTTCAGACAAAATGGAAGGTTGAGGCAATTTCGCTTTCTGTTTTGGACTATGGAGTTGCTGCTGTTGCCACCCTGAAATGGGTGTTGTTTATGACTCCACCCTGTCATTAATATCAGGCGACAAGTTCTGCGGCGTCCTCACCGCCCCCTCCCTCTGTCTGTCTGTCTGTCTGTCTGTCTGTCTGTCTGTCTGTCTGTCTGTCTGTCTGTCTGTCTGTCTGTCTGTCTGTCTGTCTCTCTCTCTCTCTCTCTCTCTCTCTCTCTCTCTCTCTCTCTCTCTCTCTCTCTCTCTCTCGTTTTTTTTACAAATGTACTTGACTCCCTGTCCCCACAGTTAACCCCACAAACCCTAGCATGCCTATTCTGGGGAGCGAACATTCGGCGCAAATAGCTAATCTACAAGCTCAAATGTGAAGTACACGTACTGTATAGATCTGCCATTTTTGATGAAGAGATTTGGTGTAGAGCGGGGGAAAAGGAGGGGGCCTAGTATACAGGCCTGGGGGACTCCAGTCAACATAAATGGCATTTTAAGTGGTTAACTCTAAAACAATGGTTCTCAAACCCCCAGGGGTCCTTGAGGGGGTTCCAGAGGGTCCCCAGCTAAATGATAGAGAGGAACCAAATGGACGTTTAGCAAGTCTCTAACTCTGAGAGTGTACAAATGGAACCAAATGGACCCGTAAGGGTCCATTTGGTTCCATTTGTACACTCTCAGAGTTATTGGGGAGTCTGTGGCCTAATGCGAACCCAACTGTGGGTCCTATAAATAAATAAATACAAGTTTGAGAACAACACTGCATTAAAGGTATACATATTGAAACAATGTAGCTGCTAGGGGGAGAAATACTGAAAGATAAAGATGCTCATTGATTGGTCATTGAAGTGCTGTGCCAGGGACTTTTCAGCACTCACAGCCAAAGCGCTCCCCGGAGAGATCGCTTTGCTTTTGTGTAGAAGTCAGTCGGAAGCCGTGTTTATGCTTTGCAGCCGTTTTGCAGCTGAATAAACACATTACCACCACAGAGAGAGGGAGGGGAGAGGCTGAGGGAAATGACCTCGCTTCCATTTTTATACCTATTAATTTCCTACAAACAAAAACCGCAAGGTTCTCTTTTCTTTTCTTTTTTTTTTCTCCCCCGCCGCACCTATATAGGGTTGATCAATCTTTATCATTCGGGGGCTTATGTGTCACGTTTTATGGCTGCTGTTGAATGGTGGTGGTTGGTGCCCCATGGGGGGGAGCAGGAGTAGTAGTATTATTGAATTAAACGGATAAAATAATTGAATTTCCCTCCGGAAAAAATAAGTTTCCGAACGTTAACCGGCGTGAAGTGTGAAATTGTAAGGATCTGAGCTGACAAGTTGGTACATAGAAAACAGAGTTTTTAGGATATGAATGAATACATCGCTGAGTTACAGAGGTTTTTATAATCAGAGACCCATGTTTTTTTTATATTCACTGAACTGTGCATTATACCAGTGAGATCTACTTTTGAAAAAGTGTATTGCTGTTTATAATCTGATCGCCGTATTACGACGGTGTTGGGAGTTGAAAATAGGTAAATGGTGCATTTATATAGCGCTTTCATCCAAAGCGCTTTAGATTGTGCATTACATTCACCCATTCACACACACATTCATACACTGAATGGCGGAGGAAACCATGCAAGGCACCAACCTGCTCATCGGGAGCAAGTAGGGGTTCAGTGTCTTGCTCAAGTACACTTCGACACTAAACTCTGGTGGAGTGCGGGATCGAACTGGGAACCTCTTAGTTCCCATCCGGCCACTCCTGAGCCACACTGTGTGACACGTCATACGTCGAAGAAAAAATCAGACCTTATAGTCTTCTGTGCTGTCCCCAGTCAACTCTAACTACCTGTGGTGACGTGGGAATTGTGCCCGCAAAGAGACAATAAGAACAAAACGAAAGCTCTATCAACGGTGTGAGCCAAGGGAACGATTTTTGCTTTCCACAGGAAAAAAAAACAGTGATTGAAAGTGCGCCACAGAGATTGAAATGATGTGCATCTGATTAAATGTAATGAATTTTTATAAAAATGTAGGGCGCACTTTTTTTTCTTTTTTTTTAACAAAACAAAAAAACATGAGCAATCCATATTATATGCATAAGCTTTTTGATTACATAAAACCTGAGAACCAGCTTTATACTTATACGTATAATCTTATACTGTATAATCAGCAGAATGTGATTATTTTGGCTTGTGGCCCACTGTGCCTGGATCAAAAAATTGCACTTCCTTCTTCTCGGTATCTATAGTAGAAAATAGAAAAACAGCAAGATGTGTGAATATGGTACCTTTGCAAAAGAATAATTTACAATGTGGGAATTGCAAAAAAAAACTTAACTCCAATGCCACCCTAGTGTCGAAGTCAAAGCACAGTTCCTACTTAATGCAATAGTCTCACTCTGCTTTTGAAACATATTGTGCTCTGTGATGAGAAGCCATGGTTAAAATATTCTTTTGTTTTCATCTAGTGTTTTGCTTTGTCTTTGTTTTATGCATACTAATAGTCATACTTTTTTTTTTAACCCATTCAATCCGGGAACGCATCTCTTGTCAATTTAGATTTATTTTGATATTTAAAAATAGCTGATATACAAGCTCATAGCGCGAAAAATCTTTGAATATATGTATTTTTAAAGCGAACAGTTGTAACTCAAATCCCCCAGACCCCCAGTTCCAGGGATCTGGGGGTCCCTGGAACATTACTTTGTACATTAATGTTGCTAATGTGCTTTAAAAAAGTATATGTATTCAGATTAATTCAGATTAAGATTTGCACAAAAGTTCAAGTTTTTTCAAAAATAGCAGATCTACAAGCTCATAGCGCGGCACTCGGTGCCACGCTATGAGCTTGCATATCTGCTATTTTTGAATGGCCAAAGAAATCTTAAAATGTCACAGATGCGTTCCCGCCCGGTCTCAATGGGTTAAACTTGAAACAAAAATGATAAAACGTTGTTTTTTTTCTACCTGCCAGTGGAAGTCTGGGTGTACAGGTTTCACTGATGTACGCTTGAGTCCGCCTCATGCTGTGTTTTGTGCTGTGCGCAGATTAATCAGTGCCAAGGCACACTATCATTCAGAACACATTGTTTAAACACGTGCCTCAAAAGAGGTCTGAAAAATGAAATATGCTCTCCCCCTGTGAGCGGTAGAAAATGGTAGTACCACGTAGTGCTGGTCAATTAACCGAAAACATATCGGAAACAATATTTTGAACTATTAACCGACTCAATCTTATTCATTTAGGTTAATCACTTAATGGAGAAGCGTTTTTTTTACCAGGTGCTCGAAGAGCGCCTGAGTCTACAAACAGTCATAATCATCATCATTCGACACCTCGACACCTAGTCGACACCTATTCATCATTGGCTGTCATGGCTGTCCTTCACTCCTTTAAGCCAATGGGGAGACGGCCCGTCCTCCGCAGTAATCCGCTCCCCTCATTCACACAGCAACAGTTGCAGACAGGACAACTTGCACTGCTGCCTCAGGGAACACAGTTAGCCTAAATGCTAGCGTGCTTCATTAGACCTAGTTTGGCTATTAAGTTATTATTTGGCCATGTTCACACTGTCAGTGTCTTCAATCTTCGCTATTGTTGGGAAGACCCGTGTGGTGTCTAAAAATGTTTCCACCACTTATATAAAAAACATTATTAGCGTTTACCGTGGCATATTCAATGTTGCCAGGTATGGCGAGAAACAAGCAATCCGAAAAACAAGTAATCAGGTCTATGAAAACAATCACACACGCACGCACGCACGCACGCACGCACGCACGCACGCACGCACGCACGCACGCACGCACGCACGCACGCACGCACGCACGCACGCACGCACGCACGCACGCACGCACGCACGCACACACACACACACACACACACACACACACACACACACACACACACACACACACACACACACACACACACACACACACACACACACACACACACATAGAGCACCTGGTATAATATGACTTTTGTCATTTCGTTCTTGTTTTATTATTATACAATATTATTATATTGTATTATGCAATTTACTATTTAGGCATTTATCCAGAGCGACTTACAATAAGCAAGGTAAACACATACAGTACATCAATATAGGATCACAGGTAAACCAAGAACCTATCATCAGTCTAAAAACAATATACTATCAAAATAAATAAATACATACAAGTTTGAGAAAAACACTGTATTAAAGATACACATTGAAACAATGTAGCTGCTAGGGAAGAAATACTGAAAGATAAAGATGCTCATTGATTGGTCATTAAGTGCTGTGCCAGGGACTTTTCTGCTCTCACAGCCAAAGCTGTGCAGAGTTTCAAGTACAGTACATTGAAACTATAGAAACCATAGGATACCAGGGTAACAATGAACCTCGCATCTGTCTAAATGTCCTGGTGAATGTGTTCATGCACGTATGTATAGGGTGATTTTATCCATGTCTGTGACTTTTGGCCAGGTCTGTCTGGCAAAAGATTGTATATCAGCAAAACTAACTTGGTTAAATAAATACAAATGAAAATTTTAAGCCAAAAAAAAAATGTACATCACATTCACCAAGTCCATCGTTTCAGATGGATAATGAATGAAGCGCCGCTTGACTGCACTGTTACCATCACGCTGACTGATCACATAATGAATCAGTTAATTTAAAAAAGCTTGTGTTTGCCATCTGATAAGATGCCAATCATAGCCATGCTCTTAATCATAAAGTAATTTGTCAATGGCTTATAACTGATGAGCACTGGGATGGCATTCATTACATCCCCGACTCCACTGCTGTCTGCAACAACATCCTTCATGGACATCACCTAAAAAGTCCTCAAGAAACTCCCAATACGTTCAGAACTCACTTGCTGTGTCATGAGCAGTGCTGGAAAAAAGTACTCAATTGTTTTACTTAAGTAAAAGTATCAATATTGTAATATAAAAGTACTCTGTTACAAGTAGAAGTCCAAAATTCACTTGAGTAAAAGTACAAAAAGTAATGGTATAAAAATGTATTTTAAGTACCAAAAGTAGAAAGTACTCATGATGCACAATGTCCCGTTTCACAAGTTTTCAAATGTATAAAATGTATAACAATCTTTTGAAAATAGCCGATCTACAAGCTCACAATGCGTCGCAATGCGACGCATTGTGAGCTTGTAGATCGGCTATTTTCAAATGGCCTAAATGTATTAAGGCTGAAATGGTTACTCAATGTTTTGTAATAATAATCAAAAGTTCTGGAAATTGGAAATACTCCAGTAAAGTAAAAAATACCTGAACATTGTACTTAAGTACAGTCCTTGAGTACATGTACTTAGTGACTTTACACCTCTGGTCATGAGAGACCATGACACCAGTCCTCTATAACACTGGTTCCCAAACTTTTTAGCTCGAGACCCAAAAAATAAATGTGATGTATCCCCGGGACCCAAACTGGTGAAAGTAGCAGATCTACAAGCTTACAATGCGTTGTATCGCGATGCTTTGAGAGAGCTTGTAGATCTGCTATTTTCACTAGTCTTCCCGGGACCCATTGTAGTGAAAATAGTGAAAATAGCAGATGCGACACATTGCAAGCTTGTAGATCTGCTGTTTTCTCTAGTTCTGAATTATTTTTATCACAAATTTAGCTGCACTATGTAACTTTCTTCTTCTACCCCGGATTTGAACCAGGGTTTCCTGCGCAAGTGCTGGCATGTTTTACCAGCGAGCTAATAGAGCCTGCCTGCTTGCTCAGGGGATAAATCGAATCTTGACCATCAGGTCAACATTTGTGTCAGATCCTTTGACACCATATAAATGTCTCAATAGAAGAGCAGGGAGACACAATACAACCACCCCAATTGTATAAGTTATATTGTATTAACATACTCTACCATACAGATTGGACTAATTACATTTTATTCATAAAGGGAAAGTTACATAGTTCCGCTTTAACACATTGCGTGCCAATCGCGTAGATCTACACGAACCTAAATAATTGCGCAGCGTGCCAAGTGGTCTTTTTTATTTCTTTTTTCGCAGGTTCACATTTCATTGTAGGCCTCGTTCGCCACGACACATTTCATTGTAGCACCACCGGAAACGGAAATATCCGTATCCGGAGATTTTCGTTCCCATCCGCCTCCACTCTAAAGCGGAAACTAAATCTCAATTTTCTCGGTTGTTGTTTTTCTCCTCGCTGATCGCTGTTTAACATAAACCGCTGTAGCTTCAAAATGGCCGATCACCGATCGAAACGGTCTTCTCTGGGCCACTCACACAGCTACCCTGTGTGTCTACAAACAGTTGAACGCGCGATCTTAAGGTATTTAGCGAGGTCTGTGGCGACGTGAAAAAAACAACAATAAATCGCTGGCACTGGTGAATACATTATGATATTAAACTCTGGCGTGGAATGTGTTAAGGAATTTATTGTCTTAAAATTATATATTTTTTATGACATTATTTTTTTAATTGAATTGGAAAGTCTCTTGAAATAATAATTAAAAACAAAAAGTAGGAAAGGATAAATAAAGGGATACTCACTTATAAACTATACTTATAAATATGGTTCCGCGACCCACAAATGGTTCCCGACCCAGTGTTTCAGAACCAGTCCTCTATAAGACTGCGGTGACCAGACGTCCAGGTTTGTCCCGGTTTCAGGCAGGGTTAGGGTTAGGCTTCCAGAGTCCCGACAAGTATCAGTAAAACACAACATATGTCCCTGTTTTCAACATTCAATGCCAAATTGTCCCCGTTTTCACCACAATTAAAAATAATAACACTTGTTTGGAGTGTTTATGGATGTTTATCATGTTCAGTTCTGTTCTGCTCTGTTGAAAGGTGCAGTCACTCCTGCTAAAGTGTTGAAATAATTGCTCCCCATTTGGATGGGGAAATTGTCAAAAGTAGTCTAGTAGTCACAGCTTGTAGATCTGCTATTTATTTATCTATTTTCACTGGCTTCCCTGTCAAACAAAGAATCAACTTCAAAATAATCCTCTCCACCACCAGTGGTGGAAACAGTACTCACATTTTTTACTTAAGTATCAATACTGCAATGTAAAAATACTCTATTACAAGTAAAAGTAAGGTATTCAAGATGTACTTGAGTAAAAGTACAAAAGTATTGGTATCAAAATGTACTTGAAGTACCAAAAGTAAAACTACTCATTATGCAGAAGTCCCATTTCACAAGTTTTCAAATGTGTAAAATGTATAAAAAATCCTTTGAAAATAGCAGATCTACAAGCTCACAAACCGTCGCAAAGCGACGTGTTGTGAAAATAGCCAAAGTATTTATACTGTAATATAAGTGGTTTTGTAATAATAATCAAAATCTACAAAGTAACTAGGCTACAACACTGATGATACGTCCCAGGTGCATCCATGTGATGTTTTCTTTATAGTTAATGATTCTATTCATAGTGGCTCATAGGAATTAGACTACGTGACAACCAGGAATAGTTTGGTGACCACTGGAGAGACGGTTGACAGCCTGAATGTAGACGGCATCCGGGAGCAGTATGGGTTGGCGCCCCAGCCTGTGTCATCCGTGAGGAAGAAGCCCAACAAATCCACGGTGAGGCCTTTAGGAGGGCCATTCAAGCAAGCCGCAAGTGGAGCCTGCAATACCACCACGGCAGAACCATCACGCCAGAATGAAATGTTTGGATCAGGGGGGACTCCCCCTGATCCAAACATTTCATTCTGGCGTGCAGCGCCCAGGTCCTGGACCTGGTGAGACGAAGGAGGGGCCCGGACAGGAGGCCACCCACAGAGCCTAGTCCCTCCACGCACCAGAGCCTCCCCGAGTCCCGGCAGAGTAGTTCCGGAGAAGCGGACTGAGTGGCCCTGTCTTTCCCTAAGAGGACTGACCGTGGGTGGCTACTGGGACGTAAGTCGGGGCTTGATCAACCCCGGGCTGGGTCACCTGGGCGAGGGTGTATGTTGTTGCGAGACCCGAAACACCTGATGACCCCAGGCTACAACACTGATGATACGTCCCAGGTGCATCCATGTGATGTTTTCTTTATAGTAACTGAAGTTTTCAAATAATTGTAGCGGAGTAAAAGTACAATATTTGCCACTGAGATGTAATGGAGTAGAAGTAAAAGTATTGAAAATTGGAAATACTCCATTAAAGTAAAACCAAACCTCAACATTGGACTTAAGTAGTACTTGAGTAAATGTACCCCCCCACTCAGAAGTGCGAAGAGAGAGGGGGGGGGGGGGGGTTCTAGGTTAACAGCTTCTAGGTTAACAGCACCTCAGGTGATGCTGAGGTGATGCTGAGGTTAGGTTATGGCGCCAAGCTACAACCACAACTGATCAAGTTTGCAGCAATGCATTCCGCACGCGCACACACACACACACACACACACACACACACACACACACACACACACACACACACACACACACACAGACACACACACACACACACACACACACACACACACACACACACACACACACAGTACACACACGCACACGCACGCGCACGCGCACGCACGCACGCACACACACACACACACACACACACACACACACACACACACACACACACACACACACACACACACACACACACACACACACACACACACACACACACACACACACACACACACACACACACACACACAGTAAAGGGGCACTGGGAATAAACTTGTTCAATTTCTTTGACCCTTTCTACTGAGCTAAAAAAAAAGAAATAGATGTTGGTTGTAATAAAACAACAGACTGAAGGAGTTCATTCTCCCAGATGGTTCAAACAGCTTTTGACCACAATCCAGACATCACTCATGTGTGAAAACTGTGCACACACTAAAAAAATCCTTGTGGCGGAAACTAAGTACATTTACTCAAGTATTATACTTAAGTACAATTGTGAGGTACTTTTACTGTACTTGTGTGAGTCAATTTTTTTGATAGGCTACTCTACTACATCTCCTCATCAAAACAAATTTACAAAAAAAAGCATGTTCTAACGACTTGAGCAATATCTTTTACTTTGGCTATTTTTCAAACCTTTAGAAAAAAACAGTGGTGGAAAAAGTGAAAGTATCCATTAGGCAGAATGTCCCATTTCACAAGTTTTCAAATGTATAAAATGTATACAAATCTTTTGAAAATAGCCAAAATTTTAATAGGGCTGAAGTGGTTAATGCATGTTTTGCAATGATAATCCAAATCTACAAAGTAACTAGTAACTAAAGTTTTTAAATAATTGTAGTGGAGTAAAAGTACAATATTTGCCACTGAGATCAGATGTAGTGGAGTAGAAGTAAAAGTATAGAAAATTGGAAATACTCCATTAAAGTAAAAGTATACACCTCAAAATGTTACTTAAGTACAGTACTTGAGTACATGTACTTAGTTACTTTCCACCACTGGAAAAACACTCAAGAGTTCTGTACCGCCATTATGTGATTGTAACCATTTTCAATCAATGTAGCTCACAGCGCTTACAGAATACCGCGGTGCTTTCCGCTCACTACAGTTCAGCACAGAGAGACATGATTACTGCACACAGCGGCGTGAACTCTCTTTATATTGGCAGTTCAATCATTTCTTTCAATCATTTTTATTGGACACTTGATTTGCCCCGCCTGCAGATTGAGGCCTTTTCACGCCCAAGATCGAGTGACCAGTCAGATAATCTCCTATCTCGTAGCGCAGATAGCGGTTTGTTGACATAATGCAGGATGCAACACCAATTTATACATGGCCTCCGAGAACGGTATCATCATTTTCTCTTGTTGGAGAATTAAAGGTTCCATCTTAGCACTTTTTAGTCATTTTTGGATCATTCCTGAATGTATATTACTTGTTATTATGATTTACATATAGCTACAGTATCTAAAAAAATGTGTCCATTATTTTCAGGTGCGTTTTTCTACTCTTCTAACTCACAGGGTGTTTTCCGTTTTAACTGCTTCTTAGTCAGAATATTCCATAGCTGTCTGCTGTGATTGGCCAATTGGCGAGGAACCCACAATCTATATCAAATAATATATCCCTAACCCTAACCCTAAACATAAACCTAACCTTAATTCTAGAATTCTTTCAGCAGCCGTAGTACCCCAGGGGACGAGAACAATGTCCCCACAAGGTCAATTTGACAGGTGTTACCATCCTTGTGGGGATGTTTGGTCTCCATGTGGATAGTATCTCTCTGTCACGCACGCGCGAGCGCACGAGCGCACACACACAAACACATCTTGTGCCATAAGCTGACTAGCAAAAAATTGCAGACCTGCACAAAAAAACACTGCGTTCTCTCTCTCTCTCTCTCTCTCTCTCTCTCTCTCTCTCTCTCTCTCTCGCTCTCCCTCCCTGACACACACAAGCTCGTCTTTAGCCTAAAGCAGACTAGTGTACTAAACCTTGTCTCAGGGTGAGAACGCAATGTTTCTAGTGTGAGCAGTGAGCACAAGTAACCACTTAAGTCATACCAATGATATCATACCATGGTGTTTTGTAATTTTCTGTGAAAAAAGGACAAAAACATATATTTTCCCCCTTTCTTTTTGCCTCTGGGGGCACCACCTCCATTTTTGTGTGGAAACAGGAACTCGGTTTGGCTCCTCCCCTTTCTTCGTCCACTTCCTCCCGGGTTTTTCTGTGTTTATTCCTACTAACAACACTACTTGTTTAGGGCAGTGGTGCTGACAGATTATGCTAGCAGAATCTGTCTTGAGAGATTAGGTTGAAAGTCGTTAAACATTTAAGCTTGAATATCAGCATCCCAATTCTGGGGTGGGAACGTTCACCAGAAATAGCTGATCTACAAGCTCACTGCCTCTACAAGATCTGTGTGAGGTTGTAGAGCGGCTGCTTCTAGCAAATAGATTTGGTGCAGAGTGAAAAAAATTGGCTCTGGTGTCTTTTCTGTTTTCTGTTATTGTGGGGAAAGCTTTCACTGATAATAGCAGATCGTCAAGCTCACAACACGGCGCGTTGCGTCACACGCGTTGCGTTACGGATGCTAGGGTTTAAGTGGCTAAAGGAGGAGGAAGGAAACCCAAGAGTGAAAATAAAATAATGTTGTTTATTATCACGAGGCATTATTGGGGCACAGTCTGAATCTTGTACTCCCCCCTTATACAGTGCCACCCACATGGGCCCAAAAACAAGCGTATATGAGCACTTGTGAATGTAACTCTACACAAAGATTACAGCCCCTTAGGGCACTGTAACTTAATACTGCACTGCAACCCACCCCGGAATTATATCCCCTCAGGGGCACAACACACAATGTTGCACCGCAAGCGGAATCACTCTCCACCACAAACTTTACACTTTGCTATCAAGACGTATAATTATGTAACCTGCACCAGATGACAGTGGTGTAAAGTAACTAAGTACATGTACTCAATAGGGCTAACAGAATAATCGAATATTCGAATATTCGACTATCAAACCACTTTTCGACCACTGTACATCAAAGTCGACTATTCCATTATTATTTTTCAGTGGCTTTTCTACAGCAGACACGCAGCTGTGAGCTCTGGTGTTGGTAGTTTTCCTAATCCATTCATGGTTGATTGTTGTCAAATCATTTCATTCTGTATGTGAGGTTGTGCCTATAGGGCTGTCCCCTAAAAGTCGACGCGTCGGGCGAGGAGCTTGACGTCGACTCACATTCCTTGAGTCGAGTCGTCAATTCCATTGGCCAAAAAAATAATATATGTATATATATTATTATTATGTTATTTTAATTTTAATAATCAAATCGATTAATCGAATATTCGAATACTTATAGGTCGAATAAGTCGGGAAAAGAATCAACTAAAAATCACTTTTCTTGAATGCCCTAGTACTCAAGTACTGTACTTCAGCCCTATATACATTTCGACCTTTTGAAAATAGCCAATTCTAAAAATGTCTTCTAAATCCTAACAGTTTTCATAAAACTGAATTGTGACGTGCTGTGAGCTATTTATTAATATTTTTTGAAAAATCTTGAAAGTGTTTGAATTTTTGAATCATTTCTTCTCTTCTTCTGGGGGGGTCCCTGGCACAAAACATTTTGAGATCCGTGGCCAAATACATGTCAATTTGGGGGTCCTTGGCACAAACGAGTTTTAGAACTGTACTGATTTAGAAGGCATTAGTATTATCTGCCTCAGGTCTTAATGGGTTAACTTGATCTGGCGTGGCTACAACCATGATTCTATTAACCTCATTACTGGGCCAGCTCAACAGTGATTGGTTAGCCCACATCAACGTCAACATGGGATGGAATTCTGAATGGGCTGATAGTGTTGGTCGTGGCAAGTGTTTCTGTGAGCGATTTCTGTGAATTGAATGCTCTTCAAGTACGTTTGTTTAATGATACTCTTCACCACAAGATGGGACCATGAATGAATTTGCAAATGTAAATATGCAAAGAAGTTTATTTATGTGCTTTTTTTTATTAATTAAAAAAGTATCTAGGTCAACTTCACCAAGTACATACTGTACTGCACTAGTAAGCACTTCAAAACAGACAAGAGAGATCTCTCTTGTGAGCGCATGCATGTCCTCTCGGATAACAAGAGGACATTGCCTTTTATTATGCTTTTAAAGTGTTTTCATTTTTTTTATTTTAACATTCCCTGCTGTTTATGACCCATATTCCATCCTTTTAGCATGCTTTAACAACCGTGACTCTGAACTATATCTGGTGGTTTTGCACACATACAGAACACATGCACATAAAACACACACAAGCTGTGGAAGTTTCCAGAAGGACATGATAGCAACTTGGTGCCATATCTTCTCTGTAGGCCTCGGGGCCTATACGCAGCAAAGGTCCAAACTGGCCTTGAGTCAAGGCTGCAGAATGTTAACCCTTTCCTCAAAAACCTTAGGCTATCCTCTGGTTCATATGGTGTTAAAGTTTTGGACATGTGGGTCAACATCTTGGATTCCATTCCCGCCTCGGGACCTTGCCACAGCTGAATGTACTGTAGAAATGCATTAGTGCTGTGTGTGCAGTGGTGTAATGTAAATGTAACTAAGTACATTTACTCAAGTACTGTACTTGAGTAAAATTTTGAGGTATCTTCTACTTTATTACCGAGTTTCAATACTTTTACTTCTACTCCACTACATATCAGAGGCAAATATTGTACTTTTTACTCCGCTACAATTATTATCTTCATATAATTGGTCCTCTCTAATGCTCATGATAAAATGGCACCATTGTGTCCTACTCAGCCTCATAGGAGGGCGGTGGACATTTCAGAAACCTGCCTACCAGTGACATCATCGTTGGGCATCGGTATGCGTTAATCGTTTTATTAACGCGAGAACAATGGCTTTCATTATAGCATGCATGGTATAACTTTCCAGGAATAGAAAGCCTGCAGTTTCTATTAGCTTGGATTCCCCATAGATGATGTCACTGGTAGGCGGGTTCCTTAACTGTCAGCCCTCCTCTGAGACACTGAGTAGAAAGAAATGCTATCATATTTTTTTAATGAGCTTTAGTGAGAACCAATTATATGAAGATAATGTTGAGAATGGGTGAAGTCGGCCTTTGTCGGAACTCTGTGTGCCTGCGCGAACAAACGACTATACATTTTAACAAAATCCAAAAAGATGGATTGCACACATTCCTAAATTGATGGCTCCAACCTGTGTCTTAATTTGATTCCTTGGGACCGTTACTTTAGAGGAAAACGCTCTTAAAACCGCTGAAGGTCGCGCCACGACTTTTCCCAGCCCGTCCCCCCGCCGCAGCGGTGCGAGAGAGAGAGAGAGGAGTTATGGAAATTATCGACTTTGGACAAACTGCACCTCCTGAGAGGAGGGCGAGAGAGGGCCCCAACACAGGAAGTAAAGTGAGCGAGGTTGCCGGAGCACTTTAGAAAGGTGGCCCTCCTCCGCGGGGGGAAACCCACTGAAAGTGATAAAGCGACCAACTTGGCCAAGATTCATCTCAGATTAAACCATTCAAGCCGAGAACGCATCTGTGTAACCACTTTAACCGTTTTTTTAATACTTTGGGCTATTGAAAAATAGCAGATCTACAAGCTCACTAAGTGCCGCAGTAACTTGTAGATCTGCTATTTTTGAAAAAAATACGAAAATGTTTGCAAATCTTTGAAAGCGAACATTTTTTACTCAAATCTTTGCTTCTGGGGATCCCTGGAACAAAATATTTTTAGACGAGGGGGGGGTCCGCGGACAAATACATATAATTTTGGGTGGTCCTTGACATGAAAAGGTTTGAGAACCACTGATATTACAGCACCATAAGTTTAAAAAAAACTGTTAGGATTTAGAATCCCCCTGAAGCAAAGATTTGAGTTAAAACTGTTCGCTTTAAAAATATACATAGCCTATATTCAAAGATTTGCAGCAAATTTTCACGATTTAAAAAAAAAATAGCAGATCTACAAGCTCGTAGCGCGGCACTCGGTGCCGCGCTACGAGCTTGTAGATCTGCTATTTTTTTTTAATAGCCAAAGAAATGACACAGATTCTTTCCCCGGTCTGAATGGGTTAAACGCGCTAGCCGTGTGGAAACATACATCACTTTCTAGCAAACGGGCAGAAAGATAAAGAGACAGGCTAAACTGCCCTCTGTGTTCACCGAGGAAGTAATCTGCGGCAGATAATCAGTTCAACACACGGGACATCTCATTTTACTGCTACCTCTGCGCTTTTTTCCCCCCTCTTTTTTGGCGCCCGCTCCTCCTCCTCTACTGCTGCACTCGAGCTGCTAAATCTGAAATCATGTCATCTGTATTTTTAAATAAATACAGTTGGCTCCCCTGCACATACATCTATATATCGTTGCCGTCGAGCAGAAACCTCTTATCTCCATATTTTAAAGGTAGGGTACGTGAGTTTCTTTGGTTAAATTAAGTGTTATCCTCTATATTCTGATAGTACTCATTGCTATAGAGTGTTTGTTCAGTAACAGGAGTCTCCGTGTCTCTCCAGCTCTTTATTAAAGCTAGTTTCAGGTCAGGATACAAAATGTATCCGATCAGGATAGAAAACTCAGCCAGGATACAGATTAAAAACAAGTGAAATTGGAAGTGATGACACAAAGACATTAGCAAACAACTGGAACTGGAACTGGAACACTATAAAAATGAAGCCGATGAATGGGTAGGCCTACTCTCTCCTGATTGGCTGACATTTTGTCACCGGCCTGTAAATGTATTTTTTGTTTATTAAAGAGCTGGATAGACAGGGAGACCCCTGTTACTGAACACACACTCTACAGCAATGATTACTATCAGAATATAGTGCTTTAACCTTTTAATACAAAACTTTTTGTTTTAATAAAAGAATATCACTTACCCTACCTTTTTTTTCGTAAATTAACTTAAATTGAACTTGATCATACTACATCGTCACACAAAAGCATGAAAAGTAGCAGATCCGAAACGCGGCGCGAAGCGACACATTATGAGCTTGTAGATCTGCTGCCTTTGCTATTTTGGAATTTGAATCATGAAAAGTAACAGTTTTGGACATATGAGGTTTCCACCCGACAGTATATATATCATTGTTGTAAGGCAGAAACCTTGTATGTCCAAATTTCAATCTTATACGCTTTCGTGATTTAATGCCCTACTTTGTCATTCAGGAGTGTCAAGCTAAAGTAGCTAAAATACCATTTTCACTATTTCAGATTTTCTTTGGTTCTATTTCCTGAAAAGTGACGTTTTTTGGACATACAGTACAGGTTTCCAACCCGACAGTGACGATACATGTACACATGTTTTTCTTTACCGTTGTACGCCCTGAAGCCGTGTAGGCCTACTGTACATCACGATGACCTCAGTATCAAGAATTCAAACCCACGCTGCTCACTCTATTATACATTATTATACAGTAGCGTGCGCATAATTATTTTTTCCACGGAATCATAAATTAATCTGTTGTGAGTTGCGATGGATGCGAGAGATGCCTTTTTTTCTCCCGCTGACTGACATCTCCAGGGCTCCTGTAGTAGTTGTAGGAAAATTTGTATTCATATATAATAGGCATGAATGTAAGAGTAAATCTCCCCGTGACACCGGCGGAGGAGTTGAGGTGGATAATTTGTAAGCAGGCAGCCGTGACTGCCGGGCTACAGTAGCATACCGGGCCTCTAATGATGTCAGAGGGGCCGGTCACTTAGGTAACCGAGCAAAAGACCCTGACCACAAAAATAGTCAACAAGACGCGCTTCCCCCCCTGCCCTGACTGACAAGGCCAAGTAATGCTGAACAGCATGCATAATTGAAAAGGTGGAGCGCAGTGTGCACGTGCATGCACACGCACGCACGCACGCACACGCATGCACACACACTATATAGGCGCGTGCACGGATTGTGGTCTTGTCGAGGTCTGGCGTTGTTCAGCTGCTGCATTTTTATCTCTGCCAGGAAATCATGCATTTCGCAGCGTGAGTGTGTGTGTGTGTGTGTGTGTGTACTCGTATAACTATACTTGTGAGGGTCAAATGTCCCATTTTATTGGTTCTCACAAGAAATGATAGGATCAGGGATTTAGCGTTGGAGTTATGCCGATTTATACTACTAAAATGTGCAGATCTACAAGCTCACAACACGTCACAGGCATTTTCGGTGCAGCGCAACTAACTCGGGCTTTAGTGTCATAGAAAATAGGATAAAATGGCCTTTATAGAATTGCCTACTAATACTATACCTGTGTGTGTGTGTGTGTGTGTGTGTGTGTGTGTGTGTGTGTGTGTGTGTGTGTGTGTGTGTGTGTGTGTGTGTGTGTGTGTGTGTGTGTGTGTGTGTGTGTGTGTGTGTGTGTGTGTGTGTGTGTGTGTGCGTGTGTCAATCTCACACACTGCTCGGTCGATCAGCCTCATATTTCTTGAGCACGCTGACAGCAGGCCAAGGACCTCAAGTCTCGAATATCTTTAAAATTAGTCGATGACAACTGTGTCATTTTTTTTAATTCATAATTCCTGAGCAGTCAAGCCGTCCCTCCAGGCTATGGGCTAATCCTGTTATGACAAAGCAAAGCTTGCACCAACAGTGATATAGCCCTAATACAGCGCCATCTTGAAATCACAGATCTTTAGAGCAGTGGTTTTCAACCTTTTTCATGCCTAGGACCCCTAAATTGATATACATTTGGCCGCGGACCCCCATTTGAAAATGTTTTGTGCCAGGGACACCCCAGAAGCAAAGATATCAGTTAATTTTCTCTTTAAAAAATATAAATATTCAAAGATATGCACACTTTTTCAAGGTTTTAAAATAAATAGCAGATCTACAAGCTCATAGCGCTGCACTCGGTGCCGCACTATGAGCTTGTTCTATTTTTTGAATAGCCTACGTAGTTAAAATGATAGTGACGCTATGTTAACTAATTTTGCTTGGAACCCCCTGGTGCTCCCTCAAGGACCACTAGTGGTCCCCGGACCACTGGTTGAAAACCACTGCTTTAGAGGACTGCATGGTTCTCAAAGTGGGGTTACGGGGGACCCCCAGGGGTCCTTGAGGGGGGGGGGGGGGGGGGTCCAGGGGATCCCCAGTTAGTTATTGATAGCTAGGATGCGATGCATTGTGAGCTTGTAGATCTGCTATTTTCAAAATATTTGTTATACATTATATACATGTGAAAACTTGTGAAATGGGACATTCTGCATAATGAGTACTTTCTACTGTCGGAACTTTAAGTACATTTTGATACCAATACTTTTGTACTTTTACTCAAGTAGCATTTTGGATTCCGGACTTTTTACTTGCAACATATTATTGCTACATTGCGGTATTGATACTTTTACTTAAGTAGTAGTAGTCCTTTTTCCACCACTGAATCTAACATGCTTTGAGTGATGTGATGGGGACAAGCTGGGAGGAATACAGTAGAGCAGGGGTCTTCAACGTTTTTCAGGCCAAGGACCCCCTAGCTGAGAGAGAGATGAAGCAGGGACCCCCTCTGTATTGTATAAAAACGTGTTGCAGATTAAACTTTTTTTTTTTTTTACTTGGTCTGCTCTTTTTTTCCTCTACACCAACTGCGAGGCGTTGTGAGCTTGTAGATCTGCTATTTTTTGGCTAAAGTTATCCCCAGAAAAGAGATGCTAGGGTTCAAGTGGTTAATGTAAAAAAAATATCCTATCACACAAAGATTTGGCGGCCCCCCTGCAGTAGCTCTGAGGACCCCCTAGGGGTCCCGGACCCCCTGTTGAAGACCCCTGCACTAGAGACTATGTCCAACTGATAATCACATCACATGATGCCACACTCTGCTCTTTCATGGCTGTATAGACACCATTTTAACTGCATTATGTAACTATTGTTCTTATTAGGACATGCCTGCTGGTGGAGAGTTGATTTTATAGTGATACTTGATGTTTCTTTTCTTTTTGCCTCGGATCTTGTGCATACTCGCCGAGGACCACTGAGGACTCTCTCTCTCTCTCTCTCTCTCTCTCTCTCTCTCTGGGGGAGGGAGGAGATGTAGGAACACAGAGAGAGAGAGAGAGAGAGAGAGAGAGAGAGAGAGGAGGAGAGTTGGTTTGTTTCTTTAGTGGCCATTTTTAGACATGATCAAAACGAACACTTGTTCTGTACCTCGGGGGCAGGAGGAGGAGGAGGAGGAGGCTGCTCACCGTGTCAAACAAATAGGAGGTCGGAATACAGAGAGGACAGACGCACAGATAGATAGATGTGCACATACATACATGCATGCATGCATAGATAGATAGATATCTATCTGATCTATCTGCTGCTATGCTCACACATCTTTGTCTTATACCTCAGGTACTTACCGCACCGGATAGTTATGCGGTATACTATGTGTAAATATAGATCATTTATTTGTTTTTATTGATCTCTCTCCCTCTCCTCCCCTTGCCCGAGCTCCCCCTTCTTCTTCTTCTTCTTCCCTTTCGCTTATGGAAATAACAAAAACGATTGAGCTGAAATACATGCACACACACACATACTGTAAAGCATTGGTTCTCAAAGTGGGGTTCGGGGACCCCCAGGGGTCCTTGGGAGGGTAACAGGGGGTCCCCAGCAAAGTGTGTCAATATACTGTAGCATCACAATCATTAAAACCACTTTAACCGTTTATATACTTTGGCTATTCAAAAATAGCAGATATACAAGCTCGTAGCGCGGCACCGAGTGCCGCGCTATGAGCTTGTAGATCTGCTATTTTTGAAAAATCCCTGGCACAAAATATTTTTGGAGATGGGGGTCCGCAGCCAAATACATATAATTTTGGGGGTCCTTGACATTGAAAAAGTTTGAGAACCACTGCTCTAGAGATGGAAGTATAGTCGAGGCAGAGACATACAGTATAATGCTATACCTCCTGGACTGGGATCAGGATGGCTGCATAGTTCAAGACCCCTCCTCACAGGGGGATGATGAGCAAAAAAACAACATGATGAGCAAAAAAACAACAACATGATAATAAAAAATAAAAAAAACATTACACAGGAACACGCTGACCCAAATCTCTTCAGGAACCCACAGAGGATGGGTGATCGGCAGGGATCGTGTGTGTAGCGCTGATGGAGCTCATCATCAGATCGTTCACGTCCCACACGTGCACATTGTGTGTGTGTGTGTGTGTGTGTGTGTGTGTGTGTGTGTGTGTGGGGGGGGGGGGGGGGGTCATATAGGGTCAGCCAAGACACGAAGGAAGTGTGCACATAATCATGATAGGGAGGCTGATTGACACATTTTAAGATGGATAATTATTATTATATCTCATATGGGTAACCGGAGTCTCTCAGGGCTCAATACTAGTGTATCTTCTGTTTTCTACGACGAGCTCACAACGCGATGCAACGCGTCGCGTTGTGAGCTTGTTGATCTGCTGTTTTCTTGTTGATCTGCTATTTTCAGTGAAAGCTTTCCCCACAATACCGACGCTGGGGTTTAAGTGGTTAAACCCTATACTTTGTTGTACGTCAAAAATCGAAAACAGCCGATCTACAAGCTCACAACACACCGTGTTGCGGCACGTTGTGAGCTCATAGACCTGCTATTTTCACCAAATGTTAGCGTTTTTTTCTTCAAATGTTCACCTTGACGTGCCAAGAACAGGGACCCTTCAGAGCGTATGTGTTTAAAGGGATAGTTCACCCCAAAAATGACTTATTTTCTATCGACTAGTCACCCCATGGAGACTTGAATTCATGGATATGTTTTAGTTTTTGTCGCATTCCTAAGCCAATAGCTTGATGACCAGCGGACCGGTAGGCAGCGGTTCCGGTAGGAGACACAAAGGAGACTCTTTGTGTGTCCTACCGGAAACCGCTATACCGGTCATCAAATTATTGGCTTAGGAATGTCGCTGTGACCAAAACACTAAAATATCAATGAATTCAAGTCTCCATGGGGTGACTAATCCAGGGGTCTTCAACATGGCTCCTCAGAGCTAATATAGGGGGTCCGCCAAATCTTTGTGTGATAGGATTTAGTTTTTTTACATTAACCACTTGAACCCTAGAATTCCTTTTCTGAGGGGAACATTAGCCGAAAATAGCAGATCTACAAGCTCTCAACGCCTCGCAGCGCGAGGCGTTGAGAGCTTGTAGATCTGCTATTTTCGGCTATTTTTGGCAAAGAGGCTATAGGTGTAGAGGGAAAAAATAGCAGACTAAGTAAAAAAAAACTTTAATCTGAAACACAATTTTATACAATATAGAGTAGGGGGTCCCTGCTTCATCTCTCTCTCAGCTAGGGGGTCCTTGGCCTGAAAACGTTGAAGACCCCTGGACTAATCGATAGGAAAAAAAAGTCCATTTTAGGGGTGAACTATCCCTTTAAGTCAAAGGACGTACTCTCCATGTACAATATGTATAATCGTATGCACAATACTTAGGCCGTTGGTATAGCCTACACTCATGTACCCTCCCCCAACCCCACCATCACCTCCACCACATTGCTCTCGGGGGAGAAGAGCAATGACCATCGTCATCCAGGGGGAGACGTTCGTTCATGGAGAGAGAGAGAGAGAGAGGAGCCGACACGGTGCAGGGGAAAGAGAGCAGTCTGAGGGGGGTTGGTGGTGGTGGGTGGGTGGGGGGGGGGGGGGGGGGTTGGGGAAACAAACGGCGAGATGCAGCAGTGTGACTCTGTGCCAAATGTTTACAGGCGAGCTGACACAGTTAGGGGATGGAGAGGAGAGAGAGAGAGGAGCTTGAAACGAGGCTGCCTCGCCTTGCCTCGCGCTCTTGGAGGAATAGGGGGGGGGAGGGGAGGGCTGGAAATCTAGGCCATCGCCGCTGATGCATTGCAAAAGGCGAAACTTCAAACAAACCTGGCCTTTAGCGCGGCGTCTTCCTCCCGAGACCGCGTTAGCGTGCCATCAGAGACACTTAGTGATGCATCATGCATCGATTCCTGCGTGATGATGTCGATGGGGTAGTATTGCTAGAGCTTCTTTTTTTCTGTCCTTCTAAAAAATAAATGTCTATCTCTAGATCTTTGCCGTTATAGGGGCCTCCATCCGTGTATTTGAAAAAAGTTTGGAACAGGTGTTTCCACATGATCCACGTGCTTGCCCGTCAAATCTGAGGCGATATACCGGTAGATGTGGACTTAACCCATTCGATCCGTGAACGCATCTTTGTCATTTTTAGATGTGTTTGACTATTCAAAAATAGCAGAACTACAAGCTCATAGCGCGGCACCGAGTGCCGAGCTTGCTATTTTTTTTTAAATCGTGAAAATGTGTGCAAATCTTTGAATAATATATTTTTAGCGAACATTTGTAACTCAAATCTTTGCTTCCGGGGGTCCCTGGAACAAAACGTTTTGAGATGGGGGGGGGGGTCCGCGGCCAAATACACATCTAAAAATGTTTTCTAAATCCTAACAGTATGTTGCTATATCAGTGGTGCGCCAACTTTTCCATGTCAAGGACCCCCAATATGATATTTATTTGGCCGCGGACCCCCATCTCAAAATATGTTGTTCCAGGGACCCCCAGAAGCACAGATCGAAGTTAACATTTTTCGCTTTAAAACATATTCAAAGATTTGCACACATTTTCCACGATAAAAATAAAAGTGTATATTTTATATTATTTTTTGAATAGCCAAAGAAATCTAAAATGACACAGATGCGTTCCCAGATTGAATGGTTTAACCCAGGAGTTTAGTGGTGTACGGTTTGGACCACACGCTGCGGTTGCCTCATCCTCTTTCCGCTCGCCCTTCACTCGGAAATTGCCCAAGGGGAGTCTTATTCGTAATCATAGCCCTGGGAATTGTGGTAAAAGCTTTGTTCTGCAGCGGAAAGGCTCTATCTGTCTTTCACAAGGTCGGCCGCGGTTGAAAAGGTATAGTCCAGTTTTAGGAAGAAAGTCCCCATAGCCTTTCTTTCAAAACATATTTTTTTGGTCCTTGTTTTTTTTTTTTTATCTTATTATATATCGCCGTTGTTCGGGCAGAAACCTCTAATCTCCGTAATTATTTTAAAGGCAGACTAGGTAGCTTTTAAGATCTGTGCGTGTACACACACCCCCCCCCCCCCTCCCCTCTCTGACAGGTATCAAAAGTGATTGCTGTCTTTGATGCATTCATTGATTAGAGAGAGCACTAACGAGTTTGACACTTTTATGGCCTAATCAATCAACTCAGTGCACAACCCCTTTGAAGTTCAAAGGGATCAATTAAGAGCTCCGGCCGAGCCCCCCCCCCCCCCCCTTTTCAGTCCCTGCAAAGGGATGAATGTCAATATAAACAGTGGAATGTCAACATAAACAGTGGAACAAAACCAAAATACAGCCAGAAGGGATGTGTCTTTCTGCAGGAAAACACACCAGCATAATTATGTAGTGGCTGATAGAGGGAAAAATGCAAAATAAATTATATTTAGGCTCAAAGTTACCTCTGCCTTTAACTTTTTGTGTTTTTAATGCCCTACTTGATCGTACTACAGCGTCACCCAAAAACATCGAAAGTAGCAGATTTGCATGCTCGAAACGCGGCGCTAAGCGGCGTGTTTCGAGCTTGTAGATCTACATTGTTACATTTTAGGGGTTTATTTCGTCATAGAGCGACATATGGTGAAGTATTGTTG
Organism: Gymnoscopelus braueri; assembly: GCF_963280865.1. NCBI lineage: Eukaryota > Metazoa > Chordata > Actinopteri > Myctophiformes > Myctophidae > Gymnoscopelus > Gymnoscopelus braueri. The sequence goes on from NC_137626.1 coordinate 13,933,277, forward strand.
TGCAGCAACAACCACCGATCTTGTGAAAAATGTAAACGGGACCGCCAAATATTCAAAACTTTACGTGATTCTGACGATAATCATAGTCTTTGAGACACATCAGAGTTTTTGCCGGGTCAAACAAGGGAATCACGTGACGTTGATCCCCTTCCCCTTTTCGCTCATACTAGGACATGACGTATGTGTAGGCAGAAGAATACACTGTATATATAGTATACTATAATGCATTTCTACATACAATGGTGACAAGGACCAGGTCCTGGGGCCTGTTATGTTTGTGTGACCCACATGTCCGAACCTTTAACACCGTATGTATGAGCCAGAGCACAGCCTGCGGTCTTTAGGCTGCCAGATCTCCAGCCTTGACTCAAGGCCAGTTTGGACCTTTGCAGTTTGTGGGCCCTGAGGGCATGGAGATGATGGCACAAGTTGCTATATCATGTATCATCCAGGATCAGTGGTTCCCAACCGTTTTTCCTTGGAGCCCCCCCAACTCACCTCTGACACAAGCTGAGACACACACGTGCACACAGATTTCAGATTGTTATTGAAGGGATGGTCCCTTGAGATGCAGCATCTCATTTTTGGAAGGGGGTCCCATACAAAACATAAACAACAGACATAGATACATACAATACAAACGTTTGTTTATTGGTTTGTGCCAATAAAAATGGAAACTGGAAATGTGAGTACTTTGTCCTCCATTGATTTGAAATTTTGGATGTGCTACCTTTTGGGGATTTTTTCAATTCCTACTTTTTATATGTATACTGGATTTGGGTCTAGCACTCCATTGAGAAAACCCATTGTTGATGCACATTGCGCAACCGCTTTTTTCTTATTTACATACCATACGGTACAGTACAAGTATACAGATACATTCATACCCAGATAGCTTGATCACCCTCTCCCACCCACCCCACCACACCACCACACCATCGTTAAACAACAGAAGGAAGGGTACAAGTGCAGTACATTTTTGGAACATAAACAAGCTTTATCAAGATGTGAGTATAGGGAAGTCCTGAAGCGACAGAAGGATGAAACGGATCAAAGAGATAGAGGAAGATCATTCCAATCAACACGGCGCGCGCGCGCGCGCGCACACACACACACACACACACACACACACACACACACACACACACACACACACACACACACACACACACACACAAACGTGAACTACTTTTGAATATTTTTTGACAATATAAAGACCACAAAAATGTAAGCTAGGATTTTGTGCAACATGTTTACATGTTTGGACTTGCCCCCCCCCCCCACACCGAGGGGGAACCACTGACGTACATTTGCTTACAGTCTGTGAATGTGTGTGTGCTTGTGTGTGTGTTTGTGTGTGGGGGGATGCGTGCGTGCGTGCGTGCGTGCGTGTGCTTGTGTGCGGTTTGCAGCAGCACGCAAGCACAAGCACTCATGCGAATGACCACTGTTACCAAAGCCCATCGGTCATTATGGAGCCCAAACAAACTATTGTGTGCATTCAGATGTAATGGAGACAATCCACAATACCCCAGAGGTGTGCAGCCAGCTTACAGACCACTGAGTTATGGAGCCCTTGAAAAGCCTCTGGTAGCGCTGCATTATACTCCATTTAATTAGGGTGTGACCTGTAACACGGCTCACACAAAAGCAGGAATCAGTAATCCATTAAAAGTGAATGAGAGTTGTGTGGTTATGAGAGAATGAACGCAGGGAATAAAAAAAAAACATTCTGTGAAAAGAACTCTCTGTGCTCGAGAGCAATGAAGCTTTTTTTTTTAATAATGTTTTGTAGCTACAAGACAGTATCCACACCACTGTGACTCATGAGTGATGCTGCGTAGCCATCACAGACTTGTGGACTTATTCATATCTTTAGTAATAATAATAATAATAGCTTGAATTTATATAGCGCCTTTCATAAACCCAAGGACGCTTTACATCAAAAACAATGAACAACTAACAGACAAATGCACAAACAAAACAACAAACAACTATAATATGCCATAAGTAATGGATATAGTCCAGCAGAAAGTAACTAAGTACATTGGTTACTCAAGTAGGCTACTGTACAAGCTCACAGTGTGAGTTAAAGTAGTCTACTGGAGTAGGCCTACTTACTTTTTAAAATACTTCTGATAGGTTCTTGATCGTAATCTTAAACCCCCTTGCTGTTAATCACACACAGATGAAGAATGACATGTGACACACGAGATCTCTTTTACTCGTACGAGGATTGTAAACGACCATGTATCTCACTGGACACGATCCCAACTTACAATGGCGCATCCTCCCCTCTACCAAGCACTTTATTATCACAAGACAGGAGAAAGGAGGAGACAGTGGAGTGGAATTCTACTAGCTGATAAGGACTGTCAGACATATTACACATTGGATTAATACATTGCAGGAATTCCATTAAATGAATACAAATCAAAGAAAGAACTTATATACACACATTATAATATATATCTCTGTACACAGATATTATAAACTGGTCCTAACATTCCCTCCTGTTGTTCATTTAATTAATACTTCTGAACATCACATTTCAAAATGAACATCATAACAGGATTTTTATTAATCAACCCAACAACTCAAACATTTGCCTCTTCGCTTCCAGTGGCCTTGGGACTAACTTTCTATGTCACTCTCAAATAGGGCTTGAAAGGAATACACACTCTCGTGTGGAGTGGAGCACTTGGGACAAATATCGTCATCAGTCTAAGACAACGCCGCATGTCTGCACGACCTTCTCATTGACCATACACTAATGGTCTTGCTTTGCGTCACTAACATTCTTGGAATTAATGTCATCTGAAATAAAAAAACACCACATGTCCTTTTTATCAGAAACGCAGACCCCTCCACTCGCAGCAGTCAAAAGGTCAAGAGTCCATCTATTCTGGACGGCCATTAACGACGCTGACTCAAACTCACGGTTTTGGGCCTCTGGTCATTGTAGCATTGAGGAACAGGCTACGTCTATAGTTAATTGTCTCTACACGTAACATAAGCTTTCCCACTCCAAGATGGGGAAAGAGAGACAAACCAACCTTATTGGCACGGGATTACCAGTGAGATTGTCTTTTTCTTACAACCTCCAATTCTTAGTTGATCTAAACAAACACGGGGGAGTCAGCATTAATGTCTGTTGACAATTGTGTTCGTTGATCTGACCCTTCTTCACAGAGCCAGCGTGGACATAACAAAGGTTAGGCTCCCGAGTGACATACAGGCTTAACAGTGCTATTTAGGGCGTATTTCAACTGATGGTACGGTTTACACGGCAAATAGCTGCTGTTAGTTCAAAGTCATTTTCTCCCAAGGCTCACCAGCGATATTGGATTTCGAGGCATGTCACTTCTCATGACCAGTTGTGTGAAGCAGATATATTTATATGTGTGCAAACATAAACATTCACATTTTAGTCTTAGCGATTTGATTAGCGTAAAAATATACCTATATATATTTAGATTTAGACGGTGAGAAACATTTTCGTCAACACTCCTCGATTTACGAGTAACTTTAATAATACAAATATATAATACACTCATAGAAATTAAAAAACTCACAAAAATACCAGGGGTGCAATTCTAGGTGTAATAGGAATGGGGAAGGGGATTATTCTAATGGGAGTCTTCTCCAGGTTTGGGTCTGACCGTAGCGCTATCAGCTCGGCCCCACCCGCTGCTGGCTTTAGCACTCCTATTACTTAAATGTCTGATAATGTTCGAACCAATTTACAGTGGCCTTTTGTGGATCCAAATAACACGTTTCACAGCAATTGTGTTGGTGACCAGGACTCGGAACGGACCCTCTCAGCGCAGAGTTGGTCCTGGTCCTTTCGCTTGATGATCTTTATCACGGCATGCAGATCACCAGTGCTTCAGTCCCTGTAGGGAGAGAGAAAAGACTAGACAGATAATTTGCACTTTGGACTATTTTCATGTAAAGCTCCACTAATGTGATGCATTATGGCTATGGCCGTTTTGACACATCTGTACTTCAATCTAGTTTTACAGTATCATCACTTTTCAATAAGTGGAAATAATAGTCTTACATATGGCCTTTCGTTACCTTTTCATTGTCTAAAAACATGTACAAAACTGTGTAGCATAATTTTGAAAATTATAAGTGTGAAAATGCTGCTTAATTATATATTATATGTGTACCATCCCTCCTGTTTGAGATATGACCTATGGTCATGACTCAACTTCAGATCCTAAGTGTGAAATGGTCTGTGTCACTGGTGGCAGACATAACAAATAAAAAAACTCCCAATGTGAAGCGCGACTAGGTTCCTTTGCTATCTTATCTAAATAAGCGTTTCCCAGGCGTAAAAGTGCCTCTGCTAGTCTACTGTGCAGCAAAAAATAAACAAAGTAGAAAATGCATCTTGGCAACGAACTTTAGTGAGATGAGGTTCAGTACATATCAAAAATTTACACAGGTTCCAGGTCTTAATGGGTTAGTTAAGAGACATTTGGAGTAAAAACCTAGAGGCCTTAACATCTTTCAGTTTGGATAAAGGACTTAGTATAATCAGGAAGGGCCAACACAGAGACCAAAATGTGCATCATCTGTCTTAACTTAACAAAAACGTCTGCTGCCAACGCAATTCAAACTATATGGGGCATACTGCAAGGAGCTCTCTCTTATTCTTGTGTTTTTGGTGCTTGTATCTAAGCTGCTCTTCTATCTGAATGTAAACAGTGGCCTGCTACTCTTCCCCCACACTTTCACATGTGGGAGCTTCTACTACTAAATCAACACAAGAGATAACATGAGACTTGAACCTGAAACCGTGGCCTAAACATTTAGCTATTTCCCTTGAGAAAATGGCTGGACTATTAACAAACTCTTGCTGATACTTAAATGAGTAGAAATACTTAAACAATGAGTACAGATACTTTAAAGTTCCCAAACTGAGTAAAAATACTTTAAATGAGTAGTTTGCCTCTGGCTTTCTCCTTTTTCTCTCTTTCTTGGCTTGACTTCACTGACACACACACGCACACGCGCACACACACACACACACGCATGCACGCACGCACACACACACACACAGAGGCAGGCAGTCAGACAGACACACTCACTCCTCTCACACACACAGTACCTGACACTCTCCAACGTAAGTGACGTCATTCCACATGCTTCAAACACACACAGTCTTTTCGGTACATGAAACTACACACATGCACGTATACAAGCACACACGCACGTCATAACCCATTTGTTCACACTACTGTTGCTACCCTTCACACTTTACATATAGTACATATGTATTACACCCAAACACCACATTCACTTACAATTCATGTACACTAACACCTGAACACACATGCACACTCTCTCTCTTCCTCCTTTCATGCAGAAAAATAACTTCTAGGTGGACTGTACTGCCATGTACTGTGATTCTCATGTTGTTACTAAAAAAATAAAATACATTCATCCACACACATACATACACTCTTACTCTCATTTAAACATCACTCCTTCCATGTCGTTGTGCACCACGACATGGAATTTTGAAATGTTTAAATGATTACTGCATCTATGTGGGGCAATTCATACAGATCACGAAAAAAATGCACAATCCACTCTCTCATTTACACATCTTTTAGACAAAACAAAACATGTTCTTCTTACTACAAAACTCTCTCTCTCTCGCTGTCGCTCTAATGCGCACAGCCTCCTATCTTCTTCTCTTTCTCTCTTCTCTAATCATCCCAGCCTGACATATTGCATGACTCGCAAAGAGCCAGTCCGAAGAGAAGATGGCCCTTACGACCACATATACAACATGAGTTGGGGGCCCTTGTTTGGCCTTTCTCTTTCCTCGTATCATCCCATCCATGTACTGTTGTGCTTGATATACAATCAGCCACAAAATGGCCTAAACGACCACACCTAAAACATGAGTTGGGGGCCCTTGGCTGGCCTCTCTTCTTGCCCTGCTTTGGCTTATCTCCTTCGTTGGTAACATTGACTACAATCACTTGTTTCACAGGAGCACCTGTATCTTCTTTTTCCTTCTCCATATTAGCAGTCAATTACTATTATGTGGGTGAAAACTTAAATATGTGTGGTTATTATAATGTTCTGTTCAATGTGTAGAAATTATTTTAATCACTGTAAATATCTTGTTCTTATCCTAACTAAGTGTATTTCAACGTTTCTAGGCACTGCTGTATACTGGTCAAAAACTGTATCACACCCAAATATTCACCAGTTCACCACGTGTTGGACTAGCCCAGGGGATCAGCTAACTTATCACATTCAAACCACACACCGTACACCCCTGAGAGTCTTATGGGGGTTATACAAGATATATAGACTAAACATAGACAAAAGGATCATGCCCTGGAAGGTCCACCACGTGTCGACTTGCCCCAGAGGATAAATCACTGAACCCTCTGGAGGGAGTTATCAGACTCTTTATCTTATTAACTACCGTGACTCTCTCTTGCACTCACACAAAACTCGTTTCTCAGTATACAATTGCAGATAATAAAATGCAGTGGCCCTCGCCACTACAACACAACTAGAATGTAGTGGCTTATCTATGCACAACTACAACACACTTGTCAATATTACACCTTCGTAATAACAACAATATGTCCACCCAAGGACCACACTTGTCAATATTACACCTTAGTAATAACAACAATATGTCCACACAAGGACCACTTACATGTTTCTTATAGGCGTGTGATCACGTTCAGATTTCGGCAGTCGTTCGTCGAAGAGAAGATTTCGGACTGGTGAACACCGGCCTGGCGCGACTTTACACCCCAGGGCTTGCAGGACCCTCTCAGATCTCTGGCTATCGATAGACTTGCGATGCGTCCTCTTCTCCTCTTCCAAAAACGACGTAGAAATCCGACACGAAGGACCAGTGAAATGATAGGTTCTTGATCGTAATCTTAAACCCCCTTGCTGTTAATCACACACAGATGAAGAATGACATGTGACACACGAGATCTCTTTTACTCGTACGAGGATTGTAAACGACCATGTATCTCACTGGACACGATCCCAACTTACAATGGCGCATCCTCCCCTCTACCAAGCACTTTATTATCACAAGACAGGAGAAAGGAGGAGACAGTGGAGTGGAATTCTACTAGCTGATAAGGACTGTCAGACATATTACACATTGGATTAATACATTGCAGGAATTCCATTAAATGAATACAAATCAAAGAAAGAACTTATATACACACATTATAATATATATCTCTGTACACAGATATTATAAACTGGTCCTAACAACTTCAATACCATTTTTGGGTTTCTGATCCGGTTGGAGCGGAAACTACTTTACATCATCAGTTAGCTTGAGCGGACGACCGGAACCTCAGGCGCCGTGCACCTCCAAAATGATTCCCCTAGTTTAAAATGTGTTTAGTTCGGTATAGTCGTTTTGTTTCTTTTGGTATAATAATGGTTTGGTATGTCCATCTTTTATTCTAACTCGTAGTGCGACAGGCGAGACTAAACTAATTGATTCTTATTTTGCTGGGAACAAAATCAATGCAACGCCAACCAGAACCCACCACCGGAACACAATTCTTTTTTTCCTTTTTTCTAAACAGGATCGCACGGTTTTAGAACGAATACCAGGCTTTCCTCCACGTTGGAAAGCCTGGCTATGCGAGGTTAGTGGTCACCAGGTGAACACGGGTGTTACCAATGATACTAATTAACAAGAGCAGCACCCAGCTGACTCTGTTTTGACCTGAAACTACATCACCTTTTAACTTCAACTAGCGTACCCTCATAACAGTAGCCTACAAATGGAACCACATGGACCGTAAGGGTTCATTTGGTTCCATTTGTACACTCTGAGAGTAACTCAGAACTGTATTTGGAACCCGTTCATGGAACACTGAGGGTCCATGGATCCCAATTTGAGAAACCACTGTTCTAAACTTGTTAAAACTGCTGCTATGTTAAAAGGTTTATTACCTGAGGTCTGACACATCTGTTTGAGTGCATTGTTAGTAGTAGCCAGTGTTGATTTCGTCGACTAAAACTATGACGATAACTATACCTTTTTTCACTGACGAAAACTAAATGGAAACTAAATAGAAACTAAATAAAAGCTATGATGACTAAAACTAAGACTAATTATATTGACAATTTCGTCAACAAATAAAAGACTAGACTAAAATGTCAGTGAGGGACTAGTGGAGAAGAGATCCAGTAAAATACATTATGTTTGGTTGTGCTCGGGCGTTGCGCTCTGAAAATAGCAGATCTACAAGCTCACAACGCGTCACGCTGCAACGTGTTGTGAGCTTGTAGATCGGCTATTTTCAGCATGCAACCAAGTGTAAATTCAGCCATTACGACGCCACCACAGCCCACCAACATATTAAATACGACTAAGTCAACTGTAGATTTTGTCGACTGTAATTTTATGATAATTAGTCGACTAAAGCTAGACTAAAACTGAAACATTTCAGATGACTAAAATATGACTAAAACTAAATGGAATTGTATTCAAAATACTATGACTAAAACGAAATCAAACTTTGCTGTCAAAATCAACACTAGTAGTAGCCTATATGCTGTGGTCTGACACATATTACATTAACGCCCTATGTTTTACTTAGACTGAAATAATGAGTTATTTTACTTTTGGTACATTTCGATGCCAGTACCTTACACTTAAGTAAAATTTGAATGCAGGACTTTTACTTGTAACAGAATATTTCTACATGGTGGTATTGCTACTTTCACTTAAATCTGAATACTTCCTACACCTCTGCTCAAGACCAAGGAAGCTTTTTTAAATAATGTTTTGGTGTAACAGCACACACCACCCTGAACGATGCTGCATAGCCGTCACAGACTTGTGGATTTATTCATTGCTTAGTAATGGGTATAGTCTAAGAGGAAGATGCACAAATCTCTCTCTCTCTCTCTCTCTCTCTCTCTCTCTCTCTCTCTCTCTCTCTCTCTCTCTCTCTCTCTCTGCCTGTGAGTCAGATTGTGAGATAGGTAGTGACAGGAGATAGTGCACGAGGGAAGTTCTAGGTTGATGATATACATTCAGTTTCAGTAGTAGTACAGTCCTGAGAAAGGGAAAAGGCAACAGCCAGTATTTCACGTGAATCGTTCCGCTGTGAAAATCTGACATTATACTATTATACCCAAATGAGTTCTTTGTGTCGAAAGGGCTTGCGCTGTAGGCTGGTAACCCCCCCCCCCCCCTCCATCCCTCCCTCCCCCCAAGTGCAAGCTATAGTCTCGACCAAAATAGGCTCTTCATGTGCATAACTGTTAGTCCTCTAGAACAGTGTTTCTCAACCTGCGAGCCTGAAAAGGTTGAAGAGGTTGAAAACTTTTTCAGGCCGCGACCCCCCAAAAAAATCGTGTTTGAACTGGGGGGGACCCCCCACCCTGATAAGCACTTGGAATTGTAAGAGTTTAAGCATCCCAGTCAGTTTGACTCGGTTCCACACAGATACAATTGAAATGAGCAGATCTGCAAAGCTCACAGCGCCTCGCAATGTTGACTTCACCCATTTTCATCTTCATATAATAGATCCTCACTAATGCTCCTGATAAAATTGTGTAATGTTTTTCTACTCAGTCTGTGGAGGGCTGTGGACTTCAGTGACATCATCGTTAGGAAGGTTTTTTTTTCTCCAATATTTTGATTTTTTACATTTTGATTTTTATTAACGTGAGAACAATGGCTTCCATTATAGCATGCTAACTTTCCAGGAATAGAAAGCCTGTATTTCTATTAGCTTGGATTCCCCATCGATGATGTCACTGGTAGACGGGTTTCTGAACCGTCCACAGCCCTGCTCTGAGACACAGACTGAGTAGACACAAACGGTGCCACATTATCATGAGCATTAGTGAGGACCAATTTTATGAAGACAGGTTGAAAATGAAGGATGAAGTCGTCCTTTAATAGCTGCAGTCTTCTTTGTACATGCAAAGTTCATAATTCCCCGTATTGTGCCTTTGTGACAGAGTCGCTAACAGAAACGTAGCAGTCAGATAATAACAGTAATATAGTGTGCATGAAGACTGCATACAGATGTGAATGTTGTATCTTGTTTTCCCCGCTGCACAAGCTGTAATAATAATGTTCCTCATGAGCAAAACAAAGATGAGATTAGAATGATATTCTAATCATTTCTGTTTGATTTGCTCATGAGAATATTGTGTTGTGCCTGCTCATTCTGATGATTCAATTTTAGTTTATGTGTTAGGATTTTCCTCGACACATTAGATTGATCACTCATGTTAATTGAAAGAGAGAAAAAAAACTGTTGCTGTACACATGCGTGAAAAGAGAACTAAAGTACACAGTATTCGAGTAGAAGAAACGATACTTGAGTTCAAAGCTATGCAAGTAAAAGTACAAACTTCTCTGAATGACAGTTATTTAGTCACTATGAAAGGGACATACATGTCAAACTGACTGTACCCATTTCAGTATAAAGTGTCCCTCTCCAATTCAGGACCCCCAAATTAATATGTATTTTGTCCCATTTGAAGTTTTTTTCAAGATTATTTTGAAAATAGCAGATCTACAAGCTCACAATGCGTTGTGCTATGCGTTTTGCGAGCTTGTGAATCAGCTATTTTCAAATAGTCAATGTATATGTAGGGTTAAAGTTGTTAAACTGATTTTGATTCTATATTAACACTTTTTTTTTTGTTGGGACTCCCTGGAATCCCATCAAGGACCCCTGGAGGTCCCCTCCCCCCACTTTGAGAACCAGTGCTCTAGATCAGGGGTCTTCAACAGGGGGTCCGGGACCCCTAGGGGGTCCTCAGAGTTACGACAGGGGGTCCGCCAAATCTTTGTGTGATATGTTTTTTTTTTTTTACATTAACCACTTAACCCTAGCATCCCTTTTCTGAGGAGAACTTTAGCCAAAAATAGCAGATCTACAAGCTCACAACGCCTCGCGCTGCGAGGCGCTGTGAGCTTGTAGATCGGCTATTTTTGGCAAAGAGTTATAGGTGTGTATAGGGGAAAAGAGCAGCAAAAGTGTATCTGAATTGTATACAATATAGAGGGGGTCCCTGCTTCATCTCTCTATCAGCTAGGGGGTCCTTGGCCTGAAAACGTTGAAGACCCCTGCTCTAGATGAGTGGTGGCCATCTTTACTTCCCTCAGCCTCAGAGCTATTCTGTCATTCTTGCTTATCCAAAAGTGGTTGACTACAATACTTCATCAAAGAGAAAGAGAGGCTATAGGTAAAATACAATCTACAAATACAATGCCGGTTTCACTATTATCTTTCAAACATTGGAACATTTGAGTAATGTTTTGAACTTTTTTGATAAATGAGTCCTGGCGCCGCTGACGCTGAGTCTTCTCACACGGTCTTATTATTCACCAGAGCAGAAAAAACACAGTTATTTTTTTGTCATCTAAAATGTGCTAAAGCCACAGCAGCAATCCGGTAATAGCAGGCTACATTTCACCTAAATGTCAGAGCTTGACATAAATGCATTAATGTGATGTGAAATCGAAGATAATGTCGCGGTCCGCCGACAGTTCGCCGGGAGTTAGCCAAATGTGGCTAATAGTTAAGCTAATTTCATTACCACTGTTTGCAGCCGAACGCGGAAATGTCAGCGCTCCATTACTTGGCGACGCGAGTCGCGTTATTATTCCCTTAATGTTCGTGTCATGTACATCCCAAAGAAACAATTATCAACCACGTTATGGTGTTATATAATGACTTGATTACTGTAATAGCCGTAAATGTTATTCTTCTCCGTGTGTTGGAATAATGACATGGCCAAAATATGTGTGCCAGGTTGAAAGGCCACAGTAATCTTATAATGTTTTTTTCTCCGCTTTTTTTCCCCTCCATTTTCCAATTGGCCCTGCCCTCATTTTGAAAACCTGCGTCATATATAACTGAACAAACTGGACACAGAGGGTAGCTGACACTGAATTTGTATAGCTAATGTCAAGATGAAATACACTGGCCTCTGGCCAGAATGTCAGGGTCTGCCTTGAAGCTACAAAACACTGCAACATCACCAAGGGAACTTTTTTGGACAATAATTTCCACAGACATTTTGACAGTTTAACACAGCTGAAGGAAGTTTAGATGTTACTGTGTGCCAGCATGTGCATCTCCGTTACAATTATGATATTATTGATAATGTATTAGAAGATAGTTATCACTATGTTCAAATACCAGATTTTTGGGGGCATTTTGTCACTTGTCGCTGTAACATTTGGGGGCAGGATCTGAGAGATACAGGTTATTTCTCCCCCTTTAGCTTTGCAAATAATATACATTTCCTACAGTGGCTTAAATTAAGAATAACTAGACCATACCCGGTGAAGTGCGCAGGCGAAAGTAGTTGCAAACGTGGGGTTTTGCACGTCCTGTCGCGCGTCCCCCCCGCGGGTCCCGTCGGCCCCACCCCCCCGCGCGGTTAACGGCGTGACATCGTGTGTAATGCAATGGCTTGTTTTCATAGACCTTGCTGCTTGTTTCTCGCGCGGAACCTGGCAACCCTGCTCTCCCATTGTTTGACACATAAACGCTAATAATAAGCTGAGATTTGATGAAATTGGAAAAAGGGCTTTGCAGTTGAGTTCAGATGGTAATGGTCAATGGCTGTGTGCAAATTCAGATCAACTGCTCCAGCCACTGAGGAGAACCGGGCACACATTTTTGCTCTCAGAGGTTTGTCAAATTATAGGAGGATACGATTGTAGAGTAGACACAGTTTCTTCATCCTTTTGTTTCTTGGGAGTATATGTACTGTGTTTTCGTGTTTATTCTGATCTATTGATCTTTGAAGTACGCTAAGTGCACTCTATAGAGTTTGACTAGCATTATTACGTGTGTGTGTGTGTGTGTGTGTGTGTGTGTGTGTGTGTGTGTGTGTGTGTGTGTGTGTGTGTGTGTGTGTGTGTGTGTGTGTGTGTGTGTGTGTGTGTGTGTGTGTGTGTGTGTGTGTGTGTGTGTGTGTGTGTGTGCCTTCTGATGATTTGGTCTTGTTTTCCTGTAGTCTTTTGTTAATATTGGTAGTTGTAAATATTGGTGGTTGTGTTTGCTTGGGCTTGTTTCTAAAGTGTAGTTGCTTATTTGGGCTTCCTTCCTGATGTTGTTTAAACCTGAGGTTGTCAGACATTTTCATGTCAAGGACCCCCAAATGAATATGTATTTGTCCGCGGACACGCATCTAAAAGTATTTTGTGCCAGGGACCCCCATACAAGGGGGTGTACGTGTGTAGCCTACAGTACGTAACATCTTTCAAAAACATTCCACATTTTTCAAAAAATATTCACAATTATTTATGAAAATAGCAGATCTACAAGCTCACAACGTGTTGCATTGGGACAAGTTGTGAGCTTAGACAATAGACAAAAATGGTACCATATTATCATGAGCATTAGTGAGGACCGATTATATGAAGACAGGATGAAAAGTCGTCCTTTAAAACGGTGTGTGGACTGGACTCTAATATTGTTTTTTATGCTGACAATTATCCTGCACTTGATAGACCCTTTTCACAGCAGCCATACTGGCATGAAATAGCAGTGTAATTACTTCATTCACAGGCGTTACCAATGGTATTAATTAAGACTGTTCCATTTAGCGTAGCTAGAGCCTTATTTAGCACCCTGATTCTGTTTGACCTGAATGGAACAGAGCCTTAATTAGTATCATTGGTAGCACCTGTGAAGGAACATTATTAGACTGTTCCAGGGGTCCTTGACGGAGTTCCAGGGGGTCCCCAGCTAAATGATAGATTAGGAACCAAATAGACCCTTATGGGTCTGTAACTCAGAGAGTGAACAAATGTGTACATTTGTGCACTCTCAGAGTTAAATTAACATTGATTTTACAATGTAAATTGTGGTCCCAGAGATAGAAATGCCATAAAGTGGGGGTCCGTAGCCTAATGGACGTCAAACAGGGGGTCCTTGAAATTAAGCTGAGAATCACTGCTATAGAGCCGTAAAAATCTTCTCTTATCTTTTCAAAAGGGGGTCCGCAGGCTAATAAGTGTCAATCTGGGGGTCCTTGACATGAAAAGGTTTGACTGGCCTATACACTACTAGCCTATTTCATGCCAATATGGCTGCTTTGAACTAGGCACTATTACCAGAGCGCATGTTCATGCTCCACTTTTCTAATGAATAATGTTCAACCGACCTCCGATGGCTCTTTCTTTTTCCTTTTACGGTCTCCTTTAACCAAAGTACTTAACATCTAACACCACGCACGTGTCCCACCATCTGGGTCGCTATCTATTAATTACACAGAAAAAGCTCCTTGTTGAGCCGTACGGGGAGCTGTGTCATCAGGATCGGGTGGATATCTTGATTAGACTTCTTGAAGTATTTATAATCAATACATGATGCATGAAAAGCCCAGATCCACTACGAAGCCAACCGGCACCCGGGAGGCTTTTGCTCACCATTCATTCATGCATTAAATAATACACCCTTTTGACCGGAGGCCCCCATGGGATCTAAACTCCCCTCCTCGTTTTCCCTCTACACCAAAGCTCTTCCATCTTTCAACCATCACGTTGCTATGTGTTGTGAGCTTGGTAGATCTGCTGTTTTCGCTGAATGTTCGCCCAGGAATAGTATATGCCAGGGTTCACGTGATTATGTGCATAAAATCAAGCGTATAAGCTCATTAATTAAAGAATATGATATTTGCTAGAGATCTCACATTGAACTGAGGTGGCCCACTAGGTTTATAGTACTAGCTCGGTATAAAACATATGGGAATAGATGAATGTGAAATACGTTTGTAAAGTGCTTTGAAGGGTCAGAAAGACTAGAAAAAATATGCCGTCCATTTACCATACTACTCTACCAAAAATGTAATAATGTTTAATTCACAAAAACAGTTATGGATGCAGCTTAAAGAGTTCAATTAAGTCCTGTTTTAGCATTGCTAATTTTGTAGAAAGAAGATGGCATGACCCATGTCTGTCATTGTAGTGGGTGGTCGGCTTAGACTCTGCTTTAATTTCGTTTTTTTGTTGTTTATGCTGGAATATTTAAGCCTTTCATTATCGGCAGTGATTATATCTACAGATATTTTCTGCAAAGGTTCGAGTGTGTCTTGCCTGTACTTTTTAACCTTTTTACTTCATCTTAGCTTATTGTTCTTAATCCAGTATTATTACTAGGCCTACAGCGGATAAGCTCCCATTTCTTTTAGCAAATCGTGCACTTTTAGTAAGAAGCATGAAACTTTCAGCATAGTTAGTATCAGTGGTGTAAAGTAGGCCTACATTTACACTTACAAGTACTGTACTTAAGTACAATTTTGAGGTATTTTTACTTTACTGGAGTATTTCCAATTGTCTATACTTTTACTTCTACTCCACTACATCTCGGAGGCAAATATTGTACTTTTGCTCCAATTATTTGAAAACTTTAGTTACTAGTTACTTTGCCGATATAAATTATTACATTATAAAACATACATTAACCACTTTAGCCCTATTTTATACCTAGGCTTTTTGAAAATAGCCGATCTACAAGCTCACAACGCGTCACATCGCGACGCGTTGTGAGCTTATAGATTGGCTATTTTCAAACATTTTAGTACTTTTACTTTAGGTACTTTAAGTACATTTTGATACCAATACTTTTGTACTTTTACTCAAGTAAATTTTGAATTCTGGACTTTTACTTATAACAGAGTACTTCTACATTGCAGTATTGATACTTTTACTTAAGTAAAACATTTGAGTACTTTTTCCACCACTGGTTAGTATATGCCATTATGTTTATATTCAGATGTGGAGAGAAGTCAGAGGGAAAAACAAGACCAACAAAATTGTTACTAATGATAATGGTAATTATCAAAATGTAACAGTCTCCAGAAGAGAGTGCAGTACATTTGAGAGCAGCTTTGGCACACTTCCGCCGTACCCTGCACCCTTTCATGCAGTGACAGCGGATCAATTCATGGCACAATTTTGATGCTTCAGAGAGAGTGGTCCAAAACGGTTGCCACCCAGTTGTTTCCTTGGTTTCTTTGTTCCAGGACCAATGCAGTTCCAACAATTGGCCTGGTAACAAGTGTGTGCTTGATGTGTTGCTTGAGTGCTGCCTGGGTTGGAGGAAATGTCTCTAGTGCTCTTGTCTTCTGTGTGATGAGCTGTTTTCCTGGCATCATTGTGTGCCAAAGCTGCACTCAAATGACTGTAGTATTACAATTAATATAGTATTAAAATAGACTACCACCATGGGTTTATGAATTAATTTGTTTCGCATTATTCCTATTGTCACAAAATGGAAGTAAAGTTTCACTATATTGCAGTATATAATCCATTGTCCAAGCTAAAATATACTTATTACTATGTCATTTGACCGTGACCTTGATTTAAATGTATGTCCTTGGGTTCTGGCAATCTCCAAAGTATGAATGGGCAAGTTAGGGCAACCCAAATGTAGTTGGAAAGAACGCCCTAAAGGTTTTTCTACAGTATTTAGTTCCAAAATTATATGTAATTATATAAATGTTTGACATTTAGACCTA
This sequence comes from Gymnoscopelus braueri, assembly GCF_963280865.1. Taxonomy (NCBI): domain Eukaryota; kingdom Metazoa; phylum Chordata; class Actinopteri; order Myctophiformes; family Myctophidae; genus Gymnoscopelus; species Gymnoscopelus braueri. Next base: position 13,949,807 of record NC_137626.1, read on the forward strand.
GTGGACTGGCGCCATCTTGGATTTGACCTCTCAGAGTGGTTTGAAGTGGGATAGGTCCAAAAAGAATAAAAGTGATGAAAAACTTGATGACCGCTAATTCACAAGCTCTAAAATACCGTAGCTCAACATGTTTTAGTTTAAACAGAGATTGTAAGTTAAAGCAGAAATTCAGATGCAACAGCTAATTAAAATATTAATAGTTATAAAAGTAGCCTACAGTATGTGTGGGCAATCGGGTGGCTTGAGGTTTGACTCCACCATCTTGCCGAACATAATTAAGAGAGATGCCAGGGCAAGGGGGCAATCTTTGTCACAGCACACGTACTCCTATGGGTTGGCATAACTACTAAATTGGAAGACAAAGGCGGTAAAACTAATTGGCTACTCTAAATTTATATTAAAGTGCATGCTTTGAATTATTATACCTCAAATCTACTGGCTCACTAATTACTAATTTATGCTTCTTGCACGACACATTGCGAGCTTGAACAGTAGATGCAGTGGTGGAAAAAGTACTCAATGTTTTACTTAAGTAAAAGTATCAATACTGCAATGCAAAAGTACTCTGTTACTTGAATGTACTTAAAGTACCAAGCTGTCCTTTCCTCATCGGGGTGGTGGGATCTGTGATAGGGATTTTTGCTGTGCCCCCCCCCCCCCAATAACTACACTCCCCTACTTCTGAAGCTTTACCACTTGATATTTTTTATTTTTACCTTTTGTTTTATCATTCTGTCTTACGCTCATGATTTTCTGTACGTACACTGTTTTCTATGTAGGTCTGAGTCTGTTGTAGTCTGTTGTTGTAGTCTGTTGTCTAAATGTAAACAAAAAAATTGCAAAAATAAATGATTGGAAAAAAAAAGAAAGTACCAAAAGTAAAACTAACATGTTTGAAAATAGCCGATCTACAAGCGCACAACGCGTCGCATCGGGACGCGATGTGAGCTTGTAGATCGGCTATTTTCAAATAGACTAGGTATAAAATAGAGCTAAAGCGGTTAATTTATGTTTTATAATGTAAGTAACTAGTAACTAAAGTTTTCAAATTATTGTAGTGGAGTAAAAGTACAATATTTGCCTCTGAGATGTAGTTGAGTAGAAGTAAAAGTATAGACAATTGGAAATACTCCAGTAAGGTAAAAGTACTTCAAAATTGTACTTAAGTACTTTTATATTTTTCATTTGACCTATTCTCTTTATCATATGTTTCTATTTATGTGTATATATATTTTTTGTTTGTTTTTCTTTTCTTTTTTGTTTTGTTGTTTTTTTGTTTTGTTTTTGTTTTTGTTTGTTTTTTCGCTTTTAATATTAAACAAATCAAAGTATTATGTAATGTAAACGGTGAGGTTCTCACATAAGCCCAAATAGGGTTTCCTACCTCACCGGCACAACAACTAAAATCTTATACTTTTCCCCTGGAAAGAATGTCCTGTGTATGTACAGTATACACATACTCAAATAAAGTACTTGAGTAAATGTACTTAGTTACTTTACACCACTGAGTAGTTGGGCTATGTTTCGCTCACAACACTCAGTGTCGTACGACAAAGTATAGATACCGGTATAAGGCTTAAGTATTGTGTATACAAATATCTATTTAAAAGATTGTCGCTAATTTGCTGGTAATGACAGAGAACAGGTTCTCTTTATACGACCTACAGTGAATTACTGTTATGCTATTGCTATATTCCCGAGAGGGATCATTTGAAGAGTTATTTTTCAGAAAGTTATACTGTCTTGTTGAAAAACGAAATAAAAATAAAACATCTGATCATTATCTGAAATTCTACAATATTCCGACTGTGAGCACAAGTAAGCAATTATATTATCCACTATCCCTTTACAAAGAACCACAATTAGTTTTAATTTATTCTCCTTCATATGTTTTTTTAGAAGAGTTGACCTCCCTTTTGATTTTAATGACAGATACTTCAGAACAAAACTATTGGAAAATTCGAACTACGTTATAAATTAACCATCTTTTTTTCCCAGTGATTGTGCTGAACGAGGAGCGACCTGGAAAGCTATCCGAAGGAGATGGATTTTGTTTTGTTGTTACAAACAGCTCATAGCGCGGCACCGAGTGCCGCGCTATGAGCTTGTAGATCTGCTATTTTTTTTTAAATCATGAAAAAATCTTTGAATGATTATAATTTTTTCCTTTTTTTACCGAACATTTTTAACTAAAATCTTTGTTTCTGGAGATTCTACCAATGTATTTTTAAACGTATGTTGCTATATCAGTGGCTCTAAAACTTTTGATAATGTTTGGCCACGGACAGCCATCTGAAAATATTTTGTTCCAGAGGCAAAGATTTGAGTTAAAATGTATATATATATTCAAAGATTTACACACATTTTCACTACTTTTTTCAGAAATAGCAGATCTACAAGCTATGTTTGAATAGCCAAAGAAATCTAAAGTAACACAGATGCGTTCCCGGTCTTAATGGGTTAACTGAAACCATTGCATGTCTGTCAGACTACACTTCCATCAGTCTGTGAGATGGAGAATCAAAATAGTTGGTTGGAACTGCCACTGTCTACTCAGAAGAGCTAAGCTGTACAAAGGTCGACCTGAGTACTGTACAGTACGTTCTCATCCTTTCAATATCTTTCCTTTGTGCTTAAAGCTGAACCAGCTGTACTTATTATTAGGATATACAAGCCTCATGAGGCGCGTACAATATCACTATTCCCCCCAAAAATCTCTGACTTGACCCTTCTTATTATCACGAAATACATAGAATTTTGAAAGGAGATTTCTACATTCACTGATTTCAACGCTCATTATAACAACGCTGACTGTAATGCTATGGAATTCATGAATATGCTTGAAAGACTATACGACTTTCACTATGGCCACACATCAGCATGTCAATATCTTGGTATGGTCAAAATGTTTGTCAGTGTCTCATCACTGTCTCTCATCATAATCACTGTATTTCTTTTAACAGAGTTTATTCCGTGGCTACAAACACAAAAGAGTTACACGGTCCAAAAGAGGGTCTTAGAAGCTGCATCAGAAAAGCGAGCTGGCTGAGCTTGTAAGTTATTTTGATCCATGTAGTCAGTGAGCAGAGTGACAAAAATATGATTGCCGGCCTAAACCCGAAAAATGAAAAATGACCTCAATAAGGTGGCAACCACTCTAAAATAAGTCATGTGAAACAGCATCGCTGCATTGCCATGGATACACGACTCTACCCATGAGGTGAAGAGGTCTTGTAGAGCAGCTGAAAGGAGATGGATGGAGAAAAATACCATGCACTGCATGAAGACTTTATCTTTGACCAATAAAGGAAAAAAGGTCTCCGCCAGGTCAGGTAGGTTATTGTGGCCTCCTGGTGGCGCTATAACAGGCCAATGTGAAAAGGGTGCCATTTCTTCCTAGAACTTTCACGGCGATCGGACGCTGCATTCATGATTTGAGGCATTTTGTTCCAAAAATGAGTTTTACTAAATTAGACCTGCTGGTGGCGCCACAACAGGCCAATGTGAAAAGGGTGGCATTTCTTCCTCGGCCTGGTGGGAATGTGCGTGCACAATTTCACGGAAATCACACACAGTGCGTTCATGATTTCCTGCAGACTTTGGAAGCCAATGTTAGCCAGTTAGGATGGAATATGAAATATTGGACACATCCGTCTTGATCACATGACTATAGAGATACTGTGTACCGATTTGTGTGATTTTTAGACACAATCTGAAGGAGTAATTGCAAATGTGTTTTTTTTTTTACAAAAGTCAGCCTCCTGGTGGCGCTCTAAAAGGCAGATGTGAAAAATGCAGGCCAATGTTTTTTCCTTGGCCTCTAGGGAGTGTGTGTGCACAGTTTCGCAGTGACCTGGTCAACAGTGGCAGAGATTAGCTGCTCACAGACAGACGTGCGGACACACAGACGAACGGACAGGGTGCAAAACATTGTCTCGGCCATTCCTTTCGGCCTGGCGGAGACAAAAAGACCAAGCTACTCCTGTGGACACATTAAAAAGCCTTCTTTAAAGTTTGATAATGCATGGCAAGATTGTTCAGAAATGCACCTATACGCATTTGTGGCATACAGCCTTCATCAGGGTGACTTTTTCATCCTGATGAAGGCTTTAAAAAAATTCCACTAGAGTAGCTTGGTTTTTTTCTCCATTGAACTCCATCACCCTTGTACCATAAAACACCTTGTTTGAATTTTTATTCATCTGCCAAAAATACACTCCTTTCGCTGTTTTGTCTACATGGGCTTATCTTCAATAAGCCTCAGAGCTGAGTTATTTTCACAGAATGTTCGCCCCAGAATAGGGATGCTAGGCTGTTGGTTTGTCTCGGTAAAGAAACACTTATTTTATTTTGAAGTGTGCCATAGGGGTGCAACAGTTAATCAAAATAATAATAAAAACAAATGTAATCTACGATTATATATATATATATATATATATATATATATATATATATATATATATATCGATAGTTGAAGATTTTAAAAAACTTTTCTAAAATAATATAAACAGCCGATCTACATGTGTGTGAGCTTGTAGATGTGCTAGTTTCACTATCATTGCATGCCAGTTATGTGACAAAGTATAAAATAACGCTTATGTGGTTATTTGATTCATTGACATTATATGAACAGAAATTAAGATTAAAAAAAACACTTAAACATTTTTACAAATACATTTCGATTTGATTAGTTAAAAAGTAATTGATAGAATAAGAAAATAATCAATAGTTGTGCCATAAGATGACTGGTGTAAATTGAAATGATCTTTGCCCTCTTTACCAGGTCAGAGCCACATATAAAGCTCAGGCCTCCTCATTGGACTACCAGCACCCATTACACAGTGGGGTTTAATTGCTCCTCTCAAGGTGGTTGTTTTAGCACCCTAGAGGTGACACCAGCAGATATATGAGCTCTTTATTCCATCAGCTATTGGCTTTTTAAGCTAAATGGCACCGTGACTATCTGTGGATGTGCGCTTGCCCCCATTTGTCTTCCTTCCTCGCTGCTTCGTCTGATGGTTCTCTTGACAAGAGACGAAAAACGACCAAAAGAAATGGCGACGTCTGTACTTTGTTATTTCTTTTGTGTGTGTGTATGCATGTCTGTGTTGTATGTAGCCTACTGTATACATAGCTCCATTGTTTTACTTATTGACTGCTGTTCCAAACCAAATTGCCCCTTTGGGACATTAAATCTTTACCGTTCCTCACCACCTTATATCTTTACCATCACTTTGCACTATATGCCAAGCCCTGAATGTGTACCAAACAGTGTTGGAAAATAAATATAAGTATTGTACTTAAGTACAATATGAGATTCTTTTTACAATACTTTACTTGAGTATTTCCATTTTTCATTTTAATAAAAAATATACTTTTTATTCCTTGTGGAGTCTCGCGAGGGGACCGCCTGCCAGGTAGGCACTGCACCATGGAGAAGCAGTGGGAGAGAGACAGAGAGAGGCACAGCAGACAGCGCACTAGCATAGGCCGCGTCATCGAGGGGCGCCGGTACCAATCTTCATTGTGAATTAACCTCATCTGAGCGCACCTGCGATGACCGGCTAGGTGTGGCACCCAGGCTACAAACACTCAGCCACTCTGTCTCATTCCCCACTGGCTCTCCTTGGTGAACGGACGGGTGCTCAGGCGGTAAGCGATACGCTGCACTATTTCCCCTTCAACATAATTGCTGGTGAAACATAGCACTAAAAGACTGTTTCTTTTACTTTATAGGCAACGTATGGAACACGAACACTTACCTGATTGTGAAGCATGGACAAAACCCCCGAACCCGGGAAGAACCTGCGTTGAAATAAATACTTACCTTATGATTTGCATTATATTCCCCTAACTCTGTGCTGAATTCTGAATAAAATGCCCATATATGGATTTGTACCCTTCCTGTCTGAGTCTTGGCCTTGATCAGTACACCACATCCTCTACAATCATTTGAAAGCTTTAGTTACTAGTCACTTTGCAGATTTAGGTTATTATTTTCTGCATCAGAATGGCTTGGTTTCTTTCTTGGGGGTTATATTTCAAACATTATAGCCAAATCACACCAATATACCAGTTGCTATAACTGTAACAGGCCCATATATGATATGCCATTAAAAAGCTTTCCTCCTGCCAGAAAGTAATTTTCTGCATCAGAATGACTTGGTTTCATTTTTGGGAGTTATATATTTCAAACATTATAGCCCAATCTGCCCAATACACCAGTGGACATGCATCTAAAAGGCCATATGAGCCATAATATGTATTACTCTTGCCAAAAAAAAGTGATGGCAGCTCCTACCTGGCGACTGAAAGGTATTTTCTGCATCAAAATGGCCTGGTTTCATTCTTGGGGGTTATAATTTATCAGAGGACATACCTGTAAAAGGCCATAATATCGTATGCCATAAAAAGCTGTTTTCCTCCTGCCATCAAATGATCGCAGCTCCTACTTGCTAACTGAACGCTTCTGCCTGAAAATGACATGATTTCATTCTTGAGGGTTATATTGCAAACATTATAGCCATTCACACCAACATTGATTGAATATTTTATTAGGCAAAACAAATTATACATCACAATTACATTTATAATACTTTGTCTAAAAGGTCCGTCCAAAAAAGTCCTTGCGGTCTTGTTTCCATTGGGGTCCTTGGTATTTAATTCAGAGAGATATAAAGTAGCAACCAAACAGTTCAAATATCAACACAAAAATACCTCTAAAAGACCCTATATACCATAGAAACAGTTTTCATACACGAACCATATTTAGAAATAGCCAATCTACAAGCTCACAACGTGTCACGATGTGAGACATTGTGAGCTTGTAAAACTGCTATTTTAGAATAATTTCGTTCTTCAGAGTTTGTTATTTTACTATTGTATTGTAAGTACATTTTGACGCCAATACTTTTGTACTTTTACTCAAGTCAAATGTTGAATATAGGACATTTGCTTGTAAGAGTATTTCGGCGCTGTGGTATTGGCTTTTACTCAAGTAAAAAATCGGAGTACTTCTTCCACCACTGTTACCAACATACAATGTGCAGTGGCCTGTGTACCTGTTAATTAAAAGCAGCAAGTCCTGTATGTTTATTTAACATACAGATTATTAAACATAGCGAGTAAACACAAAAGGATTGTGATTGTGTTTTCCGTTTATGGAGCCGAGAGACGCTGTACAAATCCTGTGTGGTCTTGTAGCATTGTTGTCGTGATACCCTGTCTTCAACCAAGGATATAATGAGAATAGGCTGTTTGCACGGTGGGCGTTTACGCACGCACACGTCGCACGCACACACACACACACACACACACACACACACACACACACACACACACACACACACACACACACACACATACACACATTAGCACGCTTAAATGTTGGGCTGATTATCTAATATTATTACATATTTCATAATATTGTTTAATAATATATCCAGTGGCCTTAATCACGGTTCACTTGTCAAAATGCCTTTCAAAGTTCACTGATTCTATTGGCAACGTACGTGTTACCAGAGAGGTTTTTCCAGCAAGGTTGCAGTTTAAAAAATAAACCTATTATTTAGGGTTATTAGTTATCAGTTCAGCCATGATAATCTACTGTGAAACGGTGACTATTCAACGAGGTCAATATATTTGTTCACTAGTCATTCCCGTGAAGAACCTTTTCTTGAGTTAGAGGGCTACATTATCCATCAATGTCCATCTACATTATCCATCAATGTTTTCAGACCATACACGGGTATCAAAAGTTAAAAGGAGAGTATAGTGGTTCAAATACCAGTGGAGTGTACAGTCCCTATGGGCCCGCCCTGACCAGCGTCCTGTCGGAGGTAAGAGGTGTAGTGCTCTGGCTGAGGTTCAGCACTGCAGACCATGTTTGGCCCTAGGCCAGGGGTCTTCAACGTTTTCAGGCCAAGGACCCCCTAGCTGAGAGAGAGATGAAGCAGGGACCCCCTACTCTATATTGTATAAAATTGTGTTTCAGATTAAAGTTTTTTTTGACTTAGCCTGTTCTTTTTCCCTTCTACACCTATAGCCTCTTTGCCAAAAATAGCCGATCTACAAGCTCTCAACGCCTCGCGCTGCGAGGCGTTGAGAGCTTGTAGATCTGCTATGTAGATGCTATGTAGATCTGCTTGTAGATCTGCTATGTAGATCTTGTAGATCTGCTATTTTCGGCTAATGTTCCCCTCAGAAAAGGAATTCTAGGGTTCAAGTGGTTAATGTAAAAAAAAACGAAATCCTATCACACAAAGATTTGGCGGACCCCCTACAGTAGCTCTGAGGACAGGGGGGTCAGCTCGAAATGATGACTGCTGTCTTTTCTGATCAGCCTGGGCCATATAACCTGGAGCGCACCTCAACACAGAAGGCTCATTCTACCTCATGGGGGTCAGGCGGTAAGATACACACTCCACTGCTCTCCAAGATTGATCCATGCCATTGAGTTGTTTCTAATGGCATGCGTTTCTATTTCTAGGCAACCTATGGGATATTCTTTTGAAAGGACTGTTGTTGAAAATATCCCGGAAATTGGGATGACAATTTATTTTTGGTTGCATTCATTTCCCCACCCCAGCTATGTTAGTTCCCTCAATAAAAGACTTTTCTTGTGAAACTACTCTCTCTCAGCGTCTTGGTGTTGGTCAGCTTCCACACACCTTTTAAGTTAACCCATGTCTCTATCTTTCTGGCACCAAGTGCTGCGCTATGAGCTTGTACATTTGCTATTTTTGAGCAAACCTCTGAATATATATATATATATATATATATATATTTTTTTTTTAAAGCGAACATTTGTAACTACAATCTTTGCTTCTGGGGGTCCCTGGAGCAAAGTATTTGAGATGGGGGTCCGCGGCCAAATACATATAATTTTGGGGGTCCTTGACATGAAACAGTTGGAGAACCACTGTGTTAAGTGTGTCTAATGTTGGGCTATCAGTCACTGGCTGCGGGTACATGGACCATCATGTATTCATTCAGAATGAATTCATTCCGAATGAACTCATTCCGAATAGAGGAATCTGATCCACTCACCTGTTTACATGGGACCTGAATAAAAGTATTCCTCGTTTACATGACCAAAGCATTCATTCGGAATATAACTTTTGACATGCGCAAAGTGGTTCCCGCCTACGCCCGGGCATGGACCAGGGGCCACTACGGGCACTACCCGGAGCAGAGCTTCCCCTGGTGGGCATGGGAGGAGGCAATAGCCCCCTTGTGCCTCCGCACCGACTCCTGGCCAGGCAGCGTTGTATGCGGTACAAGCCTGTGTTCCTTTGTTATTGCCGTTTTAAAGGTATCATGACATTCATTTTCACTTTTTTTATTTTCAATGTTTTATTTGGGGTTTTATGACCTCAATTACACCCAAAAAACCTGAACTTTGAACATTCAGTGGATTTTCTGTGGTCTGGGGTTTTCTGAATAATTAGGCTGAAAAGTAATCTGAGCTTGGCCCTTCGACAGTGAGGTCACAGTCGATTAATCCCGCCCACTCTCCTCCTCGCCCCTCCCCTCCCCTATCCTTTCCTTTGGGGGGGGCGGAGCAGAGGAGATGATTGACAGGCAAAATCCCTCACCAGCGACACCCACAGGCAAAGATTTCTTTTTTCATTGCAGTTGAAAAGGCTTTAGAAATGTGAGAGAAAAACACCTGCCATGGATCACTGGAATGGAATTTTCACTTAAAACTTTTTGTACACTTTTGAAGGACCAGGACAAAGACTTTGAATGTGGTGTAAAAGTGAATGTCATTAAACCTTTAATGCAAAAGTAGCAGATCTACAAGTTCAGACCAGTTTCTTTTTTTGTATTGGTACCAGACACGGTAAAACGTAGGCTAGCCTATACTATTTGTCACATTTCTCATGTAGGTACGATGACGTCATCGCGCATTCGCACATGGTCATTATAATAATAAATAATAATACATAAACACCGGACCGCTCATGGTCATTATAATAATAAATGGAGAGAGAGAGTCTATGAAACAAGGCACGCTCATTTATGGCAAAAGTACAAAAGTATTGGCATCAAAATATACTTAAGTAGAAAGTATAAGCTACTCATTATACCGAGTGTCACGTTTTTTCTTGTATTATTATGAAAAAGCTTTGAAACATGCTGTAACTCATTCACTGTGACGAAAACCCTCTTTCTGCGCAGAGTAGCGCGCGGTGCGCACACGGGTGAATGCGGGGTCTGTCGTCCTAAAACAAATCGCCCCGGGTCAAAATCCAGCGACCATGGAGCGGCCATGGATGGCCCGCTCAAAAGGTGCGTGGGGCGTAGTGTTTTGGGACGACCGTTCCGGCTGCCCATGTAATTAATTGATTAAGTAAAACTCATCTGTTTTCGCTGCAGCTGCGCCCTAATAATGTTGTTTTAATTTATTTTTGTTCACGTATGCTATTAAAACAATGCAGCTATTGGGCAGTATTGGGCCTTAACATGTGATTAAAAATGTATACCTATTTGGCCCCTCATATATAAAATAAATGTAAAATCTGATTTAAAATTGAAACTTGCAGCTGATCAATGCGTTTCTCTGTTTACGTGTGGACAGGGATTAAAAAAAAAAAATCTTTGTCATGTGGCCAGGGATTCTTTTTAAAAACTGAGGACTAAAATACCCGTTTAGAAAAAGATCCATATAAGTGTAGCCTAGGCCAGCAATCCTCGGAGCGTCCGTTCTCCTGGACAAGTCTGGGCTTAACCATTACAGGCTTATTAAATGACGCTATAGAATAGAATCATTCATTTTATCCCGCAGGAGCGACCATGGCCGAATTAGAGATTTGATAGGTCATTTTTGGACAATTCTGACAGCACTACTAAGCACGGACATGCGCAAAGTAATGCATGTATTCCAAACAGAGAGGAGTGTTTGGAATAAAGTGTTTACATGGTCAATTCCGATTGGTATATCCCGATTCAAACGGTCTATACCACCCCTCTTAACCCGAATGAAAATTCATTCGGGTCAGACTGGAATGGAATATTCTATTCCAATTGAGGTGTTTACATGAGCATTTCTATTCTGAATGAATTCATCCATTCATTCATTCCGAATAGAAGTGTATTTCCGATGAAAACTGTCCATGTACCCGCAGCCACTGTGAATGATGCAGACATCCCTGTATGCACCCCCATACTTGGCAACAAAGCCTTTCTGATAAAGATCCTGACCTATGGTACTGTGTGGGTGCCCCCCCCCCCCCCCCCCCCCACACACACACACACGGCCCATCTCAAAGCAAATATAGTGGCTCCCAGTTTAATTCATTCATTCATTCATTCTCTGCACCTGTGCCTGTCCTCTCGGTCAGTATCTGCAAATATTTATTTGAAGAAACAAGTGGGGTTTTTTAATCAAATTTGGACACACTTTATGTGAGTCATTATGACTCATTAGTCAGTAATGAGTCCGCACATGCAAGCATGCAATGGGCTCGCGAGTGTGCGCACGCACACACACACACACACACACACACACACACACACACACACACACACACATACGCACACGTACACACCTGATCATTAGGCCTATTCAACAGTGTGTAGACGCATGGCAATGAAGTTACTGCCTGGTTCAAAACGTGAACCTCAGGCAGTGTTTCGGGAGGAAGATCATCAGGTCAAAACGAGTTGCTTGCTGTTGTAGCCCCCCGTCTCTGCTATTTATAAATACTAGGGCAATGCCCATTGGGAACACATACCAGCACTACGGTTATGAAATACCCATTGTATAGCCGTTGTTAAAGTACTTAGTGCAGTACCCATTATCATAGTACTTGGAGGCCAGTCTGTGATGTCAGTACTGTGATGACATTCAGGGAACTCCATACATGGGCATAAAAGGCAGACAGGCAGGCAGGCAGGCAGGCAGGCAGGCAGACAGACAGACAGACAGACAGACAGACATACTTACTTCCTTCACAGGTGTTACCAATGATACTAATGAAGGCTCTGTTCCATTTAGTGTAGCACAGTGGTTCTCAAAACTTTTAATTTCAAGGACTCCCATAACTCTGAGAGCGTACAAATGGTTCCATTTGTGCACTCTCAGAGTTACACACCCGTAAGGGGCCATTTGGAACCCCCTCAAGGAACCATGAGGGTACCTGGACCACACTTTGAGACCCACTGGTGTAGCAGAGTGTTTCCAGTGAGCCAACATGCACAATATCAGCACCCTGACTCTGTTTGACCAGAATGGAACAGAGCCTTAATTAGTATCATTGGTAAGACCTGTGAAGGAAGTAAGAAGAGGCCGAATTTATTTCCAATATGGCTGCTGTGCATAGAGCCTATTCCCCATAGACATTTAAAGGTAGACGCCTCCTCTGGCTCTGAGGCGTCTGTATATGGCGGGCGCGCTTCCGCTTCCGGGGGGCCAGCTGGAAACTTCCGCGTGCGTCACAGAAGGGGGCGTTCGGTAGGCCAATCAGAGGCAGGTGGGGGCGGGACAACTAGATTCAGGTGCGTGGGGCGTAGTGTTTTGGGACGACCGTTCCGGCTGCCCATGTAATTAATTGATTAAGTAAAACTCATCTGTTTTCGCTGCAGCTGCGCCCTAATAATGTTGTTTTAATTTATTTTTGTTCACGTATGCTATTAAAACAATGCAGCTATTGGGCAGTATTGGGCCTTAACATGTGATTAAAAATGTATACCTATTTGGCCCCTCATATATAAAATAAATGTAAAATCTGATTTAAAATTTAAACTTGCAGCTGATCAATGCGTTTCTCTGTTTACGTGTGGACAGGGATTAAAAAAAAAAAATCTTTGTCATGTGGCCAGGGATTCTTTTTAAAAACTGAGGACTAAAATACCCGTTTAGAAAAAGATCCATATAAGTGTAGCCTAGGCCAGCAATCCTCGGAGCGTCCGTTCTCCTGGACAAGTCTGGGCTTAACCATTACAGGCTTATTAAATGACGCTATAGAATAGAATCATTCATTTTATCCCGCAGGAGCGACCATGGCCGAATTAGAGATTTGATAGGTCATTTTTGGACAATTCTGACAGCACTACTAAGCACGGACATGCGCAAAGTAATGCATGTATTCCAAACAGAGAGGAGTGTTTGGAATAAAGTGTTTACATGGTCAATTCCGATTGGTATATCCCGATTCAAACGGTCTATACCACCCCTCTTAACCCGAATGAAAATTCATTCGGGTCAGACTGGAATGGAATATTCTATTCCAATTGAGGTGTTTACATGAGCATTTCTATTCTGAATGAATTCATCCATTCATTCATTCCGAATAGAAGTGTATTTCCGATGAAAACTGTCCATGTACCCGCAGCCACTGTGAATGATGCAGACATCCCTGTATGCACCCCCATACTTGGCAACAAAGCCTTTCTGATAAAGATCCTGACCTATGGTACTGTGTGGGTGCCCCCCCCCCCCCCCCCCCCCCACACACACACACACGGCCCATCTCAAAGCAAATATAGTGGCTCCCAGTTTAATTCATTCATTCATTCATTCTCTGCACCTGTGCCTGTCCTCTCGGTCAGTATCTGCAAATATTTATTTGAAGAAACAAGTGGGGTTTTTTAATCAAATTTGGACACACTTTATGTGAGTCATTATGACTCATTAGTCAGTAATGAGTCCGCACATGCAAGCATGCAATGGGCTCGCGAGTGTGCGCACGCACACACACACACACACACACACACACACACACACACACACACACACATACGCACACGTACACACCTGATCATTAGGCCTATTCAACAGTGTGTAGACGCATGGCAATGAAGTTACTGCCTGGTTCAAAACGTGAACCTCAGGCAGTGTTTCGGGAGGAAGATCATCAGGTCAAAACGAGTTGCTTGCTGTTGTAGCCCCCCGTCTCTGCTATTTATAAATACTAGGGCAATGCCCATTGGGAACACATACCAGCACTACGGTTATGAAATACCCATTGTATAGCCGTTGTTAAAGTACTTAGTGCAGTACCCATTATCATAGTACTTGGAGGCCAGTCTGTGATGTCAGTACTGTGATGACATTCAGGGAACTCCATACATGGGCATAAAAGGCAGACAGGCAGGCAGGCAGGCAGGCAGGCAGGCAGACAGACAGACAGACAGACAGACAGACATACTTACTTCCTTCACAGGTGTTACCAATGATACTAATGAAGGCTCTGTTCCATTTAGTGTAGCACAGTGGTTCTCAAAACTTTTAATTTCAAGGACTCCCATAACTCTGAGAGCGTACAAATGGTTCCATTTGTGCACTCTCAGAGTTACACACCCGTAAGGGGCCATTTGGAACCCCCTCAAGGAACCATGAGGGTACCTGGACCACACTTTGAGACCCACTGGTGTAGCAGAGTGTTTCCAGTGAGCCAACATGCACAATATCAGCACCCTGACTCTGTTTGACCAGAATGGAACAGAGCCTTAATTAGTATCATTGGTAAGACCTGTGAAGGAAGTAAGAAGAGGCCGAATTTATTTCCAATATGGCTGCTGTGCATAGAGCCTATTCCCCATAGACATTTAAAGGTAGACGCCTCCTCTGGCTCTGAGGCGTCTGTATATGGCGGGCGCGCTTCCGCTTCCGGGGGGCCAGCTGGAAACTTCCGCGTGCGTCACAGAAGGGGGCGTTCGGTAGGCCAATCAGAGGCAGGTGGGGGCGGGACAACTAGATTCAGGTGCGTGGGGCGTAGTGTTTTGGGACGACCGTTCCGGCTGCCCATGTAATTAATTGATTAAGTAAAACTCATCTGTTTTCGCTGCAGCTGCGCCCTAATAATGTTGTTTTAATTTATTTTTGTTCACGTATGCTATTAAAACAATGCAGCTATTGGGCAGTATTGGGCCTTAACATGTGATTAAAAATGTATACCTATTTGGCCCCTCATATATAAAATAAATGTAAAATCTGATTTAAAATTTAAACTTGCAGCTGATCAATGCGTTTCTCTGTTTACGTGTGGACAGGGATTAAAAAAAAAAAATCTTTGTCATGTGGCCAGGGATTCTTTTTAAAAACTGAGGACTAAAATACCCGTTTAGAAAAAGATCCATATAAGTGTAGCCTAGGCCAGCAATCCTCGGAGCGTCCGTTCTCCTGGACAAGTCTGGGCTTAACCATTACAGGCTTATTAAATGACGCTATAGAATAGAATCATTCATTTTATCCCGCAGGAGCGACCATGGCCGAATTAGAGATTTGATAGGTCATTTTTGGACAATTCTGACAGCACTACTAAGCACGGACATGCGCAAAGTAATGCATGTATTCCAAACAGAGAGGAGTGTTTGGAATAAAGTGTTTACATGGTCAATTCCGATTGGTATATCCCGATTCAAACGGTCTATACCACCCCTCTTAACCCGAATGAAAATTCATTCGGGTCAGACTGGAATGGAATATTCTATTCCAATTGAGGTGTTTACATGAGCATTTCTATTCTGAATGAATTCATCCATTCATTCATTCCGAATAGAAGTGTATTTCCGATGAAAACTGTCCATGTACCCGCAGCCACTGTGAATGATGCAGACATCCCTGTATGCACCCCCATACTTGGCAACAAAGCCTTTCTGATAAAGATCCTGACCTATGGTACTGTGTGGGTGCCCCCCCCCCCCCCCCCCACACACACACACACGGCCCATCTCAAAGCAAATATAGTGGCTCCCAGTTTAATTCATTCATTCATTCATTCTCTGCACCTGTGCCTGTCCTCTCGGTCAGTATCTGCAAATATTTATTTGAAGAAACAAGTGGGGTTTTTTAATCAAATTTGGACACACTTTATGTGAGTCATTATGACTCATTAGTCAGTAATGAGTCCGCACATGCAAGCATGCAATGGGCTCGCGAGTGTGCGCACGCACACACACACACACACACACACACACACACACACACACATACGCACACGTACACACCTGATCATTAGGCCTATTCAACAGTGTGTAGACGCATGGCAATGAAGTTACTGCCTGGTTCAAAACGTGAACCTCAGGCAGTGTTTCGGGAGGAAGATCATCAGGTCAAAACGAGTTGCTTGCTGTTGTAGCCCCCCGTCTCTGCTATTTATAAATACTAGGGCAATGCCCATTGGGAACACATACCAGCACTACGGTTATGAAATACCCATTGTATAGCCGTTGTTAAAGTACTTAGTGCAGTACCCATTATCATAGTACTTGGAGGCCAGTCTGTGATGTCAGTACTGTGATGACATTCAGGGAACTCCATACATGGGCATAAAAGGCAGACAGGCAGGCAGGCAGGCAGGCAGGCAGGCAGACAGACAGACAGACAGACAGACAGACAGACAGACAGACATACTTACTTCCTTCACAGGTGTTACCAATGATACTAATGAAGGCTCTGTTCCATTTAGTGTAGCACAGTGGTTCTCAAAACTTTTAATTTCAAGGACTCCCATAACTCTGAGAGCGTACAAATGGTTCCATTTGTGCACTCTCAGAGTTACACACCCGTAAGGGGCCATTTGGAACCCCCTCAAGGAACCATGAGGGTACCTGGACCACACTTTGAGACCCACTGGTGTAGCAGAGTGTTTCCAGTGAGCCAACATGCACAATATCAGCACCCTGACTCTGTTTGACCAGAATGGAACAGAGCCTTAATTAGTATCATTGGTAAGACCTGTGAAGGAAGTAAGAAGAGGCCGAATTTATTTCCAATATGGCTGCTGTGCATAGAGCCTATTCCCCATAGACATTTAAAGGTAGACGCCTCCTCTGGCTCTGAGGCGTCTGTATATGGCGGGCGCGCTTCCGCTTCCGGGGGGCCAGCTGGAAACTTCCGCGTGCGTCACAGAAGGGGGCGTTCGGTAGGCCAATCAGAGGCAGGTGGGGGCGGGACAACTAGATTCAGGTGCGTGGGGCGTAGTGTTTTGGGACGACCGTTCCGGCTGCCCATGTAATTAATTGATTAAGTAAAACTCATCTGTTTTCGCTGCAGCTGCGCCCTAATAATGTTGTTTTAATTTATTTTTGTTCACGTATGCTATTAAAACAATGCAGCTATTGGGCAGTATTGGGCCTTAACATGTGATTAAAAATGTATACCTATTTGGCCCCTCATATATAAAATAAATGTAAAATCTGATTTAAAATTGAAACTTGCAGCTGATCAATGCGTTTCTCTGTTTACGTGTGGACAGGGATTAAAAAAAAATAATCTTTGTCATGTGGCCAGGGATTCTTTTTAAAAACTGAGGACTAAAATACCCGTTTAGAAAAAGATCCATATAAGTGTAGCCTAGGCCAGCAATCCTCGGAGCGTCCGTTCTCCTGGACAAGTCTGGGCTTAACCATTACAGGCTTATTAAATGACGCTATAGAATAGAATCATTCATTTTATCCCGCAGGAGCGACCATGGCCGAATTAGAGATTTGATAGGTCATTTTTGGACAATTCTGACAGCACTACTAAGCACGGACATGCGCAAAGTAATGCATGTATTCCAAACAGAGAGGAGTGTTTGGAATAAAGTGTTTACATGGTCAATTCCGATTGGTATATCCCGATTCAAACGGTCTATACCACCCCTCTTAACCCGAATGAAAATTCATTCGGGTCAGACTGGAATGGAATATTCTATTCCAATTGAGGTGTTTACATGAGCATTTCTATTCTGAATGAATTCATCCATTCATTCATTCCGAATAGAAGTGTATTTCCGATGAAAACTGTCCATGTACCCGCAGCCACTGTGAATGATGCAGACATCCCTGTATGCACCCCCATACTTGGCAACAAAGCCTTTCTGATAAAGATCCTGACCTATGGTACTGTGTGGGTGCCCCCCCCCCCCCCCCCCCCCCCCCACACACACACACACGGCCCATCTCAAAGCAAATATAGTGGCTCCCAGTTTAATTCATTCATTCATTCATTCTCTGCACCTGTGCCTGTCCTCTCGGTCAGTATCTGCAAATATTTATTTGAAGAAACAAGTGGGGTTTTTTAATCAAATTTGGACACACTTTATGTGAGTCATTATGACTCATTAGTCAGTAATGAGTCCGCACATGCAAGCATGCAATGGGCTCGCGAGTGTGCGCACGCACACACACACACACACACACACACACACACACAACACACACACACACATACGCACACGTACACACCTGATCATTAGGCCTATTCAACAGTGTGTAGACGCATGGCAATGAAGTTACTGCCTGGTTCAAAACGTGAACCTCAGGCAGTGTTTCGGGAGGAAGATCATCAGGTCAAAACGAGTTGCTTGCTGTTGTAGCCCCCCGTCTCTGCTATTTATAAATACTAGGGCAATGCCCATTGGGAACACATACCAGCACTACGGTTATGAAATACCCATTGTATAGCCGTTGTTAAAGTACTTAGTGCAGTACCCATTATCATAGTACTTGGAGGCCAGTCTGTGATGTCAGTACTGTGATGACATTCAGGGAACTCCATACATGGGCATAAAAGGCAGACAGGCAGGCAGGCAGGCAGGCAGGCAGGCAGACAGACAGACAGACAGACAGACAGACAGACATACTTACTTCCTTCACAGGTGTTACCAATGATACTAATGAAGGCTCTGTTCCATTTAGTGTAGCACAGTGGTTCTCAAAACTTTTAATTTCAAGGACTCCCATAACTCTGAGAGCGTACAAATGGTTCCATTTGTGCACTCTCAGAGTTACACACCCGTAAGGGGCCATTTGGAACCCCCTCAAGGAACCATGAGGGTACCTGGACCACACTTTGAGACCCACTGGTGTAGCAGAGTGTTTCCAGTGAGCCAACATGCACAATATCAGCACCCTGACTCTGTTTGACCAGAATGGAACAGAGCCTTAATTAGTATCATTGGTAAGACCTGTGAAGGAAGTAAGAAGAGGCCGAATTTATTTCCAATATGGCTGCTGTGCATAGAGCCTATTCCCCATAGACATTTAAAGGTAGACGCCTCCTCTGGCTCTGAGGCGTCTGTATATGGCGGGCGCGCTTCCGCTTCCGGGGGGCCAGCTGGAAACTTCCGCGTGCGTCACAGAAGGGGGCGTTCGGTAGGCCAATCAGAGGCAGGTGGGGGCGGGACAACTAGATTCTGACGAGTCCTGGAAAAGACGTGTCGTGATTGGCCAATAGTCAACGCGCTGTGATTGGCCAGTGCCCGTGCCCCCCGGAAATATGGCGGCCACCATACCAAACAGGTCGCTCCAACGAACTGCAGAGGCCAATGAGGTATCTAGGTTTCTATATCTATGCTATTCCCACTCAGCACAGCAGACCCTCAGGTCCTCTGCGATACACATGCCAAGTTTGAAGTTGATAGGTCGGCCAGTGCTCGAGTTATGTGCAAGAGTTGGACTGGCTGACAGACACACACACACACACACACACACACACACACACACACACACACACACACACACACCCACACACATTCCGTGCATTATTGACAGATAGAATTAGTTTGTTTGTTGATATTGCATTATGCCAGTACAAGGATCCTAGTTGTTTTTTTCCACTGATGGCACAGCTTATTTGTTAAAACATGCTACCATTTAAACTTGAGAACTTGACACCTGAAATCTGCGGCTTGACCTGAAACTGATTTGGGAATTTACTTCCCTTCGTGGCTTGGGACGTACGTGAAACTTGAAGGGTAACCACATTAGCGTCCCTATTTTGGTCGTGTCATACACAGTAGGTCAAAATGTTCTAACACCTTTGACATTTTGACAGTGCCAACCTTGCTTTTTTAATGGCAAACTTCTAAAAGGCCAGCTCACAACAGGTTGCATTGTTTACAAATATTTTTTTTGTGAAGCACAGGATAAAGATTTCAGTTCAAATATATGGAACAGACATACACACAAAATAAACAACAATAGGTTGCATTGTAACCCGTTGTGAGCTTATAGATAGACTTTTAGCTATTTGTCGTGTGACATTTTTCCTGGCCATATATGAGTATGGAAAGAAACATAACATACTTGATGATAACAAAGGGAATGTATCAGTTAAAAAGATGGTTGAATATTGAACACCTAAATGTAGTGTGGAGAAAGAATGTTTGTTTTATTTAATATAGCCATTCATTTTCTGTTGTCATGGTTCATTGCATAGGGGGAGCTGTGGGAAAAAGAAGCACACGTTGTAAAGTTCCAGGCAGTGGTGTAAAGTAACTAAGTAAATTTACTCAAGTACTGTACTTAAGTAACATGTTTAGGTATTTGTACTTTACTTGAGTATTTCCAATTTCCAATACTTTTACTTCTACTCCACTACATCTCGGAGGCAAATATTGTACTTTTACTCCACTACAATTATTTGAAAACTTTAGTTACTATTTACTTTGCAGATATAAATTATTACATTATAAAACATACATTAACCACTTTAGATCTATTTTATACCTAGGCCATTTGAAAATAGCCGATCTACAAGCTCACAACGCGTCGCATCGCGACACGTTGTGAGCTTGTAGATCTGCTATGTTCAAACATTTTAGTACTTTTACTTTTGGTACTTTAAGTACAATTTGACGCCAATACTTTTGTACTTTTACTCGAGTAACATTTTGAACACCTTTTACTTGTAACAGAGTATTTCTACACCGTGGTATTGCTACTTTTACTTAA
Organism: Gymnoscopelus braueri; assembly: GCF_963280865.1. Taxonomy (NCBI): domain Eukaryota; kingdom Metazoa; phylum Chordata; class Actinopteri; order Myctophiformes; family Myctophidae; genus Gymnoscopelus; species Gymnoscopelus braueri. Next base: position 13,970,474 of record NC_137626.1, read on the forward strand.
GTAAAATATCTGAGTACTTTTTCCACCAGTGCCAGGAAGTGAGGTACCAGGAACAGCTATAACAGTGCAGGAAGTGAGGCGGCCGAGGGCCAGTTTCAGGTGTGAAAGGAGTGTTTGGTGTGGTGGTTTCACTGGTTTGACAAACAGACTCTTTTAAGCCTACACTATAAACCAAATCAGAACTTTTTAAACAATTGAATAGTGTGGCCGATGAACTTTGAGACCCGAATAAGGGGAGTTTTGTCGAAAGAAGAAGATGTATAGACACACAATAAAGGTTGGGTGAGAGGAATACAGTTTTTTTTTTTTTTTATGCAATGCGTTGCCATTTTCTTTTCTGTCTTTGAGGATTACGTGATTTTTGGACAGTATGAAGATCGGCAGTTTTTGTTGGATTACTTTTTGATTACTTTTGGAATATATTCTCAATGGAGACATTTAAAGGAACATTACGGTAAGGGACTAAATATCTGGGTTTGATATTTTTCTTTTGTATTTTGAAATGCACTGATTGCTTAATTGAATTGAATCGTTTATTTCTTTGATTGATTTTGAGTCAGATCAATTATTGCAATTTTAGTTTAAAGAATTACTGACGGAGGTACAGGAACGTTTATTTTTTTTATATAACACACAGATACACTTGTAAGGTTCTGATTGTTACAGTCGTACGTAGCCTACACAAGTATACTGCATGTGTCAAGTGGTTAATACGCGCATAATAGTGACTTGGTGAGATATACCATTCAATCCAAAATAATGCACCGCGTGGTTGTTTCTGGGGGTAATGCTGGCTGATATACTGACTGGCAAAGCCATCCTCAGAGGGGTTAAAGGTCAAGACCACTTTGGTAGAGGTTTGGGTTGAGTAGTTACCTTGTCATGATGTAACTCCAAAGGTGGACAAGAAATCAAACATAATTGCTCCATTGATTAGAAATTGAGGATTCAAACTATGCTCCTCATTGACTGTACATTGTACGGTAAAACAGCTCTCAAAGTCACTCTTTTAGCACATAAACGAACACAAACAAAGCTGATTCAGACAATATAGAACATCACCAAACCCAGCACTGTTTGTTTTATACAAAAATGTAAACTTCCTGGTGATTTTGCTATTTTTATTAAGAAGAAACCCCGGATTGGATCCGTGGATCCGCATCTTCAAATAGTAAAATCAACAGCAAGTTGAATTTTTTATAAAACAAATAAACAGTACTGGGTTTTGTGGTGTTCTATATTGTCTGAATCCGTTTTTTTATGTGCTAAAAGGGTGACTTTGAGAGCTGTTTTACCTTCAAATGTACTTTAATGAGGAGCATATTTTGAATGATCAATTTCTAATCAATGGAGCAATTATTTTAGATTTCTTGTCCACCTTTGGAGTTACATCATGGCAAGGTAACTACACAACCCAAACCTCTACCAAAGTGGTCTTGGCTCTTGTACACTGTGCTTTCTGTGTGGCTTCCTGGCAATATAGCTCAAAATGATCTCTGTGTGTGGCGTGTGTCCTAGACTCTGGTCACAACTATAAGCACTCTGTCTATATTAGATTAGGAGGATCATTTTGCTTAGTGTTGGCTTGGTTTCAAAAATGTTTTATTGACCAAATACTGTGCACTTACACGACGTGTGACTTTGAGTGAGTTGCTGTCATTAGATTACATTGAACATAGCACATCAACGCAATGATATGGTTGGCGTAAGGGGGGGGGGGGAAGAGATGAAAAGTTGATTAAATGCCAGCTCATGTAAAACAGCTGGGCCGACTTCTGTGTCTTTCCATGAACAGTTCTTTTTTAACCTTTGGGCAATTAACCCATTAAAGCTGGGAACGCATCTCTGTCATTTTAGATTTATTTGGGCTATAACATATAACATTTGTGCACATCTTTGAATATATATATAAATGACATGTTTAACTCAAATCTTCGCTTCTGGGGGATTCTACACAATGTCTTCTAAATCCTTTTAAAAAAAATATTATGTAGCTATAATCAGTGGTTCTCAAACTTCTTCATGTCAAGGACCACCCAAAATGATATGTATTTGGCAGCGGACCCCCATCTCAAAATATTTTGTTCCAGGGACCCCCCAGAAGTTCTAACTCTAAAAATATATATATTCAAAGATTTGCACACATTTTCACGATTTTTCTAAAAATAGCAGATATACAAGCTCATAGCGCGGCACTCGGTGCCGCGCTATGAGCTTGTATATCTGCTATTTTTGAATAGCTAAAGAAATCTTAAAATGACACGGATGCGTTCTCGGCCTTAAAGGGTTAAAACCGGGAAAGCATCTGCGCCATTTTAGATTTGTCCGTCAAGCTATTCAAAAACAGCAGATGTACAAGCTCTCCAGCGCGTCACTTTGTGCCGCGCTGAGAGCTTGTAAATCTGCTTTTTATTTTACATTTTTGAAGAAAATCTTCAAAGTGTGAGAACTGCAGATTTTTTTTAAGGCATTTGTAGAACCGGCCTCAGGTCTTAATGGGTTTTAATGGAGAGACACAAAATTGGCTAATTTCAAAATAACAGTCTTTTCATGATGTTTGGCGTCTGGTTGCTGTTGGCAAGGCGTATAGGGTGGCTTTTATGGCCTCTTCCCGTCACCCCATTCAGGAGTTTAAATATCTCTAAAAGCAATTTTACAATTTAGGCAATTTCAGACACTTTCATTCAGAGTGCCTTACAAAGTGCAGTGGTGGAAAAAGTACACACATTCTTCACTTAAGTAAAAGTACCGATACCGCAATATAAAAATACTCTGTTACAAATAAAAGTCCAGAATTCAAAATGTACTCGAGTAAAAGTACACAAGTATTGGCATCAAAATGTAATTAAAGTACCAAAAGTAAAAGTACTAAAATATTTGAAAATAGCCTAGGTATAAAATAGGGCTAAAGTGGTTAATGTATGTTTTATAATGTAATAATTTATATCTGAAAAGTAACTAGTAACTAAAGTTTTCAAATAATTGTAGTGGAGTAAAAGTACAATATTTGTCTCTGAGATGTAGTGGAGTAAAAGTAAAAGTATAGACAATTGCAAATACTCCAGTAAAGTAAAAGTACCTTAAAATAGTACTTAAGTACTGTACTTGAGTAAATGTACTTAGTTACTTTACACCACTGACAAAGCGCAATATCAGAGTAGATAAACCCATAAACTCCATAGTCAACAAACAGGGTAAATGGTTACGTTAAGTGGAAGGCAAAGAAATCTATTAAGTGCCATGCATATACAACCAGGTAAAACAACCTGCAATCTAAATAACATTCTTAGCATTCGTAGTCAAGCACACAGTACTTAGTTAAAGGAGTAGTTCACCCCAAAAAATTACACACCCCATGAAGCATTGAATTCATGGATATTGTTTAGTTTTTGTCGCATTCCTAAGCCAATAATTTGATTACCGGCGGAAAGATGCTAATGTATCCGGTAGAAGACTCAAAGGAGACTCTTTACCGGAAATACACCATGCAGGTCATCAAATTATTGGCTTAGGAATGCGACAAAAACAAAAAAAATCTCCATGAATTCAATGCTTCATGGTGTGTGTAATTGATAGATATATATAATTTTGGGTGAACTATTCCTTTAATGTATATAAATACCTAAATATTTTCACAAGTAATCAACATGTATATAGTATAACTGACCGGTGGAAAATGAAGATACTGGGGGGGGAGGGGGCATTCCACAGCATGGGAGCTCGACCTACTGGTTGACAATAGGCCCTGCCTGTAGCTCATTAGCCCCATATCTCCCCCCCGGCCCCAGTGGGGACTCCCTCATGGGGTCAACGGGTATACAAGCTCTCACATGTAGGACGAGAACCGGGTTTGAATCCCAGGTGTATACAGTTGAAATTACCTCCAGGTTGATAGACAGACCTTCATTGATCCTGCCGGGGAAATTAATTTGCGACGGCTTTACAGTACAGTATCAGTTATGATGAAACACAGGACAGATATACAGGAAAAAAGACATCCTTCTCTCCATTGGGAGAAGGAATAAAATTGTTCAAGACTAACAGCTTTATGGTCATTAACCAATGTGAAATGTGCGCTTAGCACCTTTATCGTGTTCTGACTCGCATTCAGCTTCGTTCCTGCATTGAGTTTTATTTCATCCTTTATCAACGGTTCAGCCTCATTTATGCTCCTCATTTGCCTTTTTTTTTTGTAGATCTTAGCTTGCGGCGTTAAATGAAAAAAGGAAGAAGCATCATAGCAACTGATATTATCTTTGTTCCATTGAATTACACGGGATCAAAGATTACTTGCGCACTGAAGATGTTTTGAGAACCCTCGCCTCTGGGCTCCATGTTCAGTAGTGAGTCATTAAATGAGATGCATTCCAAGCATTTCTCTCCGTCTCATCATCTCTCGTAGTCACTTCAGGGAAAACTCCATTACAGACAACATGCCGCATTTACGCACCGGCTGCAGCTTGTTTCCTTAATCCACTAAGACCTCGAGCGCATCTGTGTCATTTTCAGATTCCTTTGGCTATTCAAAAATAGCAGATTATACAAACTCTTGTAGATCTGCGTTTTTTTTATCGTGAAAATGTGTGCAAATATTTTAATATGTTTTTAAAGGCAACATTTTTGACTCAAATCTTTGCTTCTATCCCTATTACTAAATATTTTTTAGATGGGGGTCCGTGGCCAAATACATATCATTTTGGGGGTCCTTGACATGAAAAGGTTTGAGAACCACTGATATAGAAACATACGTTTTTTTTTTAAACTGTAGGATTTAGAAGACATTTGTAGAATCCCCAGAAGCAAAGATTTGAGTAAAAAAATGTTGCTTTAAAAAATTATATATATTCAAAAGATTTGCACAAACGTTCACTTTCGTTAAAAAAATAAATAGCAGATCTACAAGCTCGCTAGCAAGCATGCTATGAGCTTGTATATCCGCTATTTTTGAATAGCCAATGCTAAAAATGACAGAGATGCGTTCCCGGTCTTAATGGGTTAATATATTCCGCTTTAAAGATCACACTGACTTTCAGACCTACTTGCCTAGCTTACATGTTACTCATCCTTCTGGGAAAAGAACTCGACCTCTGCGTTTGACCCATAGGTCAAGCAAGGCCGCATGTGCCTTGCTCAAGAGCCTGAGGATTGATTGATTGAATACTTTACAGTCAGACACGTGGTACAATAAGACATTAAATCTAAAAGGATAACACAAAAAAAAAGGTCCTGGGGACTTGTGTCCATTGTGGTCCTATGCATTCAATTCATCAACATAGCATAAAAAAATACACAATAATACATCAACATCATCAACAAATACATACACTATAATATTATGTTCAAAAGCGATGGGAACATTACATTTACCTCCCCTTGTGGTCAAGCCATGGGCTTAAGGCTGATCAATTTCAACCTACCGTCCCTAATTTGGGCATGCTATTTATTATAGGTGAACATTTTCATGTGTAAAATTGCCAAAAATAGCTGATCTACAATCTCATAACACATTGTGAGCTTGCAGATCAGCCATTTCTCCCATGCTACACTATTATGGTACGGCAATGTACATTTTATATGCTCAGCATACACTATTTTTGTGGAATGACAAATAAGAGGAAGTAAAACATTTCACTGTGACTTGGTGCCTTTGATGACTATATAAGCAACTACTGTACCTTTACAATGTTGTCAAAAAATGAGGACATATTTCCCTCCTGGCAATGATCAAACATTGTTTGTGTTTTGACAGATTTCATTTTGGAACTTGGATATAGTTATATTCAGGAGTAGCTGTTCAAACACAAAATCAATACCGGCGACGCGCTCGTGTGCCATGCTTTCATCACACCACCATTAGTTTAACCCATGAAGACCGGGAACGCCTCTGTGTCATTTTAAGATGTCTTTGGCTATTCAAAAATAGCAGATCTACAAGGTCTACGTGTAGATCAGATTTTTTTGAAAAATCATGAAAATGAGTGCAAATCTTTGAATATATATATTTTTTTTTAAGCTAAAATTTTTAACTCAAATCTTTGCTTCTGGGGATTCTACATGTCTTCTAAATCTTAACAGTTTTTTTTAAACCTATGTTGCCATAATATCAGTGGTTCTCAAACTTTCTTTGAGTCAAGGACCCTGTATTTGGCCGCGGACCCCCATCTCAATTTTTTTGTTCCAGGGACCCCCAGAAGCAAAGATTTGTGTTAAAAATGTATATATATATATATATATATATATATATATATTATATATTATATATATATATACAAAGATTTACACACATTTTCACGATTTATTTTCTTCAAAAATAGCAGATCTACAAGCTCATAGCGTGGCACACAATGAGCTTATTATCTGTTATTTTTGAATAGCCAAAGACATCTAAAGAATTACACAGATGCGTTCCCGGTCTCAATGGGTTAAATTTGGATAAAACAAACATCACAACATGCACTCTTCCCTCACTATGGATTATATGACTTAGAAAAGTTGCACAGTAATCATGTTGACCGAGTTGAAGGCATTTGTGTACTTGGTTACTATGATGACTGTATAAACTACAGTACACAATGCACTCTTGTCCAAAATAAAAAAAATGGGGACATATTTCCCTCTGGCAATGATTAAATGCTTTTGTTTCATGACAGCTTTTGATTTTTGGAAGTGGGATTAGTTTTATGAAATGGCTAGCGGTTCAAAGACAAAATCAATAGCACAGCGCCACACTTTGTGTGGCATGTTTTCATCAAACAACTATTGGGTTTCAAACTCTGGATAAGACAAACATCACAGCATGCCGTCTTCCCTTGCTTATCCCATTAAGGCCGGGAACGCATCTGTGTCATTTTAAGATTTCTTTGGCTATTCAAAAAATACCAGATCTACAAGCTTGTAGATCTGCTATTTTTTGAAAAATCGTGAAAATATGTGCAAGTCTTTGAATACAGTTTTTTTGTAGTTTTTTTTTTTAAGCGAACATTTTTACTCAAATCTTTGCTTCTGGGGGGTCCCTGAAACAACATATTTTGAGATGGGGGTCCGCGGCAAAAATGCATATAATTTTGGGCGTCCTTGACATGAAAAAGGTTTGAGAACCACTGATATTATAGCAACATAATCTTTTTCTAAAAACTGTTAGGATTTAGAAGACATTTGTAGAATCCCCCAGAAGCAAAGATTTGAGTTACAAATGTTCGCTTTTAAAAATATATATTCAAAGATTTGCAAAACATCTCAACATTAAAAAAAAAATAGCAGATCTACAAGCTCATAGCGCGGCACTCGGTGCCACGCTATGAGCTTGCATATCTGCTATTTTTTAAATAGCCAAATAAATCTTAAAATGACACAGATGCGTTCCCGCTCTTAACGACTTATAATGGATTATATGTCCTCAAAGTTGCACAGTAATCAGTTGATTGAGTCGAAAGGCATTCGGCGGACAACAACTTTGAATAGAGGGGAGGGGAATCAATGCTGTGTTTGTCCACATCTCTGCTCATTAAGGGACCGCTATTCCTGTCAGGGTCTGCGTATGACAGAGAAAGCACACAGTGCACATTTTCCGTCTGAGGGAGGGTGGCCTTTCTTCCTCCTCAAAGCCCCGCGCTCATCGAAATTCCCCTCACAGAGACATGGTGCCAGAGGCCAAAGCCTTGACAGGGGTAGCCCAGTGCAGAGGAAATCAAACGAGGTCCTTTTTTCACAGACCTCGTCGGCCCCCGAAAAAAACGAGAGACCCACTTATAGGCTACCTTAGGAGCCTTAGTCCTTAATCTGTACCACACAATCACTGAGAAATGTTCACTTCAGCACTGCAAAGAAAGGAATACATTACAGACCTGGCAACCGTTGTTGATTCAGGGCTCGGTCTATTGCCTGTTTGATCTGTGACCTTAGCCAATGAATAGCTAATATCACAACTCTGCAGGTCAAATCCTAGCTTAGCCTGCGCTTTGCACTGGTCAACCCCAGTGACTTCTCTGTGTGTGTGTGTGTGTGTGTGTGTGTGTGTGTGTGTGTGTGTGTGTGTGTGTGTGTGTGTGTGTGTGTGTGTGTGTGTGTGTGTGTGTGTGTGTGTGTGTGTGTGTGTGTGTGTGTGTGTGTGTGTGTGTGTGTGTGTGCGCACGCGCGCGCGCGTGGCATAACTTGGGCACCATCCGACTGATTGACTTCAAACTTGCCGTGTATGCAGTGGTGTAAAGTAACTACTATAAGTACATTTACTCAAGTACTGTACTTAAGTACATTTTTGAGGTACTTTTACTTTACTGGAGTATTTCCAATTGTCAATACTTTTACTTTTACTCCGCTACATCTCAGAGGCAAATATTGTACTTTTACTCCACTACAATTATTTGAAAACTTTAGTTACTAGTTACTTGGCAGATACATTATTAGATTATAAAACATACATTAAACACTTTAGCCGTGACGCGACGCGTTGTGAGCTTTTAGATCTGCTATTAAGTACATTTTGATAAGGTATGTGCCGCTGCACCAATAAGTGGTACAGTAGCTTGTACAATGGAACTTCATTTGCATATCGTTGCTGTCGGGCAGAAACCTCTTATCTCCATATTTTAACTTTTTGTGTTTTTTTGTGCATTAACACCCTTCTTGATCATACTACAGCGTCACACTAACGAAAGCATGAAAAGTAGCAGATCCACAAGCTCGAACACGGTTGTGTTCGCGTACACGCCCGACTAAGCCGGATGCACCACGGTGGATTTGAACCCACAACCTCCGTGGTGGTGGGCAGGGACTTTACCACTGTGCCACCCGAGCGCTGTGTTTGAATTTGAATCCTGAAAACTAACAGTTTTGGTCATGAGAGGTTTCTACCCGACAGACACAATATGGCCATGTACTTCATCAACACGACGGCAGCTGTTTCTGACGACATTAGGGGTCCCCTTATCTCTGCATGTAGTTGATCAGGCACAGTGGTGGGAATTCTTTTTTCTTTTTTTTTACTTAAGTTAAAGTATCAATACTGCAATGTAGAAGTACTCTGTTATAAGTAGAAATCCGGAATTACAATTTTAACTTCTTTAACTTTTGAGAGCGTAAAATGAAACCAAAAGGACCCTTAAAGGTCCATTTGGTTTCATGTTACGCTCTCAAGAGATAAATTATTGTTAAAACATCTGCATTACTTAATTAAAGAACTGTTATTATTTTGATCAACGTTTTGCCTGTTACAGTATATCTCCTAATGGTATCAACATCAATACATGCATGGAATTGTAGACAAAATCGTATCCAACGATAACAAAATATTCAAAGTTGTGGGTCGGAGAGTTCATATCTCATCAAATGGTGGTCCGTGGCTCAAATGCCGAATAAATAATGGACCTTGATATGAACTGGGTTGACAACCACTGTTCTATAAGAACGGCTTCAGCAAAGTACTCGGTACGACGGGTATTTTGCATAACCGGGGTTAGGGGGCATGCATTCCTAACTTGCATCATTCCCGATTTACATTGTTCCCAACTTGCTTGGTCCCCAGGGCATAGGCGGTAGTAGACCTATATAAAAAAAATTACAGATTTATGCTACATTGAAAACCCAACCCCTGTTGAGGCTGTTGAAATGGGCATGGATGGAAACTACAGCAGTGGTTCTCAAACTTTTTCATATCAAGGATCCCCAAATTGACACTTATTAGCCCACGGACCCCCATTTGAAAAGATAAGCCTTCAGGGACCCCCCATAAGAGAAGATTTTTACGGCTCTAGCAGTGATTCTCAACCATTTTAATTTCAAGGACCCCCAGTTTGACATGCATTAGGCTATACGGACCCCCATTTAATGGCATTTATATCTCTGGGACCCCAATTCATATTGTAAAATCAGTGTTAATTTAACTCTGAGACTGTACAAATTGATTCCATTTGGTTGGCTACACTCTCAGAGTTACAGATTTGGTTCCTGTCCATCATTTAGCTGGGGACCCCATGGAACCCCCTCAAGTACCCCTGGGGTTCCCCGGACCCCCACTTTGAGAACCAATGGACAGTATATTACAATTTGTATATGCTATACAGGGATCCTTTCATACCACTGCAACCACCCTGTTTTCCTGTTAATTACTTGCTAATGAAAAAGCCATGTTCGCAAGCATTATCAGGACGAGATGGGATCTGAGATATATAGGATAATAGTGTTTTAATTGACCACAGCACATGGATTTGGCCTTTTCTCCATTGCAAATGACAACACGTGTGCGTTGTGGCGTACACTTCAATTACAGAGCCTAATTAAATGGGATTTTGGTGATAAGCCTTGTTTGATCATCTCCAGGCTATTGCACATCACTTGTCATATAGCAATAACAACAAATAAATAAATGAAAGAATGAATAAATAATAAATCAGTAAAAAGGAGGGACTTGTTCTCCCATGTAAGTAATGCAGTTTTTTTTTTTGGTCACCTGTGGAACCAAATTGGGTCGTGTAGGGATTTCCAGTGGTGGAAAAAGTACTCACATGTTTTACTCAAGTAAAAGTATCAATACTGCAATGTAGAAGTACTTTGTTACAAGTAAAAGTCCGGAATTAAAAATGTTCTTCTGTAAAAGTACAGAAGTGTTCGTATCAAAATGTAGCCTATACTTAAAGTACCAAAAGTAGAAGTACTAAAATGTTTGAAAATAGCTGATCTACAAGCTCACAAAGCGTTGCGACCCGTTGTGAGCTTGTAGATTTGCTATTTTCAAAAAATAATTATGAATTGTATACATTTGAAAACTTGTCAAACAGGACATTCTGCCTAACGAGTACTGTTGATACTTAAAGTACATTTTGATACCAATATTTTCTACTTTTACTCAAGTAAATTTTGAATACCAGACTTCTACTTGTAACACAAGAGTATTTCTGCATTGCAGTAATGGTACTTTTACTTAAGTAAAACATTTGAGTACTTTTTCCACCACTGCTAATTGGGTCGTGTGTATAATAATTGTTACTATAGTTACTTAATATAAATTGTTATTATAAAACATACATTAATCACTTTAGCCCTATTTTATGCAGCTTGTAGATCTGCTATTTGAAAATAGCAGATCTACAAGCTGCCTGCGACGCGTTGTGAGCTTGTAGATCTGCTACTTTCAAACATTTCAGTACTTTTACTTTTGGTACTTTAAGTATATGTTGATGCCAATGTACTTTTACTCAAAGTAACATTTTGAACACAGGCCTTTTTTACTTGTAGAGTATTTGTACCTTGCGGATACTTTTACTTAAGTAAAAAATATCATCTGAGTGAGTATACTTCTCCCACACACTGATTTCCAACTTGAGGAGGGAGATGTTTTCAGTTCATTTCCATTGGGCGGCAGTCCTACGTCGCGTCTATCCCTTAAACTTCAGCTGCACTGCGTTGGCCATCGTGTCCGTTAGTGTGTCTGCGGTGGGGAGGGAGAGTGAAAGAGAGAGGTAGAGACAGAGCGAGAGAGAGAGAGAGAGAGGATGCTGGAATGCCAGAGTACAATCCAGTCCTGTATCTCTCATCAGCATCATCAGCATCCATCCAGACCACATCTATCCCCGCTTCATCGCAGCTCCGTTTGGTGAGCGTGGGTTTCTCTTCTCTTCGCTTCCAACGGACATTAAAGCGGAATCTGTCCGTTAACGCTCGTTGGAAATGGTTTAAATAAGACGAGACGTTACGGTGCGCCATCGGCGAGGAGGAGATCAAGACTTCAAGAAGAAGAAGAAGAAGCGATCGGGGTTTATTTTATAGGGAAAGGATCGGTAGGAAAAGGAGCGATCGAGGGAGGGAGACCGGATCGGTCGGATCATTTTTGGCAGAGCTAGATCGAGGGGATCGAGCATAAAAAAGATCTGAGGGGGATCCGGTACTGGACGCGGACGCAGGTCGACTGATCTCTCTGATGTGGCTTTTTTTTGTACAGAAACACCATACTTTGGGAATGTGCTTTTGTTAGTTGCAGTTGACAGGCTTTTTCCTTCTTTTCTTTCTTTTCCTTTGCCAAACGGATCTAATCTGATTTTTTACCCCAAACATTGGATTGAGATTGGACCCGGCGACTGGTTGCCTATCAGATCTGATATTTAGCCCCTGATCATTGATTAATTACCCCGTCGACCATCTTTCTAATGAATCAGTGCCACTGATTTTCATGTGAATGTATTTCTTCTTGAAGTGAATCGTTGCAGTTTTTTCTCTTCTCTCTCTCTCTCTCTCTGATGATTTGCGCCAGCAGCCAGTGAAATGGTTCATCGCAATAGAATGTGGTTTGGAGTCATAGACTGCGTTATTTTGGACAACTGGACTATTTCATCATCATCATAACTGGGATTTTATTTTTTAACAAGCTTTGCTGTTGGGGGAGGACTTTACGTTTTTACTCTGTGAAACTATAAAAGAACAGATTAATCTACATCAACGTGATGGTCTGGTGCTGTTTTCACAACTAGAGGAGGGCTAGACTATATGCTTTTATTTGGAGAGGGAAAAAAAACACTGCGTATAGGTGAGTTCTTTTTGCTTTTTCTCTGGGTTTTTTGTCAAGTTGATGGACTGATCGTTGCTGTGTTGTCTG
>NC_137626.1:13983256-14028256 GCF_963280865.1 Gymnoscopelus braueri
GTTCCATTTTGTACGCTCTCAGAGTCACTCTGTCAGAGTCGCTCTTTGGATCCCCCTCAAGGAACCCTGAGGTGGATGGTGGAAAAAACGTCAAACCTGAGCCGGTGTTTGCCAACTGGGCACAATTTAAGACAATGCTGATAATGTAGAGTTAGATAAGGTCTTTCGTTGCGAGGCTATCGCAAATGGCACGGATGAAGAGAAAACCAACAGATGTAGTACATTTCTAATTCAGTCGACAGATGCTGAGAGATGGAGGAAGTGTTTTTTTTTTCTCTCTTTCTTTCAACTATATAATGATTGAGTTGCCAGACCGAGGCCTTATAAGCAGCTGCAGTCTTCCATTCAACCCATATAGTAGCTTCGCTTCGTAATTCGACAAGTGATTTAGTTGGCAGTAAGTGTCTGTTCGAGTGGCGACTCTCTTTGCAGTGGTGGCAGTAACAAAGTACATTTACTTGAGTACTGGACTTATGTTGTTGTCGTATTGAGTATCTGTACTTTACTTACTTCATTCAGGTCTGTATGGCCCCGACCACATTCAAGCTCACTATGAGAAACTAGGGGCTAAAAAAGATTCCTTCTTTTTCAAACCTGTATTGACTGATGATGTGCAAAACAAACTCCTCGCCCTACAGCCAAACAAGGCCACCGGCCTTGACAACATCCCCACCAGATTCCTCAGAGACGCAGCGGTCTCCATTGCTCCCATAGTAGCCCACATTACAAACTTATCCATCAGTCAGTGTCACGTCCCACAAGAATTCAAGTTGGCAAGAGTAATCCCTCTATTTAAAAAAGGAAGCAAACTAGATCCTGGCAACTATAGGCCTGTTTCCATCCTTTGTTCCATCTCAAAGGTTATAGAGCGATCAATCCAAGAACAAATCAACAGCTACCTCAGCGAGCGTAAACTGTTGTTTGAATTCCAATCAGGCTTCAGAACATCCCACTCCACTGACACATGCCTACTATATTTGACCGACTACATCAAACGTGAGGTAGACTCGGGCAAATACTGTGGCATGGTCATGCTGGACCTCCAAAAGGCGTTTGACACTGTAAACCACGCAATTCTACTTGATAAGCTGAGGGCGATTGGTTTTGATTGCACATCACTAAATTGGATGAGATCTTACTTGGAGGGTAGAGAACAAGTGGTTGACATCAATGGAACCATGTCCTCATCCCTCCCGGTGAGCTGCGGGGTTCCTCAAGGCAGCATTCTAGGGCCGTTACTGTTCCTTCTATACATTAACGACATGAATGCTGCCTGTAACTGCAAACTGTTCCTGTTCGCTGATGACTCGGCACTCCTGATCTCGGGTGAGGACAAGTTGCAAGTTGAGGAAGCTCTCAGCTCTGAACTCTCAAAAATCCGTACCTGGCTTACCGATAACAAACTGTCTCTACACCTTGGGAAAACTGAATCCATCCTATTTGGGACCAAACATTCCCTCAGTAAAATGAAGGTAAATGACTTCAAGGTCAAAGTCGATGACACAATCATCACTAGCAAAGAAGAGATTACCTATTTGGGATGTATTCTGGACAAATACCTGTCAGGTGAAAGCATGGCAACAAAGGTGGTCAAAGGAGTAAACCAGAGAACCAGATTTATGGGCAGAGTTTCCTCTTTTGTCAACCCTCAGGCCCTCAGGACCCTCTCAGGGGCCCTGATTCAGCCCCTTTTTGACTATGCTAGCTCCTCTTGGTACTCCAACACCTCAGTGTCACTGCAGACTAAGCTTCAAACCTCCCAAAACAAACTGATCCGACTACTTCTCGGACTGGGGCCCATGACCCACCTCTCTCCCACTCACTTTGCCAGCCTAGGCTGGCTCAGGGTGGAAGACAGGGTTAAACAACTAAAAATGGGTCTGGTCTTCAAAATTGTAAATGCAGATTTGCCCGATATGCCCCCTATACCCGCATATCTGTATAAATACCTCGAAAAAGTTAGTGACACCCACAGCCACGAAACTAGAGGGAGCGTAAACAACAATCTGGTACCACCCACCCATAAAACAAACATGGGCAAATTCTCCTTCTATAGCACAGCCACCAAGGAATGGAATAGTCTAACCCCATCCCTCAAAAAATGCAGTTCGCTGGGCTCATTCAAAACAGCCCTAAAAACCCATCTTTCTGGAGGCCGAAAGAGGAGCTAGTACCAGTTTCCCTGTAGACAGACGACCCCCCCCCCCTCCTCTTTTTGTACATATTTTGTATTTCCTCATGCTTTTTTTGTATATAATTTTTTATTTTTCCATGCTTCCCCCCCCCCTTTCTTTTTGTACATATATTTTTTAAATGCTTTTTTTGTACATAGTGGTACTTTTTCTGTATTATCTGTATTTCATGTTGATTTTTGAACTGTTTGGTTGCTACTATATATGTCTATGAAATTAACTCAAGGACCCCAACGGAAACAAGTCCGCAAGGACTTTTTTGGCCGGACCTTTTAGACAAAAGCATTATAAATGTAACTGTGTTGTTTTACATTCTTTTGCCTAATAAAAATTTCAATCAATCAATCAATCAATCAATCAATCAATCAATCAAACTTGAGTATTTGTATTTTTGAATACTACTTTCACTCCAGTAGCCTACATCTGAAAGACAAATATTGTACTTTTTTGACTTTTTTTAAAAAGTACATTATAATGAACCACCATTATAGTATAATATAACAGAGTGGTTCACAACCTCAGCCTGATGATCTCCCCCGAGCTATAGGGATTTCCCTTTGGCTCAGTGGTTAAGATGTTGGCTTTCCATGCGGGAGACCTGGGTTTCGAATCTTGGGCGTTACACATTTATAGTGACAATAGCAGATCTATAAACTCACAATGCAACATTGCTTGAAAAAATCTCTACATTTCAACACAATCAAATTACGACTTTCACTTAGTAGTTGAGCTATTCAAAAACAGCAGATATACAAGCTCACAGGGCGTCAACTTTGTACCGTGCTGCAAGCTTGTATTTCTGCTATTTTTGGTCCGCGGCCAAATACATATCAATTTGGCCGTCCTTGGCACGAGCAAGTTTGAGGAAGACTGAGTTAAAACGTATTTCAGCGGGCGGCTGGCTGGCTGGCTGGCCCGCTGTAGTGTTTAATGACCCCCCTTGGGACTAGTCTGCTTCACTCCAGGGTTCCAGGTGGAGATGCCATTGTCCTAACTGCGTCTTTATTCATCCCCGACCATCTCTGGACTCTGGAGCGGAACATTGCCTTATAGAGGAGAGCAGCGGTACATGAATTAACCTGTTAGGTCCTGAGGCTGCATTCTACCAAATGTCTTCTAAATCCTAACGGTTTTCTTGTTTCTATATCAGTGGTGCCCCCCAAAATTATATGTATTTGGCCGCGGACCCCCCCATCTCAAAATGTTTTGTTCCAGGGACCCTCAGAACCAAAGATTTGAGTTACAAATGTTCGCTTAAAAATATATATATTTTAAAAGCTTTGCACACATTTTCACGATTTTTCAAAAATTCTCAAAAACGATATCTCAAAAAATAGCAGATCTACAAGCTCGTAGCGCGGCACTCGGTGCCGCGCTACGAGTGCTACGAGTGGCTATTTTTGAATAGCCAAAGAAATCTAAAATGACACGGATGCGTTCCCGGTCGTATTGGGTTAACGCACAGTAAAAAATCCTCAGTGTAAAACTGGTAGAGCAAGTGATATTCTTTGGTTAAAATGGAAAAGGTTAAAGCTCTATAATATTCGGATAGTAATCACTTCTATAGAGTGTTTGTGCAGTAAAAGAGCTCTCGCCATCTCTCCCATCTCTTTAATAAACAGGAAATACATTTTCAGGTGGGTTTGCCAATTCCATCCAATCAGGATGAAAGTAGCCATTTGTCAGCGTCAATTTGATAGTGTTTCAGTTTTTGTCTGCTCATTTCTTTTGTGAGTTCTCTCTCTCCTGGTTAGATAAAAATCGGCATCCCGTCCTGAAAATGCATTTTCTGTTTTATTTTTTGAAATTTCACTGGAGGATAAGCAGCTCGTTTTTGAGGGGGTCCTCTGTCCTAACAGCACATGAACTAAACAAATCAAGGACACACACATAAAAGGCTCTTCCACTATCTCAAACCCCACATACGTCAGCATACTAGTATCCTTAGAAATTCTATAGCATTTAAATACATTCTAAATAAAATAAAACAGTCAATGCAAATAAACAAACATGATGCCAATATAGGATCATCATAAAAATGAAATGGATAAGTAAATAAATACAATCAATGTTTACTAAAGAGCTGGCAAATTGTCCGGTAGAGCGGCTGGATGGGGACCGCGGGGTTCCCAGTTCGATCCCGGGCTCCCCCAGAGTTATTGTCGAAGTGTCTTTGAGCAAGACGCTGAACCTCTAATTGCTCCCGATGAGCAAGTTTTGGTGCCTTGCGTGGTTTCCTCCGCCATCGGTGTATGAATGTGTGTGTGTGAATGGGTGAATGTGATGCACAATCTATGTAAAGCGCTTTGGATAAAAGCGCTGTAGGCACCATTTACCATTTTATAGCAATGATTACTGTCAGAATATAGCACTATTTAACACTTAATTTAACAAAAAGATAGCACTTACTGTCTCTTACTGCACCTTTAACTTGTCCCTTTGTGACTCTTGAGAGTACAAATGGAACCAAAACATTTACCCTGGTTCCATTTGTACACTCTCAGAGTCAAATAAACACTCAGGATTTTTTACTGTGTAAGCTAACTGGCAGAGGCCACTTAAGGAAAGCCCTGCGGCCATACATATTGAGCCCCCCCCCCCCACCCCCCACTCCACGCTGAAATTGATTTAGACAGATATTATGTCATCCAGCCCGTGGTGCTATTTTATGGCGGTCAAGCTGAGCCGGGGCCATCAGCGTTCCCACGGGACGGAACGCTGGCTTAAAGTTAAAGACATGCCGGGCGGGCGTGCCCCTCATGCATGCTTATTATTAATATGCTGTGGTTTTTATGATGTACATAATAAAAAACCTGGGGGTTTAATTTGGATGGATGAATTAACACTTCAGGTATGGCTTAATTGCACTTTGAACGTTGGACACTAATAACGATATCATTATGATTGTATATCATTGCTGACGGGCAGAAAACCTTGCGTCCTCCGTACTGTATTTCAGCTTTTTTTTTATAGTAAATGAATGCTCTACTTCAGTGGTTTTGAACCCTTTTCATATCAAGGTCCATTATTTATTCGGCATTTGAGCCGCGGAACCACCGTTTGATAAGATTTAGACTCTCAGACCCAAAACTTTGAATATTTTGCTATCGATGGACAAGATTTTGTCCACAATTCCATGCTGTATTGATGTTGGTACCATTAGGAGAGACAACAGGCAAACGATCAAGATAACAATTATTATTATTATTATTAAGTAATGCAGATGTTTACCAATAATTTAACTCTTGAGAGCGTAAAATGAAACCAAATCAAGAGTTAAAGATCTATAAGGGTCCATTTGGTTACCAACTCTCCATCATTTATCTGGGGACCACCTGGAACCCCCTCAAGGACCACTGGTGGTCCCCGGACCACTGGTTGAGAACCACTGCCCGACTTCATCATACAAGAGTGTATGTAAGAGAGCGAAAACAGCAGATCTACAAGCTCACAGCACATTTTAAAATGTTTTTAAAACAATACAAAAGGAACGGTTTTCGACGTGCAAGGTTTTCAACCGACAGCAACGATGTATGATTTGGTCTTCACTCCTTCGGGGTGTTTTTTGTACTTTTGCCCATTATGTAATCTTTGTCCTCTGCATCCACCCGTCCTAATTATTAGGAATGGGTGCTATTAGTGCAGCACTTGGGGAGCTGTTGGGGGCTAAGTGTCTTTAACACATATACCTAGACACACAGTGGTGGAAAAAAGTACTCAAATGTTTTTACTTTTAAGTAAAAGTATCAATACTGCAATGTAGAAGTACTCTGTTGCAAGTAAAAGTCCGGAATTGAAAAATTTACTTGAGGAAAAGTATAAAAGTATTGGCATCAAAATGTACTTAAAGTACCAAAAGTAAAAGTACTCATTATGCAGAATGTCCCATTTCAAGTTTTTAAATGTATAATTTTTTTTTGGAAAATAGCAGATCTACAAGTACTCAAGTAGCTGTGAGCTTGTAGATCGGCTATTTTCAAATGGCCGAAATGTATATACCGTAGGGCTAAAGTGGTTAATGTATGTTTTGTAATAATGATCAAAATCTACAAAGTAACTAGTAACTGAAGTTTTCAAATAATTGTAGTGGAGTAAAAGTACAATATTTACCTCTGAGACGTAGTGGAGTAGAAGTACAAGTATTGGAAACTGGAAATACTCAAGTAAAGTACAAACACCTCACAATTGTACTTAATTACAGTACTTGAGTACATGTACTTAGTTACTTTCCACCACTGTAGACACATAACGTAGGTGCGAACCAACCAGGGACCTTTTGCTTCCCAGACAACCTCTCTCTACCCAGCTCTCAGCTATAATGGCTGCAGGACAGCACTGTTCACTCGGCCCTTTGTTTATTTAGTAGAAAGATCAGAGAAAGAATGAGCACTCTTTACTTTGATGAGGTCGGCCGTTCCGCAGGACGGCTGTGGGTCAAGTGTTCCTATTTAACCCATTAAGACCTGAGGCCGCTTCTAAACATTTTCTAAATCCTAACAGTTTTTCGGATTTTTTTTTTTTTTTTTAAATGTCACGATTTTTCAAAAATAGCAGATCTACAAGCTCGTAGCGCGGCACTCGGTGCCGCGCTATGAGCTTGTATATCTGCTATTTTTGAATAGCCTAAAGAAATCTAAAAGTGACACAGATGCGTTCCAGGTATTAATGGGTTAATCAACACGGACAAAAACCCACTTGTCCTTAAACCTTCAGCAGTGGCAAATATCACTCTCGATCTAGCTCTCACTCTCTCTCTGTCTGACCTACTGAAGTCGTGCAATGTTTTAAATGTCGAGGGGGGGAGGGGGCACCCATTGATGTAACCGTTCTGTATTTTATGAGAAGCACTGACTTAAAGGTTTCATCCTGACATTCAGATTGACAAAACGTTAAAAGTCTTTATCGTGGTCCTTCAAACGTGTATTAAAATGTTTTAACTGAAAAATCCACTTCAGTGAGCCATGGCAGGGTTTTTCGCTCTCTGTGTTCTCAGGCCTTTTCAGCTGCAAAAAAAAAAAACTATTCGCCTGCGGGTGTCGCTGTGTGACAAACAAAAGTTGCATATTTAAAAAAAAGCATAAAACATACATGAAAAATATTCGGGTTTACTTCCTTGGCCTACAAGATTAGGACAGTCTCTCTCACACTCACTCTCTCACACACACACACACACACACACACACGCACACACACACACACACACAGACACACAGACACAGAGACAGACAGACAGAGAGACAGAGAGAGAGAGACCTGGCTGCAGTTTCATTATTCAGCCGCTCAAGGGGTTTTGTGTTGAAGCCAGGATATTTTAGAGCGGATTTATATTAGAGACATTGAGAGCATCCTTGTTTTTTGGATATTACAGTGTGCTTTAGAAACCCCATCTGACTCAGATGGACTTGTACGAATGTCCCATTTGGTTTCATTCTGTACTCTCTCAAGAGTTACGTATGGATAAATGGAATCACTGAGGATTTGGACACAAAACAGCTGGTAAGCTAATAGGACTACAGCAGAAGCAAGTGGATGCCCTATACCACTGGTTCTCAACATGTGGTGCCGGGGCAGTGAGGACATTGCAAGTGGGCCGCCAAATAATTGGCAAAAACTAAGATTTTAGTGATAATAAAACATTATTAATGCTAATAATAATACAAAAATAATATTTAAAAAAAACATTTAATCACTTAAACCCCTATGGGTAACCAGAGTTGATTGATGTATTGATTGATTACTTTATTAGCAAAAAAAAAAGCACAGAAAGTACAGTTCAATACAAGGTCTGCTAAGAGGATTTAAAACCCAAGAAAGCCTACGGCTTGTTTCCATTGGGGTCCTTTGTACTCCCAGGGTCCCTCAGGGCTCAATACTAGTGTCTTTTCTGTTCTCTGTTATCGTGGGGAAAGCTTTCGCTGAAAATAGGCGATCGACAAGCTCACAACGCGACGCAGCGCGTCGTGAGCTTGTCGATTGGCTATTTTCAGCGAAAGCTTTGCCCCACAATACCGATGCTGAGGTTTAAGTGGTTAAAATCTTGCGAAGTGAGTTTTCCTTGCGTTACAGATGAATATAGGAACTTAAAGTATACAATCTGATCACTTAAATGGCAGTGAAAGTCAAGCGGGCCCTGATCCAGTAAAGGTTGAGAACCACTGCCCTATACGTATATACCAGCTGTACCCAGGCTATAACTCACCATTCTGACCTCAGAGTCTCTGCTCTCAGTCGGAAACGATCCCCTCTGGCCGGCCTTTCAGAATGCCTGCGGCACAAAGGAACATTTACAGCAAGTCCTTTGTCCTCGGCGCCATTAGCCCCTCTGAACGCCGTTAGGAAAACAGATGTGTTTTTAATGTGCATATTTATTACTGTGATCTTGCGTGCGTTTGGTGTTCCAGAACGTATGTTTTTTTTTTGTTGACAGAACAGACACACATTGCTATCGTCGGTTGGACAGTGAACTTGTATCTTATTTTATCTTATGGCTTTTAAGCCAGTGGTTCTTTTCATGTCAAGGACCCCCAACTTGACACTTATTAGCCCGCAGACCCCCATTTGAAAAGATATGCCAGGGACCCCCATAAGAGAAGATTTTTACAGCTGTAGCAGTGATTCTCAACCATTTTAATTTCAAGGACCCCCAGTTTGACATGCATTAGGCTACGGACCCCCATTTAATGGTATTTATATCTCTGGGAACCCAATTTATATTGTAAAATCGATGTTAATTTAACTGAGTGTGGTTCCATTTGTACACTCTCAGAGTTACAGTACAAACCTATAAGGGTCCATTTGGTTCCTAACTATCTATCATTTAGTCCCCGGACCCCACTTTGAGAAGCAATGTTTTAAGCCGTGTTCAGGACACCCTTAAGTCAGTGGTTCTCAAAGTCTGGACCCCCAGTCCCCAGGGGTCCTTCAGTGGGTTCCATGGGGTTCCTAACAACGATTGGGAAACAAATCGACCATTACAGGGCTGCACACAAGGGACCATTGTACACTCTCCGAGTCAGGGGCGGACTGGCCATTTGGCGTACCGGGGGCCAGGCCAGTTTTTTTTTTTTTTTTTCGCTCCCGTTTTAGGATTATTACGGTCATTTCCGGGTCGCGCGGCCCAATTATTAGTTACGTTAATGTTTGGGCTGGGATGCTTTCCAGCAGGGGCCTCAGTGCGGCTGCAGAGTTCATGTGCAGGGCTGGGCTGAAGCAGTGAAACGCTCCCCCCCCCCCCCCCCCGTTGACAAAACGGCCCGGGGGGTGGTGGGCCGGTTCGGACCAAAATGCCAGGGCTGGATTTTGGTACCAGTCCGGCCCTGCTCCGAGTTATGAGGATCCGCCCGTGGCCTATAATATACATAACAAACTTGGGGTAACTTGTTATGAAAAAGTTTGAGAAGCAGTGCCGTAAGTGACTTTTATTTAAGGCATCAAACGAGTGAGTAACTTTTGGAGCCTAAATAAAAATCACTTAGTGTGCAGAACTTTCTCTCTCTCTCTTTTTGTGCTTTTGATCATGGTTCATTTTGGGACCAGCACCTGACTTCAAAAGGTCTTTGGATGTGCATGACTGTTTTTGATGCCGTTTAAAGTGAAAGGTAGTCAGTAGATCGACAAGACAGGCAGACAGACAGACAGACAGACAGTGATACCGGTGTGGGACATCGTCAGTGGTGGAAAAAGTACTCAAATGTTTTACTAGTAAGTAAAAGTATCAATACCGAAATGTAGAAGTACTCAGTTACAAGTAAAAGTCCGGAATTCAACATTTACTTGAGTAAAGGTACAAAAGTATTGATATCAAAATGTACTTAAAGTACCAAAAGTAAAAGCACTAAAATGTTTGAAAATAGCAGATCTACAAGCTCGCGATGCGACGCGTTGTGAGCTTGTAGATTGGCTATTTTCAAATAGCCTAGGTATAAAATAGGGCGTTAAGTGTTTAACGTATGTTTTATAATGTAATAATTTATATCTGCATAGTAACTTGTAACTAAAGTTTTCAAATAACTGTAGTAGAGTGAAAGTACAATATTTGCCTCCGAGATGTAGTGGAGTAGAAGTATAAGTATAGACAATTGGGAAATTGTACTTAAGTACAGTACTTGAGTAAATGTACTTAATTACTTTACACCACTGGACATTCATACTGTTAGATACTGGGATAGCTGTCTGTCCTATTTAACCCTATGCAGGTATCAAACTGTGCACACGTTTAGCTTTGCACGTAAGTAGCCTATGTTATGTTTTAAAGACAGTTTGAGGCCACAGTAGCAATGAGTTGCAAGGGATTGAGCTGGGAATTAACTGCAGTCACTCACTCAGTGCATCACTCTTCGTGTGTGTGTGTGTGTGTGTGTGTGTGTGTGTGTGTGTGTGTGTGTGTGTGTGTGTGTGTGTGTGTGTGTGTGTGTGTGTGTGTGTGTGTGTGTGTGTGTGTGTGTGTGTGTGTGTGTGTGTGTGTGTGTGTGTGTGTGTGTGTGCGTGCGCGCGTGCGTGCGTGTGGACCCCTAGGAGTCCTTGAGGGGCTGTTCCAGGGGGTCCCCAGCTAACGCTGCTCTCCTCATAGTTAATTATTCCACATACAACTAAAAACAACTCGAGAACGTACAACAATGGCTATTTTGATTAGAGTTTCAAGGTTAACTCTCACAATTAGGCAGTAAAGGGATTCTGGACTGAATGACCTACCTACAGTATCATCATGTTTAACAATAAACATGTCGGTCCCAGAGGGGAAAAAGCATGTGTCTGCATGCCATGGCCCAAACCTTGTCGGGCTTGCACCAAAATACAGTTTGTTTGCAGGGGTTGACACTAACGGTTGCCCGACTGCCCATGGCAAGTAAATAAAACGTCCGGGCAAGTGGAGTTGGCTTTCAGGTTGCCCCGACGGGCAAGTGCATTCCGTCTTAATTAAATATTATAAGCTATTCATGAAGGACAATGCTACCTTTTTACAACTAGCAGTTGCACTCA
Organism: Gymnoscopelus braueri; assembly: GCF_963280865.1. NCBI lineage: Eukaryota > Metazoa > Chordata > Actinopteri > Myctophiformes > Myctophidae > Gymnoscopelus > Gymnoscopelus braueri. The sequence continues at coordinate 13,994,428 of NC_137626.1, forward strand.
TTCTGTTTTTTCAAAGTGACCGTCGCCACTCAGTTATCGATTGGATTTAACATTAATTTGTTCTACAAGCGCAAATTTTACCTATCATTTTATAATGGAAAATGTACTTTTCGGGCAAGTGGACATGACCTTTGGGAAAGTAGAACATGACCTGTACTTGCCCTGAGACCTTAAGTGTCAACCCTTGGTTTGTTTATTTATTTGTTTGTTTATTTATTAGGATCCTCATTACTGTAGCTGTGCCACACAGCTAGCCTTCCTGGGGTCCACTTATAAAAACAATACACACATTTAAAAAAATACTTTTAAAAGACAAAAGTAGGATGAAACGAGTATTTGCATACACTATTTCAGCGGTTCTCAAAGTATGGTCCGGGGACCTGCCGGGGGGTCCTTGAGGTAGTTTCAATGGGTCCCCAGCCAAATGAGTTAATATAGCATCAGAAACTATTAAACCACTTAAAACCTATACACATCAGCTATTTGACAAGCTGCGTGAGTATTTGTGTTCACAACATATTTTCAGATGAGGGTAGGGATGCAAATTATCGATTAATTCATTAATTGATAACCTTATGGAATATGATTAAGGATTACTGTGATTATGGCAAGCTCACATTTGATAACACACACACACATTAATTTATTTCCATTTTATTGAAGATCGATAGATTTAATCGAGTAAATTCTTAACGGCAATTAATCGATTATAGATTAATTGTTAACATGCCTAGATGAGGGTATTTAAAGGGATAGTTCACCCCCAAAATGACTTTTTTCTATCGATTACACACCCCATGGAGAGTAGAATTCATGGAGATGTTTTAGTTTTTGTAGCATTCCTAAGCCAATAATTTGATGACCGGTTGCGGCTCCGGTAGGAGACACAAAGTGTACATTTTGAGTTTCCTACCGGAGACATTAGCATCTTTCCGCCGGCCATCAAATGATTGCCTTAGGAATGCGACAAAAACTAACAAATCTCCATGAATTCAAGTCTCCATATAGGGTGTGTAATCGATAGGGGAAAAAAAGACATTTTAGGGGTGAATTATCCCTTTTAATGTGGGTGGTCCTTGACATGAACAAGTTGTTGGAGAAGCACTGCAGTACTTGACCCTATAGGAATGCATAACGAGGGCCCGACACAGAAAGCACCCATGTGCTGCTCCCAGCTCTCTCCGGCATGTTCTGATTGATCCTTTTAATTTTCAAGGAGCCTTCACACAGAGGTCTATCTATCGGGCCTGGCCTGGCCTCCGCAATCAAGGGGCGGACGGTCAAAGAAGAAGGCTCTCAGAACGAAAGCATTCTTTAATGCGCCGTGTGGAATAACGGGGGCTGTCTCCTGGGCCGTGGGAACATTGGCTGTGCGCGACGACTGATTGGAGCAATTGGCGAGGATTTGTTGAGTGGGCGCGCCGGCGAGCAGGCCCGAGAGCGGGGAAGGGGCTTCTCAATCATGGCTATTACATTACATTAACCCAATAAGACCGGGAACACATCTGTGTAACCACCTAAACCATTATTTTATACTTATCAGATATACAAGCTCATAGCGTGGCACAGAGTGCCGCACTATGAGCTTGTAGATCTGATATTTTTGAAACATTTGGAAAAAAATTGCAAATCTTTCAATATATATATATATTTTTAAAGCAAACATTTGTGACTCAAATCTTTGCTTTTGGGGGTCCCTGGAACACAATATTTTGAGATGGGGGTCCGCGGCCAAATACGTATCATTTTGGGGGTCCTTGACATAAAAAGGTTTGAGAACCACTGATATAGCAACATAAAAAAATCGGCCTCAGGTCTTAATGGGTTAATAAGACCCTGGAAGGGAAATGGAAATACCGGAGGGAGATCCAAGCGTGTTTGTATTGTTGTGTGTGTGTGTGTGTGTACATATGTGTGTACGTACAGTACATATATGCATACAGCCACCCCGGGATCGATCGTCAGTGTTATACCACGATATGTGACCCTTACTACTCCGGTTCGATGAGCCTCAGATTTAATGACCGCAGTGAATTATAAGATAAGCATCGCATGCGTTGCATGACAGACGTTCTCAGATAAATCTTTTTGGGGAAGAAGGAAAAAAAAAGAAAAATCCAATTGCCTTGAAGATGAGATTTCAGCTCCCGTTGCCCACATGTACCGTGTTCCATTTTTCATCGCCTATCCGGCAATCATCGGGCATTGATCTGATACAAAGTCATTTATTCTTTTGGTTTTGCGGCCCCCTTCGCTATGAATAGACAAGTATGATAGATCAGGTACCTTAGATTACAATAGGTCCGGACAGCACATCACCCTGCCCATACTGAATGGGAATGGGGGGATGAATATCTATAGCGGTCCCAACAAATACCGATCCATCTTGTGTCAAATAGTGTTTCCACATACATTTATACAGTAGACTTATACTTTTAGGGTGCCGGTTTTCCACACGGGACAATAAAGTGAGTGACAGGAGGTGCAGAAAGTGACGAGGAATACAAATGAGACTCTGTATAATATCATCAGTACTATCCTGATGTAAATTCTCAATTGCGTTGCTTCTTCGAGCGTTTCTGAGATTTTCCTGAACAAAGGCTTAGGTCCAGCTCTCTGACCTATAAGGCCTATAGGACATTGGTTCTCAAAGTTCCCTGGGGTTCCTTGAAATTAAACAAGTTTGAGAACCACTGGCCTATGGCTTGGAACCTGCTTGTTGACTTAAGGCTTAAAGGGATAGTTCACCCCAAAAATGACTTTTTTTCTATCGATTAGTCACCTCATGGAGACTTGAATTCATGGACATGTTTAGTTTAGTGTCGCATTCCTAAGGCAATAATTTGATGACCAGCAGCGGTTCCGGTAGGAGACACAAAGAGTCTCCTTTGTGTCTCCTACCGGAACCGCTGCCTACCGGTCCGCTGGTCATCAAATTATTGGCTTAGAAATTTCGACAAAAACGGGATTTTTTTTTTGGGTGAACTATCCATAATTACCTGCTCTCTCTGACTCCACGCTTAGGACCTGCTCAAGTCTTAAAGACTGATTGATCATAAAAGTAAATGCTCTGCAAATGCATGCGGTCCACCCATCTGATCGCTTAATGGCTGCCGTGGTAAGCGGTCAGATGGGTGGGTCACGGACACTTTCAAGATCTTCAAGTGGGTGGGCCGCTGACCCTGCAAGGCTTGGGTCACAGAGCAGAGCTCTATCAAAATGTTCCACCGCCGAGGAGCACAATCTAAATGAGATGTGGCCTTTGCTGTTAGCTAAATGCTAATTTATGCGTCGCCATGCACACCACCGAACATAACATAATCATAATCTGTCTCATCTTTTAATTGGAAATTAAAAACTCATTTTTATAGACTTGCTTTTAATTGATTCCATTTCTCATTTGCGATTCTTATTCTGTAAATATTTTTTCGTTAAATTTAATCTTTTTTACTTATACTGACTCATTGTGGTGTTTGTATTTTTAATCTATGATTTATATTATTATTTCTATGTTCAGCACTTTGTAAGAAGATTACTTTATTGTCAGTCTAGACGAGGCAATGTGTCTTTTCGCATAACACACGCGCACGCACACGCACGCACACACACACACACACACACACACACACACACACACACACACACACACACACACACACACACACACACACACACACACACACACACACACACACACACACACACACACATTTAATCAGAGAGATTGTTTTGCTATTCAGACTTGATAAAAAACAATATGATTCCAAGCGTTCATGGGGTTAATACCAGTGGTGGAAAAAGTACTCAAATGTTTTACTTAAAGGACGACTTCACCACTTTTCAACATATCTTCATATAATAGGTCCTCACTAATGCTCATGATAAAATGGTAAAACATTTTTCTAATCAGTCTGTGTCTCAGAGGAGGGCTGTAGACAGTTCAGAAACCCGTCTACCAGTGACATCATCGATGGGGAATCCAAGCTAATAGAAACTGCAGGCTTTGTATTCCTGGAAAGTTGCAATGCAATAATAGATCCCATTGTTCTCGCCTTAATACAAATCGGATTTAAAAAAAAAAAATTATCCTGCCTAACGATGATGTCACTGGTAGACGGGTTTCTGGACTGTCCACAGCCCTCCTATGAGACAGACCAAGTAGAACAAATTGTATCATTTTATCATGAGCATTAGTGAGGACCTATTATATGAAGATATGTTGAAAAGTGGTGAAGTCGTCCTTTAAGTAAACGTATCAATACTACAATGTAGAAGTACTCTGTTACAAGTAAAAGTCCAGAATTAAATATGTACTTGAGTAAAAGTACAAGTTAAAGTACCAAAAGTAAAAGAACTAAAATGTTTGAAAATAGCAGATCGCAATGCGACGCGTTGTGAGCTTGTAGATCTGCTATTTACAAATAGCCTAGGTATAAAATAGGGCTAAAGTGGTTAATGTATGTTTTATTATAGTGTAATATATTTATACCTGCAAAGTAACTATAGTAACTAAAGTTTTCAAATAATTGTAGTGGAGTAACAAGTACAATATTTGACTCTGAGATGTAGTGGAGTAAAAGTAAAAGTATAAAAAATTGGAAATACTCCAGTTAAGTAAATGTACCTCAAAACTGTACCTATATATAAGTACAGTACTTAAGTAAATGCATTTAGTTACTTTCCACCACTGATACCTAAGCTATTGAAAGCTCGCTGATGTAAAAAAAAACTAAAAAACATTCGCTGGTAATGTTTCTACGCCAGATCTCTCATCCATCATTGACGAGCCATTTGTATTTCCCATGTCAATTTGAATAAGAGAATGGTTGTGACATTGTGTGAATATTCCCCGATGGGAGCGTAGCGTTGCCGTTGCGGGCTCCGTAGAGAGGAATGATGATCTCTCTCTGAGCGTCCTTGCCTCTACTAGAGTGCCATTATTCAGTGCAGAGGGAGGTGCATCGGAACACATTATCTTGCCATCAAATCATTTCCTACATTCATTTTCAGTATTATATTCACAGTCTTTATTTACCTCCCAATCCCTATTGGAACGGCAGCACTTAACACGGCAATAAAACAATGTCTAATGGAGTATTTTTTCCCGGACAGTTTGTCCTCTAATCCCGCACGTTAATACAATTCCTGGGCGTGGAGACGTTTGTATGTGTTGTATTAGCCCTGAAACATGACTGTCATATCATGACAGTACATGGCGATACTGGTTTTTGAAATTTCTACATTTACAAGTTACAACCCCCTACATCTACATAAACGTTCAGATTTCAAATATATAGTGCTTATTCCACAGCCACGGATGTAACAAGTTAAAACGTCCGGGTCTAAGTACCCATATCTTCTGTATTGTTCAATACATTTTTTTTTACTCCTATCGGTAGCCAGTTTCTCATAGAGTTATAATGTATCAGAGTGCAGTACACCTCCCAACCGATACGGTTGCGTAGTTGAAAGCATATGGAGAAAATCTTGAGAAAATGGCCACTGATCGGATTAAAATGCTTTTTATTGAACAATACGGAAGCTACGCGTACTTAGACCTGGGCATTTTAACTTGTTACATCCATGGCCGTTGGGTAAGCACTTTATATTTGAAATCCGAACGTTTATGTAGATGTAGCCTACGGGATCGTAAATGTTTTCATTTCAAAAACCAGGAACAAGCAGCACCATGACGCTTGTGACAGACGAGCGTCATGTGAACCATGCGGCTAGTGTTGTATGTGTTGGGGATGGGAAAATCACAACATCAGATTGGATTGAATCACATGCAGCTGCAATGTGACTTATTTTCACATTTGTGTTATGGGAAGAAAAAACTCATATATAATGGGGTGCAGTGTCACCCATCGTGCTGCAGCCCTGGAGCTTGAAGTGTAATAGCGGTCAATTGGTTTACACAGATGAAATCAGGATTGAGGCGCTGAAATAGTCGCGCCACTTCGAATGAAATAGACCCCCTCGGAACGTGTGATCAATTCTCTCAATATGTTTTTGCTCAGGGCGAAAAGGACACAACCTCGTATCTCCATATTCAAGCTTTGCGTGTTTGCGTTTTCAGTACTTTTACTTCTACTCCACTACATCTCAGAGGCAAATATTGTACTTTTACTCCACTACAATTACAGTATTTGTATTTGAAAACTTTAAACTTTAGTTACTAGTTACTTTGCAATTATCAATGATTACATTATAAAACATACATCGCGACGCGTTGTGAGCTTGTAGATCTGCTATTCTCAAACATTTAGTACTTTTCCTTTTGGTACTTTAAGTGCATTTTTCTACCAATACTTTTGTACTTTTACTCAAGTAAATCTGTAATTCCGGACTTTCACTTGTAACGGAGTATTTCTATATTGCAGTATTGATACTTTTACTTAAGTAAAAGGGTTATTTTTCCACCTCTGCAAGTTTGTGATTTGTGACTTCATAATAACTCATAATAACTACATTGGCTCTACTGGAACGCAGATAAATGTTTTTCCCCACCATTTCCTGAATAGTAACAGTTTCGTAGTTCGTACATACAAGGTTTCCGCCTCGACAGCGAAGCGATAGAGTCCCAACAGGATGGAATTATATTCCCCCCCCCCCCCCCTCCACCCAAGCTGTTTTCTCGCCATGTCTCCAGGTGATCTGGAGGAGAGCGCACGGAGCTCCAGATAGATGAGGTTGATGTGTTTTCGGAGGGCTTTCAGAGGAAGGACGCACACGGAGGATGGAAATTGCGTGCCAACGGAAGCAAAACAAGCAATCTCTCTCCTCCCATTTCACCGCTCCTCTCTCTCTCTCTCTCTCTCTCTCTCTCTCTCTCTCTCTCTCTCTCTCTCTCTCTCTCTCTCTCGCCCTCTCAGACGGACTTCTTCTTTGCTTATTCATTCATGTAGACTCGGTGGAGAACTCTCCATGTCATCGTCTCGGTCGGGTGGAAACCTCACATGTCATAAACCAGTGGTTCTCAAACTTTTTCATGTCAAGGACCCCCAAATTGATATGCATTTCGCCGCCGACCCCCATCTGAAAATATTTTGTGCCAGGGGCCCCCCCCTTACAAGATTTGTGTTAAAATGTTTCAGAAACAGTCAAAATGTTAATTTTTTTTGCACGATTTCTTTGGGAAAAAATTGCAGATCTACAAGCTCACAACGCGTCGCAAAACGTGTTGTGAGCTTGTTGATCGGCTATTTTCAAATAGCCTATGTATATCGGGCTCAAGTGGTTAAACTGATTTGAATGCAAAATTTACTAATTTAGCTGGGAACCCCCTGGTTACCCCCCCCAAGGACCCCTGGGGGTCCCCGGACCCCACTTTGAGAACCAATGTCATAAACTGTTACTTTTCAGGATTCCATTTTTTTTTAACTGCAAAAGTACCAGATCTACAAGCTCGAATCTGCTACTTTTGATGCTTTATGATGTATGATCAAGTAGTTCTTTAATTTACGGGAGGGGAAAAAAAGTACAATAAGTTAGAGTATGGAGTTAAGAGGTTTTCTCCCCCGACAGTCACAATAATGTTGGTGTGCAGATAAAGAAAAGAACAGAATGAGAGAAAATCGCTGAGTATTTGTCAGCCGCTAGACAAAGAGGGGGTAAAACCCCCTGAATGTTGCATGAGGCGTAGATGTGTTAATGTACTCTGGTACAGTACGACCCCCCAGAGAGTCATGCCTTGTAGTGTTAGTAGTGTTATCATGGAGAGTTAGAACCTCACATCAGTGGCGTAAAGTAGCTCAAGTACATGTACTCAAGTACTGTACTTAAGTAAAATGTTGAGGTATTTTTTTACTCTACTCCACTACATCTTAGAAACATGTACTTTTGTACTCCACGACAATTATTTGACAATTTTATTTACTAGTTACTTTTTTGATTTTGATTATTATTACAAAACTTACCCACTTCAGCCTTATGTACATTTCGGTCATTTGAAAATAGCAGATCAACAAATTCACAATGTGTCACGATGCGACTCATTGTGAGCTTGTAGATCTGCTATTTTCTAAAGACTTTTAATACATTTTAGACATATGATAACTTGTGAAACAGGACATTCTGCATAATGAGTACTTTCTACTTTTGTTACTTAAAGTGAATTTTATTACCAATTCTTTTTTACTTTTACTCAAGTAAATTTTTAATTCCGGACTTTTACTTGTAACAGAGTATTTCTATTTCTACAATGTAACCCCCATTTAAAATGAGGGTGTACAAAATATAACATAAAATAAATAAATATGAGCAGTTCATTCAAAATGCATAAATAAGTCATTAAAATACACAAGTAAATTCGTAAATGCAAAATTGATAAATAAGGGTTGAATTGAAAATGGTTTGATAATGTTTGGAGTCAACAGTAAAACTGTACCTGTACAAAAAAAAGAACACATGCCTTTAAGGCAGGCAGTGACGTTACTACCCCTTTAAGGGACACACTGTGTTGGAGCTGAGAGTGGAAGGAGACACAGAACGTCAGAAAGTAACTTAAATTGATTTCAGAAAGAAAAAACTGATAAAAAAACGTTTGATACAAACCTAAAGAGTGTCTTAACACCTTTTGTGAAGTGTTTGGTCAGACTTAGGAGCAGCACCTGCCTGGTTTGTGCTTGTGTTTGCACAGACCAAGTGTTTTGGTGAGTTAAAAACAAATTCACTGTTGTCACTGCGAGTGGTGGAAAGTAACTAAGTACATTTACTTAAGTACTGTACTTTAGTACAATTTTTAGGTATTTGTACTTTACTTGAGTATTTCCAATTTCCAATACTTCTACTCCACTACATCTCAGAGGCAAATATTGTACTTTTACTCCACTACAATTATTTGAAAACTTTAGTTACTAGTTACTTTGCAGATATAAATTATGATATAATGAAACACCCCATTAACCACCTATTTTATACATACAGTAGGCTATTTGAAAATAGCCGATCGACAAGCTCACAACGTGTTGCATCGCGACGCGTTGTGAGCTTGTAGATCTGCTATTTTCAAATATTTAGTACTTTTACTTTTGGTACTTTAAGTACATTTTGATGCCAATACTTTTCTACTTTTACTCAAGTAAATTTTGAATTCTGGACTTTTACTTGTAACCGAGTATTTTTATATTGCAGTATTGATGCTTTTACTTAAGTAAAGAATTTGAGTACTTTTTCCACCACTTGTTGTGGTTTGATCAAGGCAGCTTAGATGGGCTGCCAGCTGACAGCAATCAGCCATCAATTTGGGTCTAGTTGTGTCCACTGCAGCTAGTGTTAATTGGCCCACAGTACCTGAAGCACTTTATTGTTGATCTGACTGAGTCATTGATAGTGATTTGTTTTCTTTATGACCTGTTGTACAGGTCATTGTTTTTTGTCCCTGTTGGAAAACAGTGAAGATATTTCTTGGAGATGCAAGATGGCGAGCTAGGAGGCCCCACCAACACTGGTGACAAGGAACACGTCAGACCACTGAATAACTCACTGCCAGAGCGGTAAGAGTGTTGGCGTATAATTTTGATTTGATAATTTTTTTGTTTTGGACTGAACTGAGTTGAGGCACAACTTAAGAAATGAGTCAAAGTGCCATTGGATTGAGACACAACTTGAACAAAAAAAAAAGACAAGTCAAAGTGCCATACCCTTTTTTTGGGGGATTTAAGACACAAACTGAACTGGAAAAGGACTGAGTTGTAGCGCTTGCCAATGTGTCGTCACCACGGGGGGGGGCGTGGCATAGTAGCTGCAGACATACTTGTGGGGGTCAATGTTAAGTCAACCTGGATGTCCGCGCCAGAGCCTTGTATTAGAGAGTTGCGCCAATGATGGGGCAGAAATAGCGCCGGTCACGTGGTTCATGTAAGCTGGAAATAGTGACAAGGAGCCGTAGACTTCAGTGCATCCCGTGAACTTCCGGTTTAGGGCTTTGTCACTATTCGCCAATAGACGGCTATGTAGAAGACCTGGCCCGAAGGAGTGAACGCGAGTGTCAGAACTCTCTCTCTCTCTATGGGTCTGGTCCGCGCTACCAAATGACACTTGCTGACGCCCCCTTCAGGAATTTTTTGGTACACACTATAATGTCACACTTTTATTTTGATACAGAAACAGTTTGAACATCCTAATAGAAGTATAACATTTTGTTGTACTTATTTTCATTTACATTCCAAGTTGTTGTGATTGAAGTGTTCATATTTTGATTGATTTTTGAAACTTTGCTACTTGTTAGAATGTTCAAAATGCTGGTTATAATTTTACCTGTGGAGAAAGGGAAAGAAAGAGTTAACTCAAGACATAGTTGAACAAAATAGAGACAAAATAGGAATAAACTATTTGACCAAAATTAGTGTATAAACCTAAATCTAAACTAGTGTTCTAAAATAGGTAAACTAGATTATTTCTAAATTACGTTCAAAGGAGAAAAAAAAGGGAAAGTGAGCAATACTTTAAGGATACCTGCAGGATTTTTATTTGATTTATTGGTTTTAAAGGTCATCGGTATTGTGTGTTGTATGTACTGTATGTCTTTGTCTGAAATCCGTGTACAATTTGCCGGCTATTGTATTTAAAGTAAGTGGTCTCTCTGGTCTAATATTTTATTGTCCCCACTCAGAACCTAGAACTAGTCTAGTGGGGTTAACCTCGGCGATACGGGTGCTACAATTGTCTACATTTTCTATTGACTGAGACTGCTTATAGGCCTACTCATACTCTGTTAGGGTACTTCCTGTTTACGGGGTCTTTAACCCATTAAGACCGGGAGAAGCATCTGTGTCATTTTTAGATTTGAGCTAAAAAGCATTATTTTACACTTTGGCTATTTTAGAAAAATCGTGAAAATGTGTGCAAATATTTGAATATGTATATATATTTTTAAAGGGAACATTTGAACATTTGAACATTTGGGGGTCTGCAGCCAAATACATATAATTGTGGGGGTCCTTGACATGAAAAAGTTTGAGAACCACTGAATATAGCAACATACGTTTAAAAAAAAAATAACTGTTGCGATTTAGAAGACATTTGTAGAATCCCCAGACTCAAAGATTTGAGTTAGTTACAAATGTTCGCTTTAAAGAATATATATATTGAAATATTTGCATTTTTTTTTAATAGCAGATCTACAAGCTCATATGAGCTTGTATATTTGCAGCCAAAGAAATATAAAAATGACACACATTCTTTCCCGGTCTTAGAGGTTTAACATGAGGTGATCTTGCATGGTGAAGACCCTAATTGTGTCGTCCACAACAACAACAACAACAACACAACCGAGGGCCGTGGTGGTGTGCCTTATCCCCCTCTCCACCCCACCCCCACCCCAACCCCTGGCCACACCGAGGGTCTGCTTCCCACAAGCAGAGACCCACAGAGACCCCTCGCTCTCTCAACAGGGCCCTTGATTTATGGTCCACTTTACGAGAAGGGGCCCAGGGACCGCGGCTCTCCTCAAGTCCTTCCGATATTGAATCTCGCCCCTGCTGCCTAGTATGGAGATGTGGGTTTTAAGTCGTCTCGTTATTGTTGGCGAGAAGCTCATTTCCATAGTGCAGTTAAAAGCCTCTCCGTCAGCGGAGCCAACCTACGCCGACCCGTTTTCGGGGAGAGAGATAGGAACGGTGTTTGCCATTCATGCATTTAATGACCCACCCTGTTTTAGACACAAAGCGAAGTGGCTAGCCGGTTTAAGTGTGTGTGTGTGCGCGCGTCGGTGGTGTAAAGTAACTAAGTACATTTACTCAAGTACTGTACTTAAGTACAATTTTCAGGTACTTTTACTTTACTGGAGTATTTCCAATTTTCACTACTCTATACTTCTACTCCACTACATCTCACAAGACAAATATTGTACTTTTACTCCACTACAATTATTTGAAAACGTTTGTTACTAGTTGCTTTGCAGATATAAATCATTATATTATAAAACATGCATTAACCACTTTAGCCCTATTTTATACCTAGGCTATTTGAAAATAGCAGATCTACAAGCTCACAGCGCGTCGCATCGTGACACGTTGTGAGCTTGTAGATCTGCTATTTTGAAACATTTTTGTACTTTTACTTTTGGTACTTTAAGTATATGTTGATGCCAATACTTTTGTACTTTTACAGTATATGGAGAAATAGATATTGTGAGGACGAGAGAAAATGGTTGTTTTATGGTTAAAAAAAGTGTTTTATAGTTAGACATACAATTAGGAAAAGATTAAAGGAATAGTTCACCCAAAAAAAATCTTTTTTTCCTATCGATTAGATGGGAGTCACTAGCCTGACACTCAGCCTGAAGTTTCATTTCGTTTCACTCCATTATTCAGTCTGAAAGCCCTCTCAATGCCGCCGATTTCTCCGATGGGGGCGTGGCCAAAGTATATTTTTTACAAAGACTCTTTGGCGATTGGTTCATACTGGATTATCCCGATCCCGATTCGTCGTACATATTTTCAACCGAGAAACACCCGCCTTCGACAGCATCACCAGACCCTGAATGCGAGGCAAACGATTCAGGGGGTGGAGCCAGGCTAGGGAGCCACCCCATGGAGACTTTAATTCATGGATGTTTTTTTGTTTTTGTCGCATTCCTAAGCCAATAATTTGATGACCAGCGGACCGGTAGGCAGCGGTGCAGGTTGGAGACACAAAGGAGACTATTTGTGTCTCCTACCAGAACCGCTGCCGGTCATCAAACTTTATTGTCACATTAAAGTTTACAGGTGTAAAAAAAAAAACAGTGGGCGAAATGCGATGGGTAACACGTTTATGTTATTACCATAAAAGAGAAATGGAAGAAGAAGGGGGGGGGGGAGAGATCAATAAAACATCAATTTATGTATATTTACACATAGGAGCTATCCGGTGCAGTAAGCACCTGAGGTAAGATGACCAGCGTTAGCATAGCAGCATATAGGCTACTGTGCATGATATGCTATGGACATTAGTTAAGGTGCAAGAATAATAGAAATCAGCGCGTTGTACATGGGATTAAGGATTGCCAGTGTCAGCACGTGTCGCAGGTTGGAGTTACGGTTAGGATTAAGCATTAGTTTTGGAGTTGAGTTAAGAATTATGCGTGATTTAGTTTAGTTAGCTCACACATATGTCACGCTGCGGCTCGCTGTGAGCTTGCAGATCGGCTTTTTTGGTCTGCGACACCAGTACATGACTGTCTGTAACTCAGGCTTTACGGTTAATGTTAATAAAAGCACTACAAATGTATAAAATTGGCTAAAATGTTGATGTCCTCACAAACATAGTAATACAAACATGTGTGTGTGTGTGTGTGTGTGGTTTATATTAGTATTTAGAGTTTTAAAATGGACCCGAATGGACCCATAAGGGTCAATTTTTGACACTGAGGCCTTTAATGTTGGTTTGTGACTAGAAGCGTGTGCTTTGTTTACATACGGGGTCACAGGTTATTCAGACTTCATTCAAATTTGATCAGTAATTGACAGAATTCTTGTTTTGAGTGCTTTTGTGCGTTCACTACTCAAAGAGAGATGTGGTTGTTCTATGCTCTCAGGCTGTAGATAGCTACGTGTATCTTTCACCCATTAAATGATCTGGAGTCTCATTCTAGCTGGGAAAAAATAATATGTTGCTCTTTCAAAAGGTTTTTTTCGTTCATGGCCGCCGGCCAGGCAGGCAGTGAAGTTTGTTTGGCTATTCGTTAACATTCACAGAGGTGTGTGTGTGTGTCTGTGTGTGTGTCTGTGTGTGTGTGTGTATTAGGGCTTTCACCAACTAGTCGACTAGTCGACTAGTATAACCACTAGTCGACTCTGTTGGTACTAGTCGAATAGTTGAATTATTTTTTTTTTGGATTTTTTTTTAATGCCATAGTAATGGCCCATCTTACTATTATTATTATCCTCCTGACTTAATTTTGTATCAAAAGGGGGTCAAAAAAAGGGGTATGCCCAATAAAAGCCTATTATTGGGCAACCTTGGAGACGCTGCTGTGGTGCTATGCTGCTGTGCCAGAAGCGCTTCCCTTAAAACGCCATAAAAATAAGGGCAGGAGGATAATAATAATAGTAATATAGTAGTAGGATGGCATTAAAACAATGCCCCCCCCTAAAAAAAAAATGTAAATTTCAGCTAGTCGACTACTACTTGGTCAAATGAGTCGACTAGTAAAAATCTTTAGTTGTGAATGCCCTAGTGTGTATCTGTCTGTCTGTCTGTCTGTCTGTCTGTCTGTCTGTCTGTCTGTCTGTCTGTCTGTGAGAGAATGAGTAGTCGTATTCCAGCTTCCAAGCTTCGGTCGTTGATCACTGAATCGTTTTGTTTTGACAAAGCCAAGTCATCTTTAGCCAACCTAACAAACAAAGCAACACAAGGTTAACACACTAGAATCACCAATGCCAGGCTTACAGGCACCAGCAAGCAATTATTGCCTACACTGACAATTATTATCTACACTGACAATAAGGATTCATTGTTTAAATGAGTCTAGTATATAACTCTGCTCTGATGAGCGATGCAGGTTAGTTGACATGTTGAGGGGGTGGGTCTGCTCCTAATGTGCACAATCAATCTGATGTATAGGTTGACACGTTACAATTGAATGTTTTTTTTCTTCTTTTATGTGAGTGAATATGTGTAACTCAGCCTTGTAAGCATTGTATTGATTGCACCACCAGACCACAGGACAGGTCTAACATAATAATTCAATCAGCAAACAAAACAACAGACAGCAGCAGACAGTCAACCAGGTACTGTAATACTGTTTGTCAGTAAATAGTCACAGAATTTAAAATTGCACAATTCAGGCATTGAGCAGATGGTCTTATACATATAGCGACAGGACTGGATTAACCATTTGTGGTACTCTGGACTATGACCATGTGCTGCCGACACATTTTTGCAATTATTTTGAGGTATTTCAGCAGCCCCTGGGCATTATTTTAGCACTGTTACTTTTTGCCAGGCGTTTAGTAACCCACCAAGCTGAAGCTTACTACCCTAGCTGGAAGTGACATGAGTGTAGCTAGTCCAGGGGTTCTCAAACTTTTCCATGTCAAGGACCCTCAAAATGTACATGTATTTGACCGCGGACCCCCATCTGAAATGTTTTGTGATAGGGACTCCCAAAAGTGAAGCTTTGTGTTAAAAATCCTAAATGATTAAAAAATGTCCTCACTTTCAAAATTTTTCAGAAAATGACAAAAATAGCAGATGTACAAGCTCGTAGCGCGGCACGAAGTGACGCGCTGTGAGCTTGTATATTGCTATTTTTTAATAGCCAACATATAAATGAATAAAGGGCTTAAAGTGACTGTGAATGCTGTATTGACACATTTAGCTGGGGACCCCACTTTGAGGACCAATGGTCTAGTCAACCAAACAACAGGTTAAGCAGTCAAGCAAATAAGAGTGCCAACAAGAAAATTAAGTAAATGCTATAAAATAATTAGGAAAGGAGGTAGAGCTAGCATCTGTTCATCATATTCTGTGCAAAACATGTGAAAAAGGGGCAATAATATTTGTATGTGGCCTGTGAAGTCAGTGTTTTTGTGCTCCGTTCTCTATTGTATTTGGTCTTATTTGTGCCAACCAGTCTGTGCAATGGGTTACAGGTGTCATTCAAGCGAGCAAGGAAGCTTGTTGTTCAAGCCAGGCCCCATTTCCAGCCTTAAGTCCCCTGGCCTCGTGTTTACAAGCTTGATTGGCATCTGTGTTGCTGAGGGCGTCAAATCGATAGGGCATGCTCGGTTTGGACAAAACGTCCCGTTTCACCGACTTAACCAACCCAATTTCACAGTCCTGTCCCCAAAAACCAAAAGTAAGGGGCCTAATCCCAGTCCATCCAACATAGGGTTTTTTAGAAGAGCTTGGTAGAAATGAATGGAAATGCTGCCTTTCCAAAAAGGAAAACTGGAACAAAACAAGTGATTTGAATGAGAGACCTCAACCGTTGTTAGTCATTTGAGACAGGCTGAAGAAGTCCGTCCGTCCGTCCGTCCGTCCGTCCGTCCGTGTGTCTTTGAGCCAGTGGTGGAAAGTAACTAAGTACATTTACTTAAGTACTATACTTGAGTAAAATGTTGAGGTATTTTTACTTTACTGGAGCATTTCCAATTTTCTATACTTTTACTTCTACTCCACTACATCTCAGAGGCAAATATTATACTTTTACACCACCTCAATTATTTGAAAACTTCAGTTACTAGTTACTTTTTTATTTTTTATTATTATTACAAAACATACATTAACCACTTACATTTCGGCCATTTGAAAATAGCCGATCTACAAGCTCACTATGTATCACGATGCGACACATTGTTGGCTTGTAGGTCTGCTATTTTTAAAAGATTTGTATACATTAGAAAACTGTGAAATGGCACATTCTGCATAATGAGTACTTTCTACTTTTGTACTTTTAAGTATATTTTGATACCAATACTTTTGAATTCCGGATTTTTACTTTTAACAGAGTATTTCTACATTGCAGTATTGGTACTTTTACTTAAGTAAGAAAAAATTGCTTGCTTTGAGCAACTATTCTCCAGCACCGTTGGACCGATCGCTGTGAAACTTTGCATACACACCACACTCCCTGTAGCACAAGGAAGAACCTCTCCCCCAAATCTTTCAAATCGCCCCCCCCTGGTCGCCCTTCACTTTTGGCCTATAACGCCTGAACCGTCAGTCAAACTCCCAATTTTTCAGATTCTATTGGCATGGGCTACGACTGGCTTACAGAATTTGCGGATCCTGGGTAGGCTAACCCGGCCTGGTGGAGACTTGGGCACTTTTCTTAGTTATTTGTATTTGCTGCATCGTTCCACAATCCATGGGCAGTTGCAGCTGGCTACTGCACTGCCAAGTCAGCAACTGTTAAATTTAGTGGGCGAAAATAATCCACACTCACCTCATACAGTATCACCTTATTTGCTGGCAACACTTACATTGTCCGTCAACTGCCATCTTAACCCTTTAAGACCGGGAAAGCATCTTTAGATTTTAACCACTTTAACCATCATCTTGTACTTTGTCTATTAAAAAAATAGCAGATATACAAGCTCGTACCGAGTGCCGCGCTATTGGCGCGCTATGAGCTTGTAGATATGCTATTATTTTTAAATATCATGGACATTTGTGCAAATCTTTGAATGTGTATACATTTTTAAGCAAACATTACATAACATAACTCAAATATTTGCTTCTGGGGATTCTACAAATGTCTTCTAAATCCTAACAGTTTTTGGAAAAAAAATGTTGCTATAATCAGTGGTTCTCAAACTTTTTCATGTCAAGGACCCCCAAAATTATATGTATTTGGCCAACGGACCCCCATCTCAAAATACGTTGTTCCAGGGACCCCCCAGAAGCAAAGATTTGAGTAAAAACAATTCGCTTTAAAATATATATATATATTCAAAGATTTTCACAAAATGTCAAAAAATAGCAGATCTACAAGCTCGTAGCGCGGCACTCGGTGCCGCGCTATGAGCTTGTAGATCTGCTATTTTTGAATAGCCCAAAGACATCTTAAAACGACACGGATGCGTTCAGGGCCTTAATGGGTTAAATGCTCAATCTCTGATTATTTATCTTGTATCGGATGACATTCCCCCTGAATTTGTTTACGTGGGAATGTCACCGACAGAATGTCACCCACGGGCTTTTCTTGATGCAAACTCAGTCACTACTTGTGCTGCCAGTTAATATAATGAATTACCACGGTCCCTCATTTTGGCAGCTGAGCGCAGTGGAAGAAAAAAAAAAGAAGAATTTGTCACGACCCACAGCTCACTGTACAGACAAAGAGAGAGATACATGGATAACTTCAACCAGAGGGGATTTCTTATTATAAATCGAGCTGAATTATCGGCATTGTCACGGTGGTGTGCAGAGGTGTAAAGTAACTAAGTACATTTACTTAAGTACTGTACTTAAGTACAACATTGAGGTATTTTTTACTTTGCTGGAGTATTTCCAATTATCAGTACTTTTACTTCTACTCCACTACATCTCAGAGGCAAATATTGTACTTTTACTCCACTACAATTATTTGAAAACTTTAGTTACTTTTCAGATATGAATTATAAGACATTCCATTAACCACTTCAGCCCTATTTTACACCTAGGATATTTGAAAATAGCCGATCTACAAGCTCACAACGCGTCGCATCGTGACGCGTTGTGAGCTTGTAGATCTGCTATTTTCAAACATTTTAGTACTTTTGGTACTTTAAGTACATTTTGATACCAATACTTTTGTACTTTTACTCAAGTCAATTTTGAATTCCAGACTTTCACTTGTAACAGAGCATTTCTACATTGCAGTATTGATACTTTTACCTAAGTAAAACAAAATAGTACTTTTTTCCACCACTGGGTGTGGGTGAGTGGATGAGTGTGAAGTATAGTGTGAGGGTGCTGGATAAAACAAAAAAGAACAAATGCCTACAAGAGTGAGAGAGAGAGTCACAAAGGAGTGATGACTAATCTTCAGCTAAAATAGCCTAGGCTACAAGCTCACAATGTGTTGCATCGTGATGCACGATGAGCTTGCACTCCGAACTAGTTTAGTTATTTTAGACATTTTTAGTTTTTTTGATAAACTTTGTCTATCTTTATTCTTTGTTCTTGCTTTTAACGCAGTTTGAGGTCATTGTCTGTTGTTGTTTGTTGCTGCTTAGTTTCTATTGGTTTTAGTTTGTATTACTAATATGCCTTTATTTTGCTTTGTGAATGGAGTAAGGTCTGTTTATTTTTGTTTTTTTAAAATATATTTTAGGGGGGTTTTATGCCTTTTATAGATAGGACATAGGCCAGTAGACTGACAGGAAATGGGAAGAGAGATGGGGAGTTACACGCATCAAAGGTCGTCGGGAACGGGATTCGAACCCGCGACATGCTGGCATTGCAGCCTAGGGCGCCTGGACCGCCACGCTGCGGCAACGCACTTTGGGTCAACTGCTGTTGACGATTTTGTAGACCAGTTTTTTTTCACCCGAGTGCCAATTGTCTAAGTAATCCTGGGCGCTACACTCCCTCTGCCAGCCTAGGGAGAGCCTAGAGCCGAGCCCATGCCTCCTTCAATGCATGAGAGCTAGCAAGCCGCTTCTTATCACCTGACAGGGGGGGGAGGTTCCCTGGTTAGACGTAGCGCGTGGAAGGAACACGTTATTCCAACCAGTTCCTTTCCCCTCCATCAGGCGCCCCGGCTGACCAGGGGGAGGCAGTATAGAGACCAGGAATACTGCATGTTTTTGTGAGGGTATACCTACCCTAGGAGACACTGCTGTTGTTTTTAAATGTGCTATATAAATACATTTGACTTGACTTGACTATAATGACATTCCCAAAACAGGGACGCCAGATTGAAAGTGGTTCAACGGAATGAGAAACATAAGGTTAGTTGCACCGAGATAAGTGTGAGGTTTCCTGGTTTCTTTTGTCTGCGTGTCCGTGTGCAAACCCAGCCTGACAGCTAATACATGCCACCAGTCCATCTAATAGCCATCTAGTGGCTATATACTTCCTTCTCTTCCCTCTCTTCTCTCCATCTTTGTCTCTCAACATTCATTCATCCATTCTTCCTCCTTTCACCGGGCCGGGCTCCCTCTCAGAGATTCAACCGGGCTCTCCCTTGGCCCCCGGCCCCCCCCCGTCAGCCCTGGACTGGAATATCCGATGAGAAAGGCTCCGTTCCTTTAACCCCTTAAGACCGGGAACGCGTCTGTGTGTCATTTTTTAAGATTTCTTTGGGCTATTCAAAAATAGCAGATATACAAGCTCATGGCGCGGCACCGAGTGCCGCGCCATGAGCTTGTAGATCTGCTATTTTTGAGAAATCGTGAACATTTGTGCAAATCTTTGAATATAATATTCTACATACAGCTTTTTGAAAAAAACTTTCATGTTGTCAGTGGTGCTCCAACTTTTCCATGTCAAGGACCCTCACAATGATATTTGGCCACGGACCCCCCCCCCCCCCATCTCAAAATATGATGTTCCAGGGACCCCCAGAAGCACAGATCGGAGTAAAAAAATGTTCACTTTAAAACGTATATATATATTTTCAAAGATTTGCCCAAAAGAATTCCACTATTTTTCAAAATAATTGCAGATCTCTGTGCCGCACTATGAGCTTGTATATCTGCTAACTTTTAATAGCCCAAAGAAATCTAAAAATAACACGGATGCGTTCCTGGTCTTATTGGGTTAATGTCAGCCTTATTTCCTTGACATCCCCGACAGCCCTGAAGAAGGTGGTTTCGCCCCCGAAGAGCTCGGGGAATGGGACTTGGAAATTGGACACGGACGGCAAAGGCTTCCCGTGTTCGTGTCGGTTGTATATAGGGTGTCTGATACGTGTGTGTGTGTGTGTGTGTGTGTGTGTGTGTGTGTGTGTGTGTGTGTGTGTGTGTGTGTGTGTGTGTGTGTGTGTGTGTGTGTGTGTGTGTGTGTGTGTGTGTGTGTGTGTGTGTGTGTGTGTGTGTGTGTGTGTGTGTGAGACAGAGAGTACATTTTGTGTACAACCGGTTTCATTATAGGAGACTATCTCTCAACTTGACCACTGGCCCTGGCCAGGCAACCTCCGTATGATTTCATCAGTAGAGAGCAGCTAGCATATATATCACCTCCCATGTAACTTACTTTATGCTTTATACTCTAACACGCTAGGGAGTATAACATCAATACAATCATAGAAGGAAAAAAAAAAAAACATACAACATGCTACATAATTTCATGGATTTATGGGCACTGCCTTAACCCATTCAAACCGGGAACGCATCTGTGTAACCACTTAAACCATTATTTTACACTTTGGCTATTCAAAAATAGCAGATATACAATATATTGTACATCTGCTATCTTTGAAAAATCGTGAAAATGTGTGCAAATCTTTGAATATATATATATATTTTTTAAAGCGAACATTTTTAACTCAAATCTTTGCTTCTGGGGGGTCCCTGGAACAACATATTTTGAGATGGTGGTCTGCGGCCAAATACATATCATTTTGGGGGACCTTGACATGAAAAAGATTGAGCACCACTGATATAGAAACATAGGTTTTTCAGAAAACTGTTAGGATTTAGAAGACATTTTTAGAATCGGCTTCAGGTTTTAAGGGGTTAATAGCGTCCATTGCTCCAATTAATTAGGATGGGGAAAATGCGTAGAAAAAAAAATCCACATTCCATTGTACTTGGCAAACACCCCAACAACGACAAATAATTGGATGTGTAGGTGTATATGCATGGTTGCACAACACATTCTCATTCTCATGTCGTACCATTGTTGGGGCAAAAGTATAGCCGTTGCATCACTCGTTTGATGTGATGGCACGCTCTCACGTCGGGTCACCTTTCAACGCTCCCGCCCACTGGGATGCAGAAATGCCATTCTAACTTACACATTGTAAAAGGTTGACGCGTGTGTGTGTGTGTGTGTGTGTGTGTGTGTGTGTGCGTGTGCATCCTGACATGCGTGTGCATTCGTGCTTTGCCTTTGTGTGTGCGTGCATTTATAATGCGTGCACGTGTTGCCAGCCTGTGTGCGTGTGTGCGTGTCTTTTAGTGACGCGTGTGTGTGTGAGTGCCGTGATGTTCTGTTTGTGTTGCAGGTTTGTGTGGTAGTCAGTTGCAGGTTTGTTGTGTAGTTGCTAGTTTGTGTGTAGTAATTAATTGCAGGTTCCGTATTACATGGAGACGAACAGACATATGTGCACATACATGCACAACAAGAGTCATTAAGAACAAGTTCTTATTTACAATGGTGGCCTGGCAAGGATAGGAAAAAAATCCATTTCAAGGTAAAACAAAAATAAACTGTTAAAATGAAACGGCAGACAGGAAATGGAAAAGTAAAAGTACCTCAACATTGTACTTGAGTACATCTACTTAATTACTTTCCACCACTGCAGAACGGCAATGTTTTGTCTGGACTCTGGCTTCATCTCATGCATTCGATAATATAACTTCAGTAGCACTATATTCTGGTAAAGCTGTTGGGTTTGTGTGTGCAAACACAGTCTTTATCGTGTGGGGTAAACAGGACCTTATCTTATCCGAGATCATTTCATCTGACTAAATGAAACGTCAGTGCGATTCATTTAATTAACTCTTTAAGACCGGGAAACGCATCTGTGTGTCATTTTTTTCGATTTCTTTGGCTATTAAAAAATAGCAGCTCTACAAGCTCATTGCCGCGCTATGGGCTTGTAGATCTGCTATTTTTGAAAAATCATGAAAAGTTGTGCAAATATTTGATTTGTTTCCTTTTTTTTGCTGGCATTTGTAACTCAAATCTTTGCTTCTCTGGGGCTTCCTGGAACTAAATATTTGACAAATGTTCGCTTAAAAAAATATATAATCCAAGATTTTGCCACACATTTTCACGATTTTTGGGCGGTGTAGCCGCCCCTATAAGTGGGGTTGGGACACCTCATTAGCTGTATTGTGTTTGGCTCATTAGTACACCCCTAGCTGTACTGTGATTGGCTGACTCTATTGGCTGACTCTATTCAGCACTGTGATTGGCTAGCGAGACACATGATGACATTAATAACCTATAAATAGGATTATGCACTTCAAAAAATCCATATTTTTTTTGAAGTGAGCTTCCATCACTGTGATGATAACACCGCCCACTTCACACTGGGTGTGATTTTTCAAAAATAGCAGATCTACAAGCTCATAGCGCGGCACTCGGTGCCGCGCTATGAGCTTGTATATCTGCTATTTTTGAATAGCCCAAAGACATCTTAGAATGACACAGAGATGCGTCCCCGGTCTTAATGGGTTAAGAATGAAAGAAATTGGCTGGTGTAAGTGCAGCTGACAAGGCAACACATCGCATTCAGAGTGAGTTTTGGGTTTCAGCGTGCCGCCGATAATGTAAATGACTGCAGTTTACATAAGGTCTCAGTCCTGATTTAATTGAGATTTCACGGCCGTCTAGTCCTCCTAGTGATGGTTCTCGATGGCCCACTCAAAATGTGTATTTATTTTTTTCCCACAACCGTTCAACGCTGTTGCTTTTGAAACCGTTTTTCTCTCTCTAACCTAGATAAACACGGTCATTATCAAAAAAAGGCAAACTAAATGTGGGGAATTTATTTCCTATTTAACCCATTAAGACCGGGAACGCGTCTGTGTCATTTTTAGATGTCTTTGGCTATTAAAAAAATAGCAGATATACACGTTCATTGCGCGGCACCGAGTGCCGCACTATGAGCTTGTAGATCTGCTATTTTTTTTTTAAATCGTGACAGTTCGTGCAAATCTTAATCTATATATTTTCAAAGTGAACATTTGTAACTTTCAAATGTCTCAACAAATGTCTTAATTTTTCTGAAAAAAACTATTGTCGCTATATCAGTGGTGCTCAAACTTTTTCGTGTCAAGGACCCCCCCCCCCACAAATTGTATGTTTTTGGCCGCCGATCCCCATCAAAATATGTTGTTCCAGGGACCCCCCCCCCCCCCAGAGGCAAAGATTTGAGTTAAAAATGTTTCAAAATAATTAATTTACTCAAAGATTTGCACAAAATGTTCAAGATTTTTCAAAAATCTACAAGCTCGTAGCGCGGCACTCGGTGCCGCGCTACGAGCTTGTAGATCTGCTATTTTTGAATAGCCAAAGTATAAAATAATGGTTTAAGTGGATGCGTTCCCGGTTTAAATGCGTTAAGGCCCCGCCGGTTCCACACCGCGGCAGAAACGCTTGCCAGGGTTGAAAGCGGCAGATAATTTACCACAATTAGGATTTGGGCATTTAGCAGATGCTCTTATATCCATAGTGACTTACAGGCGTGAGATCGGGAGTATAAGCAGAGAGAGCTAGCGTGAACCCTAGTCGACAAACAACAAGGTAAACATAAGTAGGAACACATTTAAGTGTCTGCAGAGAAAGTAGGATAACGGTTAAAACATCAGACCCTTAACATCTGTTCCAACCTGTTGTTGCCAGATTCTGTGAGAGAAACAAGCAGCCAGGTCTAGGAAAACCAGCCCAAAATAAGCGACTATGGGCCACATGAGCACTTTACCATATACATCGGCTATGTGAAAATAGCAGCTCTACAAGCTCACAACGCGTCGCGATGCGACGCGTTGTGAGCTTGTAGATCGGCTATTTTCAAATAAAACCTTGCGGGGAAATTATGATAAGCAGATCTGGTAACCCTGGTTCCAACAGTATGCTATATCTAAATCAAATCACTGGGTCTCAAACGTCGGGTCCGGGGACCACTAGTGGTCCAAATGGACCTTTTATTTTTGTTATAGAAATGTAGAGTAGCCAATAATTTTTTTACCCCTTTTTCTCCCCAATTTAGTCGTTATGCCAATCGATTCCTCCCCACACACATTTCTGTGTCTTATCCTACTGACTCACCTGCGGAGCCCCCACCAGGAGGACGTAGAGCCTTCGTCCTACTCCTCCCGCCCAACACTCCCCGCTGACAGGTGCCGCCCCCAGCCGGTAGGAGCATGCATAGACGTACTGTATAAAGGTATAGACGCCTCCTCCGGCTCTGAGGCATCCGTATCTCGGGCGCCATTTTAGAAGAGGCAAGCTTCCCCGCGTGTGTCACAGAACGGGGGCGTTCGGTAGGCCAATCAGAGGCAGGTAGGGGCGGGTCTTTTCGTGACCCAGCCCCTTAACCCTTTATGAGGCAGCCGCGCAGCAACTAGTGCGCTGTGATTGGCCAGTGGTCAACGCGCTGTGATTGGCCAGTAGTCACTTTGAGTGGCAGCGTGCCTCCTCTAAAATGGCGACCGCGATACAGGTTTCTCCAACGAACTGCAGAGGCCAATGAGGTATCTAGGTTTCTATATCTATGGGTAGGAGTATGTGCTACCAGTATCACCCTCCCCGCCCGGCTTCCCTCCCCCGAACACGGGCCAATTGTGCTCGTGTAGACACTCGACAAAGCCGGATGCACCACGGTGGATTTGAACCCACAACCTGGGCAGTGACTTTACCACTGAGCCACCCGAGTGCCCCCAAGCACTGGACTGGGTTATCTTTATGACCCTGATAAACACGACACAGCTTTTCGGGCTTCAGGCAGGACTACACTGCTACATTATTCTACTGTATGATATACCCCACCTTTGCCTGAACAAGGTGTGTGATTTACCACTGTGAATTACACTAGCAAAGGCGTGGGAAATAATGTGTGTAAGCGAGCATACCTCGTCTTGCTTTCATCCTGAGCGCATGCATGCATGACACAAATTTATGGCAATTTATAGCCACGCATTGTGCATTCTGGAATCCATGTTCTACATACGGTATGGGTTAGAGAACGCAATTTAGGTCAGCCACAACCATACTTAACCCATTAAGACCGGGAACGCATCTGTGTCATGTTTTGATTTATTTGGCTATTAAAAAAATAGCAGATATACAAGCTCATAGCGCGGCACTGCTTGTAGATTTGGAAAAATCCTGAAAATGTTGGCAAATCTTTGAATATATACATTTTTAAAGTGAACATAATGTACCTCAAATCTTTGCATCTGGGGGATTCTACAAATGTCTTCTAAATCCTAACAGTTTTTTGAAAAAAATGTATGTTGCTATAATCAGTGGTTCTCAAACTTTTTTCATGTCAAGGACCCCCAAAATTATATTTGGCCGCGGACCCCCATCTCAAAATATGTTGTTCCAGGGACCCCCAGAAGCAAAGATTTGAGTTAAAAATTTAAAAATGTTAAAAAATATATATATATATATATATTCAATGATTTGCACACATTTTCACGATTTTTCTAAAATAGCAGATGTACAAGCTCATAGTGCAGCACTCGGTGCCGCGCTATTAGCTTGTATATCTGCTATTTTTGAATAGCCAAAGAAATCTTAAAATGACAGAGATGCATTCCTAGTTTTAATGGGTTAAAGGCTGTCCACACCAAGCACTATAACTATAAATAATAGCGTTTCACCACCGTGTTGTCGTTATAGTTGGTGGTGTGGACTCTGCCATCCACTTGATTTTATATATATATATTAATATATTCATACTTAAATGGTGCATACGGTAGTGCTATTTATAGCGCTATAATAACTCCCACTTGCTAGTGCTAGTTATAGTGCTTGGCATGGACGGCAACAAGTCATCTACAGTCTGTAAAACTAAAACCGCGGTTCTCAAAGTGAGGCTTTTTTTTTTTGCCGGGGCATTTTTCCCCAGCAAAATGTGTCCATCAGTTTAACCACTTTAAACCTATTTTTTTTAAATCCAAAAATAGCTGATCTACAAGCTCACTTATCCCATTAAGACCGGGAACGCATCTGTGTCATTTTAGATTTCTTTGGCTATTCAAAAATAGCAGGTATACAAGCTCATAGCGCGTATACATACTTTATACATGTATATGTGTGTGTGTGTGTGTGTGTGTGTGTGTGTGTGTGTGTGTGTGTGTGTGTGGGGGTGTGTGTGTGTGTGTGTGTTTGCGTGTGTGTGTGGGGGGGTGTGTGGGTGTGTGTGTGTGTATTTATATATAAAATAAAAAATATCTTGAAATAATTAACTCTTTCAGTGCCAATGAAAAAAAGTTTTTGTCATACTGTGCCAGCAATTTTTTCTAAATAAAACAAAATAATACTAATAAGTTAAACAAGAAGTGAATGGAGCAGCAAATCATCGGATCACGATATCTTGGGTTTTGAAATTTCTTAAAAAAAAACTAAAAAAAAACGGATAACTCGTAGCTTGGCACTGAGAGAGTTAAAAGCATGTGACATTTTAGCAACACAAATCTTGTATGGGGGGTCCCTGACACAGAATCTCTTCTGATGGGGGTCCGTGGCCAAATACATGAGATTGAGAACCACCGAACAAAATGAAAAGCATCATAGATCTATAAGCCTGCAAGCTATGTTACAAACTGAGGAGCAGCAGCATAACATACAGTACATACATGATGCAGAACCACCTTTGAAAGTTGTTCAAACCCTTCATCGCTCATCCGTAAATAATGCCTGGTTTGTTTTGATTGCAGGCTGTGAAATGAAAATGAGCCGTTCCCCTGGGTTTAACACGCTCTAACCCAGTGATTCTCTGCCTTTTTTTAATTTCATGGACCCTCGGTTTGATATGCATTAAGCCACAGACCCCCATTTTTATTTATGTATTTTTATTTCTTGGACCCCAATTTACACTGTCACCATTAAGTACACTTGGAGGTTCCATTTGTACACTCAGGCCCCTAAGGGTCTATTTGGTTCCTAACTATCAATAATTTAGCTGGGGACCCCCTGGAACCCCTTCAAGGACCCCAGGGGGTCACCGAAATCCTGTAGGTGAGGTGAATTGAATAATTTAAGCAGGTGTTTTTTTATATATATTTTTAAAATTATTTGAATCGACATGAAAACATACTATAGTCCCTGCTTGGTTTGAGTTACGGCCGGGCAATTCTTATATATCAACAAATTCCAACCCGATCTCACACAACACGGTGAAATAGCACGGATTGTCATTCCGTACATAGACGACAAGAAAACCCGAAAACCTGTGCATAGGAGCCGCGAATCCCCTCCATTGACTTTGTTACGCTTTGGACCATGTCGGAGGCGCGCAGTCTCAAGCGAACTGGAGCCACGTTGAAGCACCACCGAGCGAGCTAAAGCGAACGAGTTGCCGCGCGCTGAACTTTGCGACGTTCGCTTGAGCCTACTCAGCGCCGTCCGCGTTATATATCGATAGGCACAGAATCGTAAATCATGTTGTGGGGGACTGCTCTGCTTCCGGGTTGCAACCCGTGTTATTTCACCGTGGGATTCGCGGCTCCTATGCACGGCTTTTCAGGTTTTCTAGTCGTCTATTTACGGAATTTTCATTCCGTGCTATTTTGATTGATTGATTGACATTTTTATTAGGCAAAAGAATGTAAAACAACACAGTTACATTTATAAGACTTTTGTCTAAAAGGTCCGACCAAAAAAGTCCTTGAGGACTTGTTTCCGTTGGGGTCCTTGAATTAATTTCATAGACATATAAAATTAATTCAAAGACCCCAACGGAAACAAGTCCGTGTTGCTATTTCATCGTGTTCTGTGAGATCAGGCTGACAAATTCACACGATCAATTTCGAATAGATTTTCTTTTATATTATCGACAAAACCGATCAGTCTGATTAACCACAAGCTCAGTATTAGACTTTGTTGTACAGTGGTGGCATGTGAAAACAGAAAATCTACTATTTTCATTATTCTTTTTTTTTTCATTAAACATAATCAAGGCAAAAGTTTGAATTAATCGCGAAGATTGATTGATTTGAAGTCAACACCCAGCAGAGTGTCCTTAGATAATCTGATGGAATAATTCAGTATCGAGTGGATGGATCATTGAGAGAGACTGTGTGTGTGAGTATATATATTTTCCTGCTGGAGGTATGAGGGTGGGAGAAGTGGGAGTGAAGAAGCGACTGAGATATGAGACGAGAGAGAGAGAGGGAGAGAGAGAGAGAGAGAGAGAGAGAGAGAGAGAGATCGTGTGGGAATGACACCGGAATGATGTATAAATCATCATTGGCCATCGCCACCTGGCAGTGGTGTAAAGTAACTAAGTACATGTACTCAAGTTATGTACTTAAGTACAATTTTGAGGTATTTTTTTACTTTACTGGAGTATTTCCAATTTTCAGTACTTTTACTTCTACTCCACTACATCTCAGAGGCAAATATTATACTTTCACTCCGCTATAATAATTTTAAAACTTTAGTTACTAGTTACTTTGGAGATATAAATCATTATATATTAAAAACACACATTAACCACTTTAGCCCTATATTATACGTAGGCTATTTGAAAATAGCCGATCTACAAGCTCACAACGCGTCGCATGGCGAGCTTGTAGATCTGCTATTTCCAAACATTTTTGTACTTTTACTTTTGGTACTTTAAGCACATTTTGATTCCGATACTTTTGTACTTTTACTCAAGTAATTTTTGAATTCCGGACTTATACCTATAACAGAGTGCTTCTACAATGCGGTATCGATACTTTTACTTAAGTAAAACATTTAAGTACTTTTTCCACCACTGGCAGTAAAGGCCTGGAAACCTTGATTGTCGAAAATCGTGTGTGAGGAAAAACGGAGAGAAAAACACAGAGCGAGAGAGAGAGAGAGGGGGGGGGGGAGAAAGAGAGAGAGGAGGGCTGATGCATTCCTCTGGGATGACTCCGGGAGGCCCTGGAGTGTTGAGACAATGCCCCATTTTATTTCTCAAAGCTCCAGATAAGTAATTGAATTCCACTGGAGTCCGGTGAGGTGTAAACACCATCAGCGCGGCCCGGGCAGGGAGAGGGAGAGAGAGGATACCGGGCGAGAAAACAATTAGTGGAGGTGAGAGGCACCTGACGACGACCTTTTGGACAAGCTGTCCTTTTGAAGAACCCACTGATTGAGTTGGGTTTTTCTTTTCTTTTTTTTTCTTTTTGGGGGAGGGGGTGACTTTGTTTCGTTTCGCCTCTGAAGCAGCACACTGGGCCAGTGTTGATTTTGACAGCAGATTTTTGATTTGTTTTTAGTCATACAGTAGTCTTGTAGTCAACTGAAAATGCTTACTTTTAGTTTAGTTATAGTC
Organism: Gymnoscopelus braueri; assembly: GCF_963280865.1. Lineage (NCBI taxonomy): Eukaryota > Metazoa > Chordata > Actinopteri > Myctophiformes > Myctophidae > Gymnoscopelus > Gymnoscopelus braueri. Next base: position 14,023,997 of record NC_137626.1, read on the forward strand.
GACTAAATATCATAAGATAGTCGACTAAAATCTACAGTTGATTTAGTCGACTAAAATGTTTGTTGAAGGTGCCTTGATGGCGTCATAATGGCTGATTTTACACCTGGTTGCATGCTGAAAATAGCCGATCTACAAGCTCACAACGCGCCGCAGCGCTACTAAAGCAGTGGTTCTCAACCTTTTTGTTGATTATCAGGGTCCACTTGAACACCTCGAAAGAGTGTCGTCGTGTTAAGTGGTCAGATGGGTGGGCCGCGTGCATTTTCAGATCATGTTTATTTTTAACCCATTAAGGCCTGTCTTCTATTCACTGCCACAATTATTGCTGGCCGCGTTTGCCCACTGCCAGAGATTTTTTATCGAAAAAAAAAAGTACTCAGGAGCCGAGATACAGAATTTTTAAGTTTTAAGTTAACAAGGAAGTGGATGGGAGTCTAGATCTTTAAACAATCATATCTCCTTGGTCTTTGGGTCAAATTTGAAAACGTCAAACGTTTTTTACGTCAGTGGCAGGATTGGTAAACGGGAGAAATTACGTTTTTTACGTCAGTGGCAGTGAATGAGTTAATCCTAAGAGTTTTTTGAAAAAACTTCTGTTGCTATGTCAGTGGTTCTCAAACATTTTCATGTCAAAAGGACCCCAAAATGATATGTATTTGGCCGTGGACCCCCATCTCAAAATATGTTGTTCCAGGGACCCCCAGAAGCAAAGATTTGAGTAAAAAATGTTGGCTTTAAAAAATATATATTCAAAGATTTGCACACATTTTCTCGATTTTTCAAAAATAGCAGATCTACAAGCTCCGCGCGATGAGCTTGCAGATCTGCTATTTTTGAATAAAGTGTAAAATTATGCTTTTTAGCTCAAATCAAAAAGTGACACAGATGCGTTCCAGGTCTTGATGGGTTAATGATCAATCGATTGATTGTGTTCCAGCTTGGATCAATGGAAACTAACATAGTATACTGTTCTTTAAGTTCCTTATTATCGCAATAGGTTATCACAAATTTTCAAGGTAGACTTTTTCTAGGGGGTAATTCAAATGAAAGAATGCTGAGAATCGCTGTATTATACTTATTGTAAGGTCAGGATACATGCACGAATTGCAATGGCGCTTGCCCAAAACGCTGTTGTTAGGCACGCATAGCAATGGTTTGTATTATGTGTGACATCAGATCTCTGATCTCTGGTCAGCCTATATAAGGTGTGGAAAAGATTTACAACTTCATTTCAGTGGTAGTTTTCTGACAGAGCCGGTGTGGGTAGGAGCGAGTGAGTGACAAATAGGAAAAATCTTACAGATGCAACAGCCCTATACACTCCGTCCCCATCGCAATCCATGTTTAGCAACTTCTTTGATAATAAACCACTGCTCCTGGAAGGAATGAGGTCCCAATCTTCCCAGACTCAGGTCCCCTTTACCGAGTGTCCGTATGCCTCAACGTCGCCGGTCTGCCTCCAGAAACACATGAAGAGGAACCACAAGTACCTCCACTGTCAAATGCAAGAGCGATAGTCAGATCTCCTTATCAGCCTGTCGGACAATAATAAGCTCTGTAAACAGTGAGAAACAAGGAGACACAGACAGTCATCCACAGCTTACCAAGACTTTTGTGACTCAGCCAGAAGTAAAGACGCATCAGCTGACTGATACGGGAAAGAAGCCCCGCATCTGTGAATGGTGTGGCAAGAGTTTCAATCATTTAGGTCACCTGAAGGCACACCAGCGTGTCCACACGGGAGAAAAACCTTACCACTGTAAGGAGTGTGACAGGAGTTTCAGTGAACTAAGCACGCTGAAGACACACCTGTATGTCCACACTGGAGAAAGACCTTACCACTGCAAACGCTGTGACAAGAGTTTCAGTGAATTAGGCACGCTGAAGACACACCAGCGTAGCCACACTGGAGAAAGACCTTTCCAATGTAAATGGTGTGGCAAGAGCTTCAGTCAGTTATATCACTTGAGCACTCACCTGCGCGTCCACACGGGAGAGAAACCTTACCACTGTAATCGGTGCAACAAGGATTTTAATCAGTTGGTTCACCTGCAGACACATCAGCGTCTCCACACTGGAGACAAACCGTACATGTGTAAACTGTGCGAAAAGAGTTTTAATAGCTCAAGTAATCTGAAGAGACACCAACGTCTCCACTAGGGCTATAGGATCCGGAACCCAGAGGAACCGTAGGAACCGGATCCAACATTGAGGAACTGGATTCGGTTCCATCACATTTGGAACCGTTTCCGGAACCGTTTTTTTTTTTATCACACTGTCAGAGCTGTCAGATCATCAAAAAACGGAGTACATGCATGTGATTATTAACTTAATATGTCAAGATATTACAAACGTATCTTGGACATGAAGAGATATTAGTCTACAGGGGGAAGACGTGAGTCTGACCATTCTTAAAGGGAACGGGAGGCGACACCGAATAGCTATTACAGTGATTCTCAAACTTTTTCATTTCAGGAACCTCCAGTTTACTGTGCATTAGGGCCACGGCAATAATAGAGGATTATGACTCCATATCAATCGTGAATTAGCACATTTTGCCGCGCTACGAGCTTGTAGATCTGCTATTTTTTTTAAATCACTTTTTTTTTGCAAATTTTTGAATATATATATTTTTAAGGCAAAACATTTTTTACTCAAATCTTTGCTTGCGGGGGGTCCCTGGAACAACATATTTTGAGATGGGGGTCCGCGGCCAAATACATATCATTTTAGGGGTCCTTGACATGAAAAAGTTTGAGAACCACTGATGTAGCAACATAGGTTTTTTTAAAAAAACTGTTGAAATTTAGAAGACATTTGTAGAATTTAGTTAAAAATGTTCGCTTTAAAACATATATATATTCAAACATTTGCACACATTTTCACGATTTCTCAAAAATAGCAGATCTACAAGCTCGTAGCGTGGCACTCGGTGCCGCGCTACGAGCTTGTATATCTGCTATTTTCGAATAGCCAAAGTGTAAAATAATACTTTTTAGCTCAAATCTAAAAGTGACACAGATGCGTTCCAGGTCTTAATGGGTTAAGAACCTTTGTATTTGAGCATGCTGTGTATTGTCTTTTTCTTCCTATTGCCAGCTTCATGAAAAGGAGGCTATGAGGCTATAATCCCATCACAAATAATTGGTATTTGTAAATCCTGTGAGATGTGAACCTGTGAGAGAGGGTAGCTTATTACAGTGTGTATTCGGGTGTCCTTTGTGAGTGTGAACACACGCGTGTGTTTGTGTGTGTGTGTGGGTGTGGGTGTGTGTGTGTGTGTGTGTGTTTGTGTGGGTTGGTTTCGGATGTGTGGTGGTGGTTGTGTTGACTTGGCAGGAAGCCAATTTGAAGCCAGTGGTTCTCAAAGTGTGGTCCGGGAACCCCCAGGGCTCCTTGGTGCAGGGTTCCAGGAGGGTCCCCAGAAAAATGGGTTAATACGTTATCACGATCATTTTAACCACTTAATCAGGGTTGCCAGATCTGCTTATTATAATTCCACGCAAGATTTTATATGAAAATAGCCGATCTACAGATCCACAAGCTCAGATCCACAAGCTCACAATGCCTCGCGCTGCGAGGCATTGTGAGCTAGTAGATCGGCTATTTTCGGCAAAGACGTTTGGTGTAGGGGGGGAAAGAGCAGACCAAGTTTTCTAAGTATTGAGGGTTTAAGTGGTTAACTGTCTGAAAATACACATTAACACGACACTACACATTGATGATCATGCTGTCAAACAAGTCTATGAATCTATGAAATCTATATGTCAAAGTTTAATCTGCAACACATTTTTATACAATATGAAGTTGGGATCCCTGCGTCATCTCTCTCTCAGCTAAGGGGTCCTTGGTTTGGAAACACGGTGAAGTATCAAAAAATAGGCCCAAATGACTGGCCATGGGGTCTATTTGCCCCCCCGGAGCCCATAAACATATTGCTACTTACGCTATTTGTTGCGGACAAAAGTTTTTTGTTTTTTTTTCATGAATCTGTTATTTGTTGTCATTACACACGCATCCATGCCTTAATTGGTTGTCCCACACGAGCCGCCACAGTCTCGTAAATTATGCTTTGGGGTGAGCGTTCGGGTCAACTGCCAAAGTAATGACAACTAATAACATTCATGAAAGAAATATCACTTTTGACCGCAACAAATAGTGTAAGTAGCGATATGCTTATGGTCTCTGCTCTATGACGACTGATGGGGAAACTGGACGACAGGTGCAATTCTGCAAATAAACGCCATGGCCAGTCATTTG
>NC_137626.1:14030756-14095756 GCF_963280865.1 Gymnoscopelus braueri
GATATCATGTACTTTAAAGCATAACCATCACCACCTAGAATATTGTCTCCGACTCCTGTTGCCTCATCAAATACTGATTGATCCAGAATTCCGCGACAGTGGACAGTCAGCAGCGTCATCGTGGGATGAAAAACGAGGCTTAAAGGTTTAGTTCACCCAAAAAAAATACTTTTTTTCTTTCGATTTTGTCACCCCATGGAGACCTTTTTGTCGCCTTCCTAAGCCAATCGGTTGTTGACCGGTGGACCGGTACGCAGCGGTTCCGGGAGGAGACACAAATGAGACTCTTTGTCAAAAAAAAAAGAATCGCCTCAGGTCTTAATGGGTTAATATATCACAATAAGGTATTATTGGGCTTAACTACTATCCTGGGTGGGCGAACATCCTGTGAAAATTGCTGATCTGCAAGCTCACAACGCATTACAGTGTGATGCGTTGTGAGCTTGTAAATCAGCTTGTTTGGCCACTGATCAGCTCAATCCACTGGAGCAGTTCGGGGGTTCGGGCACTTCAGAGGTGTTGATTCTTCCTGCCGTCCCAGGGGATCAAAGCAGGAACCTTTCGGTCCCAAACCGTGCTCCTCTAACTCCAAGGTCATCGCTGCCACGACTAAGTATAGCCAGCCTGACCGCCGTCTCATCGACGTCACGACTCTGTCTCGTCCCGTGAGCTTGACAATGACCTTGGAATGAACCTCCCCTCCTCAGTCAGGACGGCAGATTCACTCCCCAGTTTCTGCTGAAAAACTTTGCACTGTGTGCAAAGTTATTTGTACACTGTTCCCTGTCGTCAGTGGTGTAAAGTAACTAAGTACATTCACTGAAGTACTGTACTTAAGCACAATTTTGAGGTATGTTTTACTACACCGGAGTATTTCCAATTTTCAGTACTTTTACTTCTACTCCACTACATCTCAGAGGCAAATATTGCACTTTTGCTCCACTACAATTATTTGAAAACTTAAGTTACTAGTTGCTTTGTATAGATTATAATTATTATTACAAAACATACAGTAACCACTTCAGCCCTATTATACATTCCGGCCGTTTGAAAATAGCAGATCTACAAGCTCACAATGCGTCGACGCATTGTGAGCTTGTAGATCTGCTATTTTCAAAAGATGTTTTTGACAACTTGTACAAACTTGTGAATTGGGACATTCTAATCACTCAATACTTTTACTTTTGGTACTTCAAGTACATTTTGATGCCAATGTACTTTTACTCAAGTCAATTTTGAATCACGGACTTTCACTTATAACAGAGTATTTCTACATTGCAGTATTGATACTTTTACTTAAGTAAGAAATGTGAGTACTTTTTCCCACCACTGCCTGTTGTTTGTAGACTAGTGTTCACTGTTCATGCCTCTTTACTCTCATCTTGCACTGTGTAAGTCCCTTTAGATAAGAACATTTGCTAAAAGACCTAAATTGGAAATTGACTAAATGGAGGCCATGGTGACTTGAGATTACCATCTATTTAAGTGTATCTTTTGCTGGGACGGGAGCAGTCAGATGTAAACAGAAAACAGTGTGGGTGGGAGACTGGGAGTGATCAGAATCTCTGTGGGGGTGCGTGGGAGAGGGGTCTGTAATATCGCGGCATAGCGGGTGGCTGGAAAAAAAAAGAACATTCTAGGGCTGGAATAAACACATCAGGTCAGAGTACCTGAGAGTTACCTGCTGGGAGGAAAAAAAAAACTCAATATTTTGCTTGTGTATTATGTCCATATATGACTTAACTACTTGAACGTTGTGAAAGCCAACACCACAGAAAACTATTTTAGAACATATTTTGTGTAATATATAACCCATTATTTTGTTCATACTGTAAGTGAATTAAACAGGAGTAAGTAGGTCGGAGAGGCTTATTGTCGGTAACAGTCGAGAACGCCCGGAGTTTATCCACGTTTCGCAATGCTGACTATAGACCCCTGGGAGATGGAGTGCTGAGATGGAGCCCAACCACCCAGTACTTGCCGCCATCCAAGCCGTGCTCATATGCTGAGTTGGCGGTGCCTGGGATCGAACCCATGACCTTGTGGTTCAAAAGGCGAGACCTCTGCCGACTGAGCTTACCGGGACGCATACGTTTTTTACATAAGGATAGTTTATTGGTTGATTAGAGCATTGGTTCTCAAAGTGGGGTCCGGGGACCCCCAGGGGTCCTTGGGGGGGGGGGGTTCCAGGGGGTCCCCAGCAAAATGTGTTAATATAGCACCACAATCATTTTACCCACCTTAACCTTTTATACTGTTGCTATTAAAAAATAGCAGATATACAAGCTCATAGCGTGGCACGGCGCTATGAGCTTGTAGATCTGCTATTTTTGAAAAATCGTGAAAAGGTGTGCAAACCTTTTGAATATATATTTTTTAAAGTGAACATTTGTAACTCAAATATTTGCTCCTGGGGGTCCCTGGAACAACATATTTTGAGATGGGGGTCCGCGGCCAAATACTTGTACAACTACATTTTGGGGGTCCTTGACATGAAAACGTTTGAGAACCACTGGATTAGACCTAACTGCGCATGCTTAGAAAAACTGAACCTACACACCTGTAGATCATTATCATTGATTATTGAGTTGACTAATGAGACATGGTGCACAGTGTTGGAAGCACACAGCTTTTTGTTTGTCATCCTAGCTTCTTATTTGACAAGAAAAGGACATTTTTTGAAAGAATGGTGTAACCTGCACTTAACTGCACTTACCTGTAAAGAAAGTGTACTTCCTGTAGTGTAAAGTTTGATGAACCTACCTGGATTTGGAAAGTAAAACAACATCAACCTTTTATATAAGGAGTCCTGCGTGTGAGTATTGTTGTGATCTGCGTCATAATAACCCTGGATGAGAAGAAAGTCTTTTGGATTCGAGTCAAAACCCTGTCTCCTGCTCACTTTGAAAACAAAGTGGCTTAATGAGGAAATTAAGTTAACATTTGGCTATTTTACCATGGCCGGATCTACCATATGGGCAATCTGGGCATGTGCCCAGACACATGAAAAGAGCCCTTTTTTTTTTTTTTTTTTTAGCTCCACGGAAATCTCACCCATTCTCTTGTTCAATCGGAATGAAGGAGCTTCAGTGCCCAGGGACCCCCAGGGGTGCTAATCCGGCTCTGGCCATTATAAACCCCCATATCGTCTCTGTTGGGTGGAAACCTCATACATCCAAAACTGTTGCTTTTCAGGATTCAAATTCAAAAGTATCAAAAGTAGCAGATCTACAAGCTCAAAACGCGCCGCTTCGCGCCGCGTTTTGGGCTTGTAGATCTACTACTTTTGATACTTTTGTGTGACGCTGTGGTAGGATCAAGTAGGACATTTATTTATGAAATATATGAGGTTTCAGAATCAGCTGTATTGTCACATCACAGGTTAACAGAAGTAAAGAAGTGGGTGAAATTAGTTTTTGTGCATAAAATCCCATAAAAGAAAGAAAAAGAAGCAGGGGGGGGCAAGGGGGACGATGAAACAAATGATCTACATATTTACACACGGTACCTGAGATAAGATATAAAGGTGCATGAGCATAGCAGCAGATGTATACCGTGCATGATATACTTATGGACGTTTGTTAAGGTGCTGGAAAAAAAACCCACAAAAGGGGTGTGCCGATATATCGTCCCGCGATATATCGCGATACGTTTTCGTGACGATATGTATCGTTTTGGGAAAAAAATATATCGTTTAAAAAAATTATTATTATTTTTTTACAATAATAATAATAAGGCATGCAAACAGCCCCGAGGTGAAAAGGGTGACAATATGTTGTTGTTTTTTCGGGTCAGGTGTCATACTATTGCCCTATTTGGATTCAAAACGGCTATTGTAGCTGAAAAGCTACAAGTTCGCATATCTGAATAATGCAAAAACAGAATTATTTTTTTGCATTTGCTTTTTTTCTCCCCCATATATTTTTCGTAATAAAAAAAGTGCGTATCGTATCGTATCGAAATCGTATCGAAGTTGTGAGCCAAATATCGTATCGTATCGTTTGGTGAAATTAGTCGGCACACCCCTACGCACAAAGACAAGTCAGTGCATTGTACATGGGATTAAAGGTGCAAAATATCAGTGTGTGTCGACCGCATAATCCACATAAAGTAGACTGACACTGGTATAATCCGCAAGTAGGTCCATGAGGAAGAGCATGTCGTTGCTGCCCGACCGCAACGATATAGGTATTGAACCAGGGTTCCCCAGGGGTCCATACTTGGTCCCCTTCCTTTTAAAAAAAAGTACAAAATCAAAAAAGTACAAAATAGATTTAAAAAAAAATAGCAGATCTACAAGATCATAGCGCCGCACTCGGTGCCGCACTTTGAGCTTGTATATCTGCTATTTTTGTAGTGTAGTGATACAGATGCGTTCCAGGTCTTAATGGGTTAAGTGGCTTGATTCAGTATTTCGATATTTCATATTAATTTTATCCGAAAATAAATATGCAAACCCATTGTAACTTCAAACTCCGACCATTATAACCGCGGTAGATTCATTGAAAACACACGTCCTTTTGGTTCTTATCCCCTTTTGTCCCCTTCCTTTGCTTTTATCCCACTGCACCAAATCTTTTTTTGATGAATTTCCAATCTACAAGCTCAGAACGTGTCGCGGTGCGATGCCTTGTGAGCTTGTAGATCTGCTGAATGTTCGTTCACCTCAGAATAGGGATGCTTGGGTCCCGGGTGTGGGTAACTTTGTTTGACATGATTACAAAAGTTGGGGAAAGGCCAACTTTCTTTGACGAAAGTCCTTCATGCGATAAGAGCGCTGTGCGTTCCCTGTGAGCATCGGAAGGCACCTGTGTGACAGTAGACGCGGCTCGCCTGCTGGAATGATGACTCTTGTCCCCGTTTATTGACAGAAACCGGCGAAAGGGCCCGCTGTGTAAGATGAGAGCTTATTTAGTTGTTTTCCCTGCAGCTTCATTAAACAGGGCCCTGAGCACAGAAGGGCTCCTGATTGAATTGGGCGGTCGATGGCGTCGTGGGGCTTTTGGAGACGCGGTCGGAAGGAGGACTGATGCTGCTGCCTGTTGACCGAGCAACCACGACAACAACAACAAAAACACAGAACAAAGATTTTTTCCAAATGCTCAGAAATAGCAGATGCATGGCCTGGACAGCTGGCGCTACGGCAGCTATCAAGGCCATACATCTGCTATTTCTGAGTCAAGGCTCAATGTAGCCTGACAGCGCGTCGCGGGTTCGAGTCCCAAACCCGGCGGTCATTGCTGCATGTCACTCCCCATCTCTCTCCCCATTTCCTCCTGTCCTTTCAATAAAGGCATAAAAGCCCCCCAAAAAAATAATTAAAAAAATAGCAGATGTTCAAGCTTGTAGCGTACGTGACACAAAGTTGTGTGAGCTTATATATCTGCTAAAGTTGTGTGAGCTTATATATCTGCTAAAGTTGTGTGAGCTTATATATCTGCTATTTTAAATAGCCAATTTAGCTGGGGACCCCCTGGAAGCCCACCAAGGACCTCTGGGGTCCCCATACCCCACTTTGAGAACAACTGATTTAAAAAAGTGATTCTAAAAAATATCAGACCCTGAGTTTGATATGCGTTAGGCCAGTGGCTCTCAAACTTTTCATGTCAAGGACCCCCAAATTGACACTTATTAGCCCGCCGACCCCCATTTGAAAAGATATGCCAGGGACCCCCATAAGACAAGATTTTTACAGCTCTAGCAGTGATTCTCAACCATTTTAATTTCAAGGACCCACAGTTTGACATGCATTAGGCTACAGACCCCCATGTAATGGCATTTCTATCTCTGGGACCCCAATTTATATAGTAAAATCAATGTTAATGTAACTCAGAGTGTACAAATAACGGGTGCATTTGGTTCCATTTATACAATCTCAGAGTTACAGACCCATCAGGGTCCATTTGGTTCCTAATATCCATAATTTAGCTGGGTACCCCCTGGAACTCCCTCAAGGACCCCTGGGGGTCCCCGGACCCTACTTTGAGAACCAATGCGTTAGGCCACAGACCCCAATATTTCATCTCCGGGACCCCCAATCCTCAGTGTTTATTTAACTGTGAGAGTGTACAAATGGTTCCCTTTGTTCACTGTCAGAGTTATAGACCCATAAGGGTCCATTTGGACTCCTGGTGGTCTACACGAACCTGACATTGAGAGTGGTTTTAAACATGAATTTTCCGTTTGCTGACGCCAGGTCTTCCGTAACAACGTTCATAAACAACAGATGGTGTAAACCAGAGCATGCTACTGTGAGAGAGAAGGTCTGTTGCCCAGACAACTAGTGGTAGGTTTAGAAAAAACTAAAAAAACATACTACCTGCCGAGAGATATCTCTCACGTGTCGATGCTGAGATGATCGGTTTACAAAAATGTTTAGTCCCTGTCCTGGGTGGATCAGATTTGGCTTTTGGTCGTCAAAGAAAAACCGGCATGAATGCAGTGTCGTGATTGGTCGAAAAAGATGGCTTCCGGGGGAAGCCTTGTATAGACACGCACTCTGGGCCCTATATTACGTGCCGCCTTACCCCTTATGCCTAAACTTTTTTGCCATTTTTTACTATTTTGAAAAACATTTTTAAATAGTTCAAATAGACGATCTACAAGCTCACACCGTGTCGCTGTGGGTCAGGCTATTTTCACTATTTTAAAACATTTTTCAAAATCCTAGATAACAAGACCAGGAGACCTGGTTCTGCCAGACCCAGAATAAGTACTTTATAAGATCAGAGCACTACGTCACCGGACTTCACATGACGTGTCAGCCTGTGTCTATGCCCATGTATGGACGAAAGGGGGACAGACTTTTTTGGCTGGGGCCGGAGGACAAAGTGACCATGCCCATGTATGGACGAAACAGGTACAAAGCCTCATGTAAGCCCGACCCCTTGGGTCTGGCAAAAATGGTCTAATCTCCCATTAGGGGCAGGTGGGTGGGTGGACCTCTGACTTCATTCTGACTCGGCCATAAACAAACCGCGCCCACCTCACTATGAAAACATAACCATATAACCACGAGTCAGCTCCATATATGGGCACAAAAAGAAAGTTATGGCATGAAGGCGACGTGTAAGATGGGGGCCCTTTCTGCCATGATTCCTTACCACACTTTTCTCCTCGTTGAGATGAGAGAAGCCTGGGAACGAGGTCATATGTGGACATGACGAGTTCATCCAGCGCTGCAAGCGGATTGGCTGAGCAGCCAGGCGGGGGTGGGGTCTGCCCTGTACTTTTACCATGATGATGTCCTCACCACCACAGTATAGCCCCACACAAACCCCCCACGCTGGCACGAATGCTCTGACGTCTTCTCAAACCTCCAGGTTGAACTAACACGCTCTGTACCTCCTGCACGTCCGCCTACCTGGGTGCAGATAAGGAGCGCATGACTCCATCCTCCTCACAAGCTCTCACCAGGCCTACTCTCTCTCTTTGGACAAGCGGGGGGGCGGTGCTGTGTGGATCAGGTCCTTTGATTTCTCCAGCAACCTTGTGCATCATACAGCCCCTCCTGCTGAGAGGAAAGGCTAACAGAGATGCAGGTGGATGCCCCCCGGATGCCCCCCCCCCCTGACTATCTGACTGGAAGGCCACAGTGTTTAGGGTTGCAGGACGATGGATGAGTTAACCCATTAAGTAAGGCCTGAGTCCGATTCTTAAAATGCTTTCTAAATCCTAATAGTTAAAAAAAAACAAAAAACAAAACAAAAAAAAAAACACAATTTTTCAAAAATAGTAGATCTACAAGCTCGTAGCGCGGCACTCGGTGCCGCGCTATGAGCTTGTAGATCTGCTATTTTTGAATAGCCAAAGAAATCTAAAGTGACACAGATGCGTTCCAGGTCTTAATGGGTTAAAGGGATATTTTTGTTTGGGGTCATTTTGACGTCTATACTCAGTCTTTTGTGAGCACCCCAGACAGTTTTTAAGTGGCTTGATTCAGTATTTCGATATTTCATATTCATTTTTATCAGAAAATAAATATGCAAACCCATTGTAACTTCAAACTCCGACCATTACAACCGTGATAGATTCATTGAAAACACACGTCCTTGGTTCTTGTGACTGATATTGTCTGTGTTCTCGCTTGGATATTTTTCTCGTTAATCTTTTTTGGAAAAAAGAAGAAAAAAAAGAATAATAAATTAAATGAAACTAGTAATTGAAAAAACACGGCCCCCTCACGTATTAGAAGAACAATATCGGTCACCAGAACCAAGGACGTGTGTTTTTCAATGAATCTAACATGGTTACAAGGGGTTTGTACAGGAAGATAAAATGAATATATCAACTATCTAAAAACTGAATCAAGCAACTTCAAAAATGTCTGGGGTGCTCACCAAAGCCAGAGTAGAAGTTCAAATGACCCCCAAACATGTTTGAAAGTGAAATATCTCTTTAAGCCTGAGTTATACTTCATGTGGGAGTTTGGCACCAAAAGTAACCAATCTATTGAGCTTGTACTGTATCGGCTATTCTTGGTGCATGACACCTGCGCACAACCAAGAAATATCAGGCATACTGGGGCCCGACAGGTATACCGTCCTCTCTCCCTTCCTGTTCATACTGTACACTTCTTCAAAGTCAACTCCTGAGTCGTGCCCACATGTTCTTGGACGACACTTGCTGCTACTTTGGCGCGTGTCAAGGACAAACAGGAAGAGGAGTACAGGGGCCTGGCCGAGGACCAAGACAAAAAAAAAGAGAGAAAGATATGCCATGCCATCTCCGGTGTACTGTGTACTTTCTGTATCTGCGTGGAGTAGTTGGGCGCCTTTTTAGGAAACCGGAAGCAGGTTTCCAATGGAAGAGTGAACGTGAACACAGCTTCTGAACTAATCTCTAGGTTCATTGTCACTGAACTAAATATTGGACCGGATTGTCACAAGCACTTAATCCTCCCAAGATTTTCATACTAAAATGGCTTTTTTCAGAGCGACAAATCAGGAGAAAATCAGGAAAATGTAGGCCGAATAAGCTTATTAGCTTCAGCCTATACATTTTTGTGTCATAATAACTATGACTATGTAATATCATTTATTATTTTTGTTTTGTTTTAGTATTGCTATGTTTTATGCACATGGAGTGTATTGTTTACATGGTTGAGCTGATGACCAAAATAAAATTTGCAAAGTGAAACTTGGTTATCGACCTTTCTCTGTCCCAGCAACGCACTCTCGTGAGATCTAGTGCCAGTAAACATAGGACGTCCGCGAGGATCTGTCGCCGTGGACGGCGCCCACTTGTAGGATTCGTGTACCATTTCTCCTCTAGTGGTCTTATCGTTCAAATCAATCCACTGCTGAGGGACTTGGGTGGCTTGGGTTGTCACCGTTGATGGGGTGGTTCACGCCTACTGTAGAAGTATCTGGGTATGCATCTGGACAAACAAACGGGACCGGTCACTAATGTTTTACACAGTGTAGACCGGGGCCTGAGAGATTTGAACTGTGGGCCTGGAATGACCTGGATTTTTTGTTTTTATAGTATGTTGGTGGTTTTATTGTATTTAATTGGTTATGTGTACAGTTATGTTTTTAAATTCTGATTTAGCCGTGAGGCATTTCCTCTTGATTTGTATCTGGTAGACAGTATGTATGTTTGTTTTGGCTTGTCTTTTCAATTAGAAAGTATCATATCAAAGGTGGGTCCGTAGTGTTATGCATATTAAACTGGGGGTCCTTTTTATTACAAAAAGAGAATGGACAAGCAGCTGGTTGTGGTAAAGAGACCGCTCTGTCCTTGGTTCTGGAGATGTTCAGAACTATATGTGTTTTTTGCACCGTGTAGAGGGTTTTGCACAGGCCATACTTTCTGGACTATGTATAGATTTATTTCTCCCACTTCAGCACAATTTGCTCTGACTATTCACTCGGTATGACTGTGAATGTGTGACTCACTGCAAATTACATAGCTGTCTCTCTCGTTACCAGTTACATACTGTATTGCACCCTTTACTATTATAAATAGTATCTCTCTCTCTCTCTCTCTGTATATACTTTGACTTAATTGCCCATGCTGTGAGTTACCTGAACACTGGAATTTCCTTCGGGATCAGTGGTAGAAAGTAACTAAGTACATCTACTCAAGTACTGTACTTAAGTACAATTTTGAGGTATTTGTACTTTACTTGAGTATTTCCAATTTCCAATACTTTTACTTCTACTGACCACTACATCTCAGAGGCAAATATTGTACTTTTACTCCAGTACAATTATTTGAAAACTCTAGTTACTAGTTACGTTGTAGATTTGGATTATTATTACACAACATACATTACCCACTTCAGCCCTATATACATTTCGGCCATTTGAAAATAGCCGATCTACAAGCTGCACAATGAGTGCAAAATGAATACTTTTGGTACTTTAAGTACATTTTGAGGCCAATACTTTCGTACTTTTACTCAAGTACATTTTGAATTCTAGACTTGTAACTTGTAACGGAGTATATCTACATTGCAGTATTGATACAAAAAAATGTAGTACTTTTTCCGCCTCTGTTCGGGATCAATGAAGTATCTATCCATGTCTGCCCATCATCATTTTCTATCGGCTCTCAGCACGTATCATTGAGTTTAAATGTTTGAGCTTTGACCAGACAGCACATTAAAACCCATTCCCCCACTCAGCCGCGACCCATTTACACTGTAATTATTCATTTGATCCCCCCCTTCCCATTCATCCGACGCATCAGTGGTTCGTTTCAGACCGGGAGAGACACACACACACACACACACACACACACACACACACACACACACACACACACACACACACTCGACGAAGCCCCTGAAACTTTTCTTCCTGACGTTTTTTCTCCTCTCCTGTATAGGACTGGTGGTGGAAACATGAAAGCTCCCGTTGCTCTCCTGCTGCTGCAGCTGCTGCATGCCGCCGTGCTCCACTGCATGAAGGTGGTGTCAAAGAGAGGTTCAGGTACGTCTCTGCTTTTTTTTAATATACCAGCTGGTCGATATTCAGTCAGTCACTGCGCTAGAAGTGACTTTTTCCATCGCTTTCTTGTGTCTTTCTCCTCATTGGCCTGTGCTTTAAGCCAATGGGGGGAGCCCACGATGTCTTCCCATACTCTGAACGGCTGTGTCACGTCGTCACTGCACTGAATTAGTTGGCGCGACACGTTCTCTCTCTCTCCGCTACATAAAGAGGGGACGTGCATCAGTTCAATAATGTAAACATGTTTTATTTGATTGATGAATGGCCCAAACAACACAGTTTTGCCGAGAGCACCCCGTCCCCCATCTGACCATGTTGTTGGTCTGTCTGATGCAATAGCCTAGTTAAATTATTAGATTATTGCTTACTCTGCAGCCGCAATGATCGGCACTCGTGTCAGGATTATATTACATAACAATTGATAGATTAATAAGGGTGAAATTTGCTTTGTCTCTGAAACAGTGTTCAACAAAGGGGTTGAATATTTTATTTAAAACTGCAGTTTTTATTAGAAGCCTAGTAGTTGTACAGTAGGTTATTTTTGTTTGTGCACAGTTACATGTTGGTTTGGTTGCGCCTGTAAGAGTGCATGAATAAAACTACTAGTGAGCTTTAGATGCGAAAAGCACCTTTCACAATTTAAAGTTAGGGTAAGTGATTTTCTTTGGTTAAAGTAAGTGTTAAATAGCTCTATATTCTGATAGTACTCATTGCTATAGAGTGTTTGTTCATTAAAAGGAGTCTCCTTGTCTCTCCAGCTCTTTATAAAACAGAAAATGCATTTTCGTTTCAGTTTCAGTTTCATTTCCAATTTTATCCAATCAGGATAGAGAACTCAATCAGGATATAGATTAAACAAGTGAAATTGGAAGTGATGACACTAAGAAATGAGCAGGCAAAATTGGAACTGGAACACAATTTTTTTTTTGACACCTACCGAAAAATGTATTTTCTGTTTATTAAAGAGCTGGGGAGACTCCTGTTACTGAACAAACACTCTATAGCAATGATTACTACAATCAGATTATGGTGCTTTAACCTTTTAACAAAATACTTTTTGTTTTAACCCAGAAATATCACTTACCCTACCTTTAACTCTTGAGTTTAATATAGTTTGATTGAGATGCAACAGTCATGACGGTGCTTTTCAAGGGTTTTAGCTCAGCACAAGCTGGTATACTATGACTGTGTCATTTCTTGTTTTTCTCTAACGTCCCTTTTTGACGACGAGAGCTGTAAAGTGAACCGTGCCGCACAGTGTGATGCATTCCACAGGCTTCTTTGCAGCTACAAAGTTACAGGCTACCATTCATTTTCAATGGAAGCCAGCTTACACGAAGTATACAACGACGTTTGTAGCTGCTACAAAAGCTACAACAGCAAAGCTAGCAAAAACTTGCTGGTTTCAACTTCAGCTACAAAGATATAAAGCTACAAATACACTGTGTAGTTTTGTATCCTTTTATCTGCCGGTGTGAACGCACTATATACTGTACTTTCAATTTGTTTATAAAATATAGAAAGTTGCCGAGCTTCAAACTCACAACGCGCCGCGTTGAGAGCTTGCATATCGGCTATTTTTCCGCTTATTTTATGACGTTGCTTCCTCCTTCAGGGGGAAACGTGAACATAAAACTATCACAGTTGCGGAAGATTCTGGGCAGTGGTGGAAAAAGTACTCAAATTATTTACTTAATTAAAAATGTACTTGAGTAAAAGTACAAAAGTTATTGGCATAAAAATGTACTTAAAGAACCAAAAGTAAAAGTACTAAATATTTGAAAATAGCCGATCTACAAGCTCACAACGCCTCGCGATGCGACGCGTTGTGAGCTTGCAGATCTGCTATTTTCAAATAGCCTATGTATAAAATAGGGCTAAAGTGGTTAATGTATGTTTCATTATATCATAGTTTATATCTGAAAAGTAAC
Source organism: Gymnoscopelus braueri (assembly GCF_963280865.1). Classification (NCBI taxonomy): domain Eukaryota; kingdom Metazoa; phylum Chordata; class Actinopteri; order Myctophiformes; family Myctophidae; genus Gymnoscopelus; species Gymnoscopelus braueri. The sequence continues at coordinate 14,043,643 of NC_137626.1, forward strand.
TAGTAACTAAAGTTTTCAAATAATTGTAGTGGAGTAAAAGTACAATATTTGCCTCTGAGATGTATTGGAGTAGAAGTAAAAATATTGGAAATTGGAAATACTCAAACATGGTACTTAAGTACAGTACTTAAGTAAATGTACTTAGTTACTTTCCACCACTGATTCTGGGTTACCCTTCATAGTGGAATTGTGCCATGACTGGGTAACTACAGGTGCTGAGGGGAAGGCCACCCCCCTCCCCCTCACACAGGACGTTAAAAATCAAGGAATATTAATCGGTTTGTGTATTATTATATTGCGTTTTGTAAAGAAGAAATTGCCCTTCACTTTGCTGTGTGTATACTGTAAATCAACACGGATGATTAAGCAACATTATGTTCTGATGGCGCTCCATGCCCTATACTGTGTTATGTTAAGGCCTGTGATACTTTGTTACGTGTGCATGACGCATAGTGAGGTTTCTGAAACGGGACACTGCAGCCTCTTAACGTTTCTCTGGGTGTTAGTTTGATTGCGGATGTGGAACGGTAACCCCTTCGACATCCCCACGTCGATGAGGACAGAATACTCATTCCAAAGCCTATCGGTATGCAAGTAGAATGGTGCTGGAGTCAGCAGGAGTGGACATCGCACCGCTCCGGCGCGCGGGCACTCGGGCGAGCCTCGCGGGGCTCAGGTCCGTTTTCTGTCAGCGTGCCTTTGAATGTGTTTTCCATGTGTTTAACCCATTAAGACCTGAAGCCGATTCTAAATGTCTCCTAAATTTCAACAGTTTTCTGAAAAACGTATGTTTCTATATCAGTGGTGCTCAAACTTTTTCATGTCAAGGACCCCCAAAATGACATGTATTTGGCCGCGGACCCCCATCAAAATATTTTGTTCCAGGGACCCCCCAGAAGCAAAGATTTGAGTTAAAAATGTTCGCTTTAAAAATATATTATGTTCAAAGATTTGCACACATTTTCATGATTTTTCAAAAATAGCAGATCTACAAGCTCGTAGCGCGGCACTCGGTGCCGCGCTATGAGCTTGTATATCTGCTATTTTTGAATAGCCTAAAGTGTAAAATAATGCTTTTTAGCTCAAATCAAAAAATGACACAGTTCCAGGTCTCAATGGGTTAAGGTCAACGTCACCTTGTTCCCCTTTGCGTCTGCGTTCCGTCATGAGTCCCAACGTGTTTGGTCGGACTACCCTGAACGTTGGAAAATCTTTGCATCTGACGTTTGGTTATGAGTTAAATGGTAAATGGTGCATTTATATAGCACTTTTATCCAAAGCGCTTTACATAGATTGTGCATCACATTCACCCATTCACACACACACACACACATTCATACACCGATGGTGGAGGAAACCATGCAAGGCACCAACCTGCTCATCGCGAGCAATTAGGGGTTCAGCGTCTTGCTCAAGGACACTTCGACACTAACTCTGAGGCGTATTTTTTCATCTACAGAATAGGCCCGCCGCCGAAATGAAAAGAGAAATGGACGGTTGAAAGCGTTGGATTTTTGGCTGTGCAGGAACGGTGCACATTCTTTAAGAGTCTCGGTTGAATTTAGTGTTACATGTAAATACATTTTGATCTCCCAGCACGACCTTCAGTCTCAAGGATTTGTTACTGGGTAGGAAAGTCAAGTTGCCTCCTGCTGTTTCACTTTTGGTTCGCTGTACCGTGAAAACCCAAAGCGGTGCTGTCCTTTTCTCCCCTTTTTCAAGGTCTGGATTGGGAGCTTAGAAAATGCTTGGGTCATTCGATTCGTGGCTCTGCTAATGATCAGACAGGGGTCACTGTTGGAATACGCCAGTTTTTGTTTGCGTATCGGTTGCAGTGATTTAATCCTGTTGGAATCCTTTGTGGGTGGATTATCACAATGCCGTTGTGCAGTCGGTTACCCTTGAGAATGTCCCTATTAGTCACATTAAAGAATGGACAAATTCTACACACTGCAGCTCCAAGCTCCTCTGTCTACTCTAAGCTGCGTAGAAGCCAGCGGAACTGGTCTTTTGAATAATCTTTTCGTATAAATGTTTCTGGTTATAGTTTCGTATCACTTTCCGATATAGTTGGCTGTTGTGTGAGTTTAGAAATTCCATTTTGAACTCTCTATATGATCACGCTTAGTGAAACGATGAAAACTGTAGCCACCATGGCAAAACCAAACTACCTACGTGTTTGCATTTTGGCTCCAATTAGCCTATTTTTCCTCTTTTTCAAAGATCCAGCAGTGCCGGTGGATGCAGGACTGGGGGTACAGTACATTCACAATGGCCTAAGATGGTACAAAGATGAAAGCTTTTTGCAAAGTGTCTTCCTCATTTTTTTTTCTCCAGGAGTTGCTGGTGTTGGTCCTTTTATGTTTTTTTTTCTTCTTTTTTTTTTTTTTACCCCATGCATATTAGAGCCAGGTGCAGGAGTGGCCCTACAGGCTCATCAAAAGGGCTCTATTGCTTTTTCCCAGTGAGAATTCCCCACGGGGCTTTCTCCTAGGATGCTCTGCAAAAGCCCATCGCCCGGGGCAAGGATTTGAAACACGTCCGCTGATAAATGAGCCGCCGTACTCGGAAGCCGCCCGGGCCCTTGTCCATTGTTCCCCCCCACACACCCCCCCACCCCCCTCCCTCTTCTCTAAGATCCCATTGGCTTCATTAGAAGTCACGCCGGGCGGCACATCAGAGTGCTATGACGAATGGAACGGCAGCAGAACGAGAGCCGGGCCCTGCGAAGAAACTCCACATGTCTCCTTCAAATTGATTGAATTAACCCATTTAGACCGGGGAAAGAATCCGTGTCATTTTTTAGATTTATTTGGCTATTCAAAAATAGTAGTATAATAGATCTACAAGCTCATAGCGCGGCACCGAGTGCTGCGCTATACGAGTGCTGCGCTATACGAGCCTGTAGATCAAAAAAAAAAAATGTAATCGTGCAAATTTAAGCAAATCTTTGAATATATATTTTTCAAAGCGAACATTTTTAACTCAAATCTTTGCTTCTGGGGGATTCTACAAGTGTCTTCTAAATCACAGTTTTAAAAACAGTTTTTTGAAAAAATGTATGTTGCTATAATATCAGTGGTTCTCAAACTTTTCTCATGTCAAAGGACCCCCAAAAATATATGTATTTGGCCACGTGCCAACGGCCAGATGCGTTCCCGGTCTTAATGGGTTAAAAGAAGCAATGTTTCAGCACGTCCGGGTGCCCTTGGGGAGTAGGAGGAGGGGGGGGGGGGGTGTTGATTGTGCCTTTTATGCATCATTTCCCTTTGAAAGAAGAAAGTTGTGTTGTTATTTGTGTCCGTTCAGTTCTTTAAAGACCATGATTTGTTGCCCTGTTAAATTTTCATGAGTTATTTTGGTTTATTATTACTATTTAATCACCTAACCTGACATTTGCAGCGTGGCTCTTTCTGTCTTTTTTTTGTCTTTCTTTACGTATGATGATTTATTACATTGAACCCTAGTGATTTATTTAAAGTACATTCATCACCTCATCAATTAAGGATTGTCAGAGCCCAGTACGAGCGCATTTTAAATATCGTTTATTTTTTTAAAGCCGCCAACAAAAATGTTTTGTTTACTAATGACTGTAATCACAGGAATAGAATAGATTTGTCTTTTTTAATTGTCTTTGCAAATCAAACTAGACCATCCTTCTTCTTCCATTCTTCAACCCATTAAAGGGGGAAATTAAATGATCATGGAACTGGCTCTCACAGGGACCATGAATACACATACGTACTGTATCTCCATCTGTCTTCCTGCGTGTGCGTGCGCACACACACACACACACACACACACACACACACACACACACACACACACACACACACACACACACACACACACACACACACACACACACACACACACACACACAGGTTTGTATTACTATACTTATGAGGACATCAACATTTTACGACAACATTTTTGGGCATTTTAGCCGTAAGCCTAAAGCCAAAAAAATACCAGATCTACAATCTACAAGCAACGTGTCGCAGCGCGACACGTTGTGAGCTTATAGATCAGCTATTTTCTGGTGCATAACACTGGCAAATAACAAGTATATAATAAGTATAAATCATGTTTAACTCTAATTCCAACCTCTACACCCAACCTCTAATCCTGACCCTAAACCCAACTTGAATATTTTCCTAATTGTAAACGTATCTTAAAAAAAAAAAAAAAAACCCATAAAACTACAAATTATCTTGTGAGGACAAGGAAAACGGTCTATTTCTGATTATTCTGCCATACTGGTGGGGACATTTTGGTCCTCACAAGTAGGCCTATAGTAATACACACACACACACACACACACACACACACACACACACACACATACATTCACACATACGCACGCGCGCTCAACGCGCATACGCTGCGGCACCTTCACCGCAGCATTCATCGCACATACACACCACCATTATCTGTAGATGATTGCGTTAGGAACACCCATCTTGAGTAATGCTTCGCCGGCACTTGTACGCGTCGTCGCGGGGGCACGGGGGGAGAAAAAAATAAAAACAGCGCTGAACACATACCACGCACGCCAGCATATCTGTCACACTAATCCTTAACAATGCGTGTGTAGGCGAGTGTATCCATTTGTCCTGCGAACCGGGGTCCCCACTTTGTTTGCTGGAATGCTGATATTGCCTGAATGGTTGGGCGGGCAGAATAATTATGTACATCGCCTTTTTTTTGCTTAACCCATTAAGACCGGGAACGCATCTGTGTAATTTTTTTTTCTTTTTTCTTTGGGCTATTCAAAAATAGCAGATATACAAGCTCATAGCACGGCACCGAGTGCCGCGCTATGAGCTTGTAGATCTGCTATTTTTGGAAAAAAATCGTGGAAATGTGTGCAAATCTTTGAATATATATATATTTGTATTTTAAGCGAAAAAAAATTACTCAAATCTTTGCTTCTGGGGGGTCCCTGGAATAACATATTTTGAGATGGGGTTCCGCGGCCAAATATCATTTTGGGGGTCCTTGACCTCTAATATTATAGCAACATAAATCTTTTCAAAAAAACTGTTAGGATTCAGAAGACATTTGTGGAATCCCCAGAAGCAAAGATTTAGTTAAAAAAAAATCTTTAAAAATATATATATTCAAAGATTTGCACACACTTTCACATTGTTTAAAAAAAAATTAAAAAGCTCTTCAAGCTCATAGCGCGGCACTCGGTGCCGCGCTATGTTATTTTTTAAATAGCCAAAGAAATGACACAGATGCGTTCCCGGCCTAAAAGGGTTAATACAGCACATCACATTTAGGGATGCTAATGCAGTCATTACAAGGAGGATTTGATATCGCAAGCCACATGGAAATCAGTGTTATTCAGCCTGCAAGCTTGAGCGTTGGCTGTATTAAAGCAAGGATTCTCAATAACCTTTTTTTTTTAATGTATTTCTATTATATTATGCATTAGGCCGCGGAGCCCGTGATCCCTGGGACCTCAAACTACACTGTAAAGTCTTCAGTGTTCTCTGTGTCAAACCTGTTAAGAGTCCATTTGGTTCCTAACTATCAGTAATTTAGCTGGGGGACCCCCTGGAATCCCCTCAAGGACCCCTGGGGTTCTGTCTATACTCAAGTCTGTGTTTCAGAGGAGGGGCGTGGGTCAATTCAGAAACCTGCCTATCAGTGACATCATCGGTGGGCAGGTATGACCTTCAGTTTCTATTGGCTTGGAATCCCCAACGATGATGTCATTGGTAGAGGTTTCTGAACTGTTCACACACAGCCCACTAATGAGACGCAGAGTGAGTTGACAGAAATTGTGCCATTTTATAATGAGCATTATAGTGAGGACCAAGCATGTGAAGATAAACTAGGTAAAGTGCTCCTTTAACGAAGAAATGACTCATGTTTGTCCCTGTGAAGTGTAGAGAGACACGCTAGTGTATTTAAAAAATAAATAAATGTCAAAACAGTGTCATACTGTGACAAAGCTGACATTTAGAGTACGTAGGAGTAAGCCAACTTTTTAAAACTCGGCGACATTAACTCTTTAAGACCTGAGAACGCATCTGTGTGTCATTTTTAGATTTTGTTGGGCTATTCAAAAATAGCAGATATACAAGCTCATAGCGCGGCACCGAGTGCCGCGCTATGAGCTTGTAGATCTGCTATTTTTTTTAAATCGTGAAAAATGTTGGGCAAATCTTTGAATATATATATTTAAAGCGAGCATTTCTAGCTAAAATGTTATTGCTTCTGGGGATTCTACAAATGTCTTCTAAATCAGTTTAAAACAGTTTTCTGAAACACTTATGTTGCTATAATATTAATGTCAGTGTCAAGGAGCCCCACAACGATATGTATTTGGCTGCGGACCCCCATCTCAAAAAAAAAAAATCCAGGGACCCCCAGAAGCAAAGATTTGAGTAAAAAACAATTGCTTTATAGATATATATTCAAAGATTTGCACAAAAAAAAACACGATTAAAAAAAAAATAGCAGATCTACAAGCTCATAGCGCGGCACTCGGTGCCGCGCTATGAGCTTGTATATCTGCTATTTTTGAATAGCCAAAAGTATAAAATATGGATAAAGTGGTTACACAGATGCGTCCCCCGGTCTTAAAGGGTTAAGACAGATGAAGCACATGGAAAAAAGGGTTTTTGTGATAAATGCAGGTTTGGGCTGGAGATAAAGGCGTTTCGGGAGGCTGGCTACAGCATGATGTGGAGGCTAGTGGTGATGAGTTGTTCTGTGTGTCGTCAGTATGCCAAAAGACAAGAAACACACAACAGCTAATTTGTCATTGGAAGTCATGGTGTTGGAGAACATTCTGCCTCTTTTTCTTGTTTGTATTCAACATAATACCTTTATTATGACATTTTGATTAAATGTTATCAGTGGTGTAAAGTAACTAAGTACATTTACTCAAGTACTGTACTTAAGTACAATTTTGAGGTACTTTTACTGGAGTATTTCCAATTTTCAATACTTTTAATTCTACTCCACTACATCTCACAGGCAAATATTATACTTTTACTCCACTGCAAACTTTATTTACTAGTTACTTTGTAGATTTTGATTATTATTACAATAACCACTTCAGCCCTATATACATTTCGGCCCTTTGAAAATAGCAATGCGGCACATTGTGGGCTTGTAGATATGCTATTTTCAAAAGATTTGTATACATTTTATACATTTGAAAACTTGTGAAATGGGACCTTCTGCATAACCTTTGTTCTTTTAATCAAGTACATTTTGACTTTCACTTGTAACCAAGTATTTCTACATTGCAGTTTTGATATTTTTACTTAAAGGAGCATTTCACCCCTGGAATAAACTGCAATCAGTCAATGGTAATAGTATTTGTAGTAGATAAAAATAGCACAATTTAAAATTTGCACCCTATGGCCAGAAAAATAATGAAATCTGTGTGTTTGACTAGGGTTTGACTGGACTGCTGCATTACTACAATGACCATAATGCTTTGGTGCACTGCCCCTCCTTGTGGGTTGCATGTGGGTGTGATCTCCAACAACAACATACAAACGGGGCGGCCATAGCTGAGTGGTTAGTGAGCCCGCCTAGGGAGCCAGAGGCCCTGGTTGCCCCAGGTTCGATTCCAGGCCAGGCCAGCATAGCATATATGTCGATGAAATGAAATTTGTCCCTGAGCAAGACTCTTAACCCCTAATTGCTCACAGGTTCTCATTGGAAACAAGACCGCAAGGACTTTCATGAACGACCTGTTAAAAGGAATGATCCTTTATTCTTACAGCATGCCAGTGTTGCCATGTCTGCTTATTATAAGCGGCTTCTTTCTAAAATGTAGTTGATATTTGAGCTTGTTTCCAAATGTTTTGATTGTTGTTTAAACCAGTGGTTCTCAAACATGTTCATGTATTTTTCCACGGACCCCCATCTGAAATTATAATTTGTGCCAGGGAGCCCCTAACAAATATGTGTCAAAAATGTTCCACATTTTGCACTTTTTCCCCCTCAAGATTTTTTGGTAAATAGCAGATCTACAAGCTCACAATGGGTCACGAAGCGTTGTGAGCTTGTAGATCGGCAATTTTCAAATATATAATATCCCATGTCTAGGTAAAGTGCTCTTGGCCTAGTTATCTTCTTTTGGGCTTGTTTTCATAGACCTGGTTGCTTATTTCTCTCACAATATCTGGCAACACTGGCTGAAGAACGTGTACCTCGCACACGTTCATCTAGTTACATATATGTCCAAGGATTCGTTAGTGATGTCATATCACTGACAAATCCTTGGTATCTTTATGCAGTTCTACTTCCGTGTCGCATAGTAGTGACATCACTGTCGAATCCTTGGTATTATGATCCTAGCCTTTCGCGACTGTGTTTGTTTACCAGCGCCGCCACTCCACGCTGTATTTTTTTTTCCACGCTTGCGCTTATGAAACACTAAACAGGATTATGATTTCATGTCAACATTCAAGTACAACTATCAGAAGATAACTCAGGTAAAGTAATGCCTCACTCTGCAAGGGGGGTTGCCCGCTGGCCGCAGCTAATGGGAGTGGCCGAGTGGGGAAAGAAGGGTGTACGAAATGTTAGGGAGACACCCTCAGGGGCCGGTCCTTGCAGTCATGTAGTGCGGACAGAAGGTGAGAACCTACGGAAAACGTCATTTGATGCTATGGGGATCGTCTTACGGATCAAAAATCTAAAAACACAGATACAACACAAAAAACACACCAGGATCATGTTTATGGGTCCTAGACTTCATAAAAATATATTTTTTAATTTTTTTCTCAAAATCGGTGTCCCTTTAAGTAAAAACATGTAGTACTTTTTCCACCACTGAATGTAATGAACATTTTCCTCTACACCAGACTCAAAACGACAACATACAAATTATTTTAAAATGACAATAATCAAATTACAAGCATTATCTCAATGGAATGTTCTGAAACTAATGTGAATGTGACACACAAAAAGGAATCTACCTGTACACCCTTGGCATGTGCGGCAAATGTCAGATACTGACATCAAAACTAGATAAATAGGGCACGTGATGCCCCGAGGGTCAAAGAAGTGGCTTTGTGAGAGGCAGGGTCATGGGTTTGAATCCCCCCTCCCCCATCTCGGCAAAGATCAAAGTCAGAATTGACGTAATTCACCAAGGGGATCTACTCAGTGGTATAGCACCATCAAACATGGTACACACATGTGTGTGTATGCATCCTACACGCTCCTGTGATGTGTGATGCAAGCATAATGAGTAACCCCAACCGCCTTTCATTTCAAACAGTTGCAGAGATGTGTTGCTTTATGCAAGCATATCCATCAGTGTTGCCAGATTTTTACGAGAGATATAAGCAGCCAGGTCTTTTTAAACAAGCCCAAAAGAAGCCACTAGGCATTAAACCTATATGCATCGGATATTTGAAAATAGCTCAGCTCAGCTCAGCTTGTAGATCGGCTATTTTCAAAATAATTTTGAAATAAAGTGAAACATTTTGAATATTTTTTTTGAAACATTTTAATAACCGAAATCTAGTACGGGGGTCCCTGGCTCAAAATACATAATCATTTTGGGGTCTTTGATTTGAAAATGTTTTAGAACCACTGGTCAGGAAGCCCAAATAATTAGCAACTACACTTTAGAAACAAGCCCCAAAAACCGCAACCCGCAACTACCGATATTTACAAGCAACTTTACAGAGGTAAGTGAAGTCCACAGTCGCTTATAATAAGCAGACATGGCAACACTGATACCCATCTCCTCAGCTGTCTTTATTGTACACCAGTTTCAAGTGCTTTTATATTGGGATACATTTTAGCATCCGAAACATTGTGCTTTCGGCCACTTTCCCGTGCACTTTGGAAACGTTTTCCGATAGGGAGTGCGATGCAATTAAATCCCCTGTTGTCCACTCCTGCCTTACGACTACAACACAGTAAAATAGAAATGCTTTGAGTGTGACAAATATCCCCTGGAAGCCATGTGCCTGTTGCCCACCGGTGAGCTCCAACAGAAACAAAATCCTTTTGCGGTGCACCGGCGCGGTATTGCTTTCAACCACCGAGAATAGATACGTTTGTAAAGGCTTTGCATAGGCTTTTCTTTTTCTTTTTTCTTTTTTGGTCTGCAGAGCAGTGGTGGAAGAAGTAATCAGATGTTTTACTTATAACACAATGTAAAAAGAATACTCTGTTACAAGTAAAAGGCCTGTATTCAAAAATATACTTAATTCACTCACATAAGAGTACAACGGTATTCACATTAAAACATACTTTCAGAACCAAAGTTAAAGCACTCACATTTTTCAAAACGTGTCGAACATTTTTGAAAATAGTAGACCTACAAGCTCACAACGCGTCGCATTGCGACACATTGTGAGCTTGTAGATCGGCTATTTTGTTATAGGCCAAGTATAAAATAGGGCTTAAATGGTTAATGCATGTTTTGTATTCGTTATAATCTATATCTGCAAAGTAACTAGTCACTAAAGCGGTCAAATAGTTGTTGTGGAGTAAAAATTACAATATTTGCCTCTGAGATTTAGTGGAACAGATGTATTAAGTATATAAAAAAATGGACAATCGCAATATAAGTTGAAAGTGCAGTACCTTAAAATTGTACTTAAGTGCAGTACTTGAGTAAATGTAGACTACTTAGTTACTCTCCACCACTGTTGCTTTCAACCACCGCCAGGAGACACATTTGTCAAGCTTTTGCACAGGCTGTTTTTATATATATATATATTTTTTTGTCTTAAGACTTTTCAGAAGCAATAACTTTCACAGTACGCGTGGGATTATTGTCAGTAGGGGCTTCTAAAGGCTCTGCTCCAGAGCCATATGTACTGTACGGGAGGGGATACAGGAAAAAGCGTTGCCATGGTTTCCATTGATCGCAAGCAGCGCTTGGTGCCCAGATATTGTTCATCTTGCTCTAATAAAGTTTCACGCCAACCTGTTGGGTGGAAACCGTGTATGTCCAAAATGGTTCTGTTTCAGGGAATGGGGAGGATAAAGAACCTGTGTTGCTCTCAGGGTTGCCAGATCTGCTTATTATAATTTACCCGCAAGATTTTATTTGAAAATAGCCGATCTACAAGCTCACAACGCGTCGCATCGCGACGCGTTGTGAGCTTGTAGATCGGCTATTTTCAAATAGCTGAAGTACATGTTAAAGTACTCATGTGGCCCATAGTCACTTCTTTTGGGCTGGTTTTCCTAGACCTGGTTGCTTGTTTCTCTCACAGAATCTGGCAACACTGGTTGCTCTGGTTGTGTTCAACACAATATGGAGATACAAGGTTTCTGCCCGGTGCCTGACAGCGACGGTGAGTTTTGGAGTTGTTATTGTTTTTTCCCCCTTTTTTTTCTATTAGCACATAAAGAGAAGGAGAAAAAAAACAGTTTATATTGTGGAGGAGAAGTTTAGAAGCCTAGGGACTTATAGAGCACTTCCCCTTTTTGTATAATCAGACATATTAAAAAGTATACATACAGTATTATTTAAAAAAAATGCCAGTAATACATTCAAGAGATATGTGTACGTACGTACTGTATACAGTATAACCACCCTCCCACCTGCCTACAAACCTGTCTACACACCCACATAGAGAAGATAAAAACATCCGCACACTACTGTTTTTAAGCTCCAAAAACTTACTTTTATTACTGGCACAACGTTTTGACGCTTTTAAGTCTTCATCAGGCAACTATGTATTTGCCTGATGAAGATCTAAAAGGGTCAAAAGGCCTTTTTGGAGCTTAAAAACAATGTCGAAGGTTTTTTATCTTCTCCTTGATTCTCGCCTTGATGCCTTGAGGCATAAGATGTGCTCACAATCTTCTCTGTTAACTACACACCCACATGATATACATACATGTACTGTACATGCATGCAGTGCAGTGTTGTGCCAAGGAATAACAGATGCCAGTCATGCCACGCAGTTCCCAACGTTCCTGACAGGCTTCATATTTACATGAACCTCCAGAAGATAACTGGCACAGGGGCCTCTGTGAGTCTTAAAACGTCATCAGAACTTGTGTAGGGAATGTTAGCCACACACCACCACACATCAGTCACCACCATTTTCAAAGCACTTGGAGGCCATTTTATGATGTCAGGACTATGACGTCATATTGACGACATCAGGTATCTCCATATATGGGCATAATACACAGAGAATTGATTCCGGACAGCCACTGATCGGACCGACTTCGGACCACTCTGTACACAGTGCTGCCAGATTCTGTGAGAGAAACAAGGAACCAGGTCTGGGAAAACCAGCCCAAAAGAAGTGACTATGGGCCACATGAGGACTTTAACATATACATCAGCTATTTGAAAATAGCCGATCTACAAGCTCACAACACGAATAAGCAGATCTGGCAACCCTGTCTGTACATCAACTCCCTCAGCTCCTCGGCAATAGAAATGCCAAGGTTGAAGTCAATTAGTCAGACGGTTCTCGAGATATGTAGGGGAAGACACACACACACACACACACACACACGCACACGCACACGCAGATTCCGTTCATTTATATACAGTATGTGTTCTGCACAGTACGTCCGCTGTCCACAGACAGCCGTAAAAAGCAGAGAATTAATAACTCTGTTAAGTGCTGACAGGCACAGAAGTTCGTCAGCGATGCTAGCCGAGTCCTGAAAGCACCCAGATGGCTCGCGTGTGTTTGGCCATCTCTTAATATGAGTGTACTCCAGGGGATGCATACAAATGCCTCTGGGATTAACAGCTCCGTATGTAATACATAATATATATATATATATATATATATATATATATATATATATATATATATATATATATATATATATATATATATATATATACACACATACACATACACCTACACACACACACACACACACACACACACACATTCGTGCAGTGGTGGAAAGTAACTAAGTACAATTACTTAAATGCTGTACTTAAGTAACATTTTTAGGTAGTTTTTACTTTACTTGAGTATATCCAATTTCCAATACTTTTACTTCTACTCCACTACATCTCAGAGGCAAATATTGTACTTTTACTCCACTACAATTATTTGAACACTTTAGTTACTACTTACTTTGCAGATATAAACTATTACTTTCTAAAACATACATTAACCACTGTAGCCCTGCAGTATGTTAGGCTATTTGAAAATGGCAGATCTACAAGCTCACAATGTGACTCGTTGTGAGTTGGGGGTCCTTGGAATAAAATGTTGAGAACTATACTGGGACCCAAATCTACACTGTAAAATCCTCAGTGCGAATGTAACTGGACCCCTGGTGGTCCCCGCAGACCCGACGGTAAGAAACCAGAGGAATAGAACAATGGACAATAGGATTGATAGACGGATCAGAGATGTAAAGGTGCAGAAGGGAGACAAGAGGGAACCATGGGGGGTTATAGACACCATCAGACAGATTAATCACGCCACCCCCCCCCCCCCCCTCCCCAGGTTTAAAATGTGTGATATTTTTGGGTACGGACCTCATGGCTGCTTCCAGGGTAATTTGCACAGCTCTGGAAGAGAGAGCACAAGCCTTCATTTCCCCCCAATGGTTCTGCTTTATGAGAGCCAAGCTGGGGAGGGGAGAGGAGAAACGAGGAGAAACGAGGGGAGAGGAGGAGAGGAGAGGAGAGGAGAGGAGAATCGAGGAGAAACGAGGAGAGGAGAGGAGAGGAGAGGAGAGGAGAAACGAGGAGAAACGAGGAGAAACGAGGAGAGGAGAGGAGAGGAGAGGAGAGGAGAGGAGAGGAGAAACAAGGAGGAGAGGAGAGGAGAAACGAGGAGAAACGAGGAGGAGAGGAGAAACGAGGAGAAGAGGAGAGGAGAGAAGGAGAGGAGAGGAGAGGAGAAACAAGGAGGAGAGGAGAGGAGAAACGAGGAGGAGAGGAGAGGAGAAACGAGGAGGAGAGGTGAGGAGAGGAGAAACAAGGAGAAGAGAGGAGAGGAGAGGAGGAGGAACAAGGAGGGGAAACGAGGAGAAGAGGAGAGGAGAGGAGAAAAGGAGAGGAGGAGAGGAGAGGAGAAACAAGGAGAAGAGGAGAGGAGAGGAGAAACGAGGAGAAGAGGAGAGGAGGAGAGGAGAAGAGGAGAGGAGAACCGGAGAGAAGAGGAGAGGAGAACCGGAGAGAAGAGGAGAGGAAAACCGGAGAGGAGGAGAGGAGAGGAGAGGGTGATTTCCGGGGCCGCTGCCGTTTATGTCCAAATTGCCCTAACCCTTAATACGGTGTTACTTATTTATTTTCCGCGTACTATTTATACTTCCTTCTCTCAGAATCTCTCATCCTCTCTCCCTCCCAAGTGATATTCCTTAAAAGCGTCCGGCGGAGAGAAAGTGCTTAAAATATTGAGCAGTTTGGCGGTTGGTTTCTCGGCGGGCCAAATCCAGCTCTCATTATCAGCGGCACACATAATCTCGCAAATTGGTCGCGAGCATCCCAAAACTTTCTGGAAGTGGGGCGCATAATTTAACCCATTAAGGTCTGAGTCCGATTCTTAAAATGTTTTCTAAATCCTAACAGTTTTTTTGAAATAAATATAAAAAATATTTTTTTTACGATTTTTCAAAAATAGCAGATCTACAAGCTCGTAGCGCGGCACTCGGCATATCTGCTATTTTTGAATAGCCAAAGAAACCTAGAGTGACACAGATGCGTTCCAGGTCTAAATGGGTTAAGTAAGGGAGCCTGAAATGAACCATTATCTGTCCGAGGGAGAGGAAATATTAAACTGGTAATAATGCAACACGGTGTTCCAAAAACCTGCCAAGCAGCACGGGGCCCTGGGCCACTGATCAGATGAACAGGAGAATATAGCTGTAGCAGAGGTGGGAAACGCACTGAAATACTCCTCATTCCCACTCCACTCTCCATGAAAGAAAACTACTTATTTCTATAGTTTTTTTTTTGTCAGCCTTTGTTCGCCACATCAAGCTATATACCCAGCTAGAAATGCTTTGTTCTACAAAAAAAAAAAAACATTCTGAGAAGGTTACCTAGGAAAGTTCTCACAAAGTTTTCTCGATGTTCCCGGAATGTTCTGAGATAGCGAAACATTCTAAACATAATGTCCGGGTAGTGGGAGTACCAGTGACAACCAGGAACAGACTTGGGTGACGACCGCGAAGAGCGTGGTGACATCTGGAGAGGCCGGAGAGACGGCGACCACGGGGTGGAGAGTGTTGGCAGCACCAAACCACTTCTTCTGTGAGGAAGAACCCAAAAGCTACAGACTGCGGTAAAACCTGCAAAGGAGGGTTAAAAAACCTATCTAGGCAGAATGAGATGTTTGTGCCCAGCAGCAGCAACGACGACGCAACACACAGAAGAATGCTCACGTCTGGTCAGACGAAGGAGGAGCCAGGCCCGGAGGCAACCCACAGTGCCTATAGAGCCTCCTAGTGCCGCCAACACCTGCTGCTAACATCTCACCAGCCACCCTAAGCCCCCAAGAGAAAGTAAGGGCAGTAGCATGCCACTTAAACACAGGCCGGGGTCCGATCAGCCTTGGTCGGGTCGCCTGGAGGAGGGGGCCTGTTGCAAGACCCGAAACACCCAGTGACTCCAGGAAACAACACTGATGATGTGTCCAAGTTTGTGCATCAGTAGATGTTTTTTGTTAACTCCCTATCATTCTTGGAAACATTTTCAAAATGTTCATTTGTTACTGTGTAACATTGTACTAATGTGTTACAGAAGACCCTTCTATGATCTGTTACCTCCACAGCATTACCAAAACATCCTCACAATGTTGCCTTCCATTGTTAACACATTGTTTGAAATGATGAACATCAAAATGTTCTTTTTGTTCCTGACTGCAATCCGTCCCTTGCTGGAGAGAACAAACCAAACCTCTATAGCAATGATTACTAACAGCTTAAAGGTTTAATGACATTCACTTTTACACCACATTCAAAGTCTTTGTCCTGGTCCTTCAAAAGTATACAAAAAGTTTTAAGTGAAAATTCCATTCCAGTGATCCATGGCAGGTGTTTTTCTCTCACATTTCTAAAGCCTTTTCAACTGCAATGAAAAAATAAATCTTTGCCTGCGGGTGTCGCTGGTGAGGGATTTTGCCTGTCAATCATCGCCTCTGCTCCGCCCCCCCCAAAGGAAAGGATAGGGGAGGGGAGGGGCGAGGAGGAGAGTGGGCGGGATTAATCGACTGTGACCTCACTGTCGAAGGGCCAAGCTCAGATTACTTTTCAGCCTAATTATTCAGAAAACCCCAGACCACAGAAAATCCACTGAATGTTCTAAGTTCAGGTTTTTTGGGTGTAATTGAGGTCATAAAACCCCAAATAAAACATTGAAAATAAAAAAAGTGAAAATGAATGTCATGATACCTTTAACATATCACTTACAGCACCTTTAACAATAAAAAACCCTCGGTCTGCTACTGATTTACTTTTGTAAAGGCCCCATTCTGTTAAATAATGGAACTCAGACCATCATCCCTATGGTCTTAACTGGTGACACGTATACAGTATGTGCTTCACCCATAAGGTCCATGTTTTACACTCTCAGAGTTAAAACGACGCTCGGGATATGTTGCAGTGCACCTGCATGTAAATCTCAATTATCTCAGTGCAGGGAAACATATCAGTTTTGCGTTCATCAAGAAAACCCCCCTCCTCGACCCCAGAGAGAATGATGATGACATTACTGTGGATTCGCCACAATATTGCTTGACATTGATTGAGACAGATTTAACCTCTCTCTGTCTCTCTCTGTCTCGCTCTCCGTGTCTCTCTCTGTCTCTATCTGTCTCTATATCTCTCCCCCTCTCCTCCGCAGTCATTATTTCCCATTCCTTAGGCAGGCGTTGATGAGTCCCCAGACAAACGGCTCATATGCCGCCCCCCCTCCAACAATCTTGCAATTCCTGCAAACGCATTTACCCCAACGCACCCCACTCCAGCTCTGAAGCAAAGAGCCCTCCGCTTTTTCCTCATGCATATGCAAAAAGACGCCGTATATACCGTCTCTCTCCTCTGACATGTTGTACCCGTTTTTCCAGGACGGGACGTTAGCGGCAGAGTCCCTATATGCCTCTTCTCTCTCGTTCCTATTAACCCATTAAGACCGGGAACGCATAGCTGTGTCATTTTAGATTTGAGCTATAACCGTTATTTTATACTTTGGCTATTAAAAAATAGCAGATATACAAGCTCATAGTGCGGCACCGAGTTTGAGCTTGTAGATCTGCTATTTTTGAAAAATCATGAAAATTGGTGCAAATATTTGAATATACATATTTTTTTTAGGATTTTTTTTTGACTCAAATCTTTGCTTCTGGGGGTCCCTGGAACAAAATATTGGGGGTCCTTGACATGAAAAAGTTTGAATTTGGCCGTGGACCCCCATCTCAAAACATTTAGTTACAGGGACCACCAGAAGCAAAGATTTGAGTTACAAATGTTTCCAAAAAATACATATAATCAAAGATTTGCACAAATGTTCAAGATTTTTCAAAAAAATAGCAGATCTACAAGCTCACGCGCTATGAGCTTGTATATCTGCTATTTTTGAATAGCCAAATAAATCGTAAAAAGACACACAGATGCGTTCCCGGTCTTAAGGGGTTAAGGCTGACTTTGAGGTTCCCCGGCTCTGTCATTCTGATGAAGAGGGGCTGTAAATAAAATGAGCCCCCCCCCCCCCGCCCCCCCTCCCCCCTCCTGACAAGACCTCGCTTCCCATTAGAGATCAGGCACTCGTCATCCGTCTCTCCCTGTGTATTTATTTACCACTGCGGGGTCCCAAAGCGTTTCACGGTTCACCCCGCTTTCTACACACGCCCACACGCGCACGCACACACACACACACACACACACACACACACACGCACACACACGTATATCATCTCTGTCGGGCAGAAACCTCTTATCTCCAATTCTCCATATTCTAACTTTTTATTTTTTTGGTAAATTAACACCCATACTTGGTCATATTACGGCGTCACACAAAAGTATCAAAAGTATCAGATCTGCAAGCCGCGACGCGTTTCGAGCTTGTAGATCTGCTACTTTTGATACTTTTGAATTTGAATCCGGAAAAGGAACAGTTTTGGACTGTATGAGGTTTCCACCCGACAGAGATGATATAGGGAATGATGAAAGTATATTTCTTTATGTTTTTTTCCTCTTCCGTTGTCTTTTTTTTTTGAGCTGCTCGCTGTGTGGAAAGCATCAAGGACATCCACTGACAGTCAATTAAATGTACAGTCGTCGGCGTCACGTGCACACGCGCGCACGTGTCACACTTTTTTTTCTTTTCTTTTTCCCAGGCACATGCTCAGGAAGGGAACGTCAAGATTAATATGTCAGTTAAAGCGATGGGATCTTCCTATACACCCAACCTTAATGGGGCTACTCACGGTTTTGGCCAATAACAAGAGTCGTCTTTATAATTGGACGAGACAGTGGAGTCCTAACAGGGGGAACGTTTGGCGCGTAGCGTAGATTCAATTAAAGCGAGCCACTTGACTTTGTAATTGATATTAACACATTCCATGCCAGAGTTTAATCTCATAATGTACTCACCAGTGCCAGCGTTTTATTGTTGTTTTTTTGTTTTTATCATGTCGCCACAGACCTCGCTAAATAAGTTAAAAGTGCGCGTTCATTTGGTTCTAAACACACAGCGGATCCGTGAGAAACGTCCAGCGAAAACAGTTTCCAAATGCGAGCCGCCATCTTGAAGCTACAGCCGATACACGCTAAACAGTGATCAGCGAGGAGAAAAACAACAAACCGAGAAAATCGAGTTTTAAACAGGATCCCAGACAGGAAGCGGATACGATCGAAAAAAACGGAACCCGAATAATTCCGTTTCCGACCGAAAACCGGAAACGGAAATGGATCAAAAAAATTCGGAAAGTGCACCTTGGGCGATTAACATGGGAATCGGCGGTTCGCGTAGATCTACGCGACTGGCACGCTGCGGCTTTAAATAGGTTCGCGTAGATCTACGCGATTGGCATTCAATGTGTTAAAGGACTTTAAATATGGCAGCAAGCTGTCAGCGGGAACTATGGGCAGTCCTCTCCTTTTGTTGGCAGAAAGAGGGCATGGAAACTTATTGTATGTGCATGAATTGAAAAGTGCTACATGCAAGCCATTTCTTTTTTTTTTATATATTTATTTTTGGGCTTTATTGCCTTTATTGACAGGATAGTAGGCTGACAGGAAATAGGGAGAGAGAGATGGGGAGTGACATGCAGCAAAGGCTGTCGGGACCGGGACTCAAACCCGCAACACGCTGTCAGGCTACACTGAGCCTAGGTCCGTGGACCGCTGTCAAAAGCAGAGGCATGGATCCCCTGCAGTAGGTATAATGTTATATCTCTTGAGTGCATACTTTTACACTGTTTTACTGTATGTTAGCTACCGTACGCGTAGCGGCTGTTGTAATGTCGCTATCAGTGCTGGAAATGGTCCATAATGCTGTTCGATTACGCTATTTTCCCATTCTGCAGGCCACTTCAATTGTACAATAATTCACCGTTCTACAATAGGCCGACGTTTAAGTCCACCACAAACAGTGTCGCAGTTCACTTTTTGGCAATCGACAAAATGACTTTGCAATCATCTACTGTATAGATGATGCACTCGTAATATGCACACAATGCACATAGCCGGCTAGAGAGGAGGGGAGCAGGCTGAGCTGTAAATGAGAAAAGGTGATTCGGCGAGCCTCGTTTTCGTCTTGTGCAGCTTGTACGAGTGTACGTTGTTTGACATTAAAGATAAAAAAGAGTTAGCTGCAGGCTTAGAGAACATTGCCTAAACCCTAACCTCTAAAACCCAATGAGAAAATGGGCATAGGACATGATAGCACGAGGCTTTATTTCTCCGTTATATAATGCATCATATTGGCTTTCAATGCGTGCTAATGCCTGGCCTGATTTCAGCGCAAGGTCCCCTCAGTACAGCACTGTTGGTCTAATGACTACAGTAATAATAACTGGTACTCTTAATGCTCTAATGCAGATGTATATTATATTTTAGTTTTAACCACTTACACCCTATATACTTTGTTGTATGTCAAATACTGAGAATAGCAGATCTACAAGCTCACACGGTGTCACAATGTGACGCATTGGCAGCTTGTAGCCATTTTAACCCGAGGCCGATTCTAAAAACGCCTTCTAGAACCAGTCTCTGTTCCTGTTTTCTGAAAAACTTCAAATATGTATTAAAAAATTACAACACATTTATGTTGCTTGTACATAGCAACAGGAACCCCAAAAGGGGTTTTCGTCTTGAAAGGTATAGTTAAAAATAGGGGTTCCCACCCAAAATGGGTTAACTGAATGGCCCTATTTAGGCCTGTTTTCACCTGTTATGACAGGCCCAGAATAGGGAGGGGT
The DNA here is from genome assembly GCF_963280865.1 of Gymnoscopelus braueri. Lineage (NCBI taxonomy): Eukaryota > Metazoa > Chordata > Actinopteri > Myctophiformes > Myctophidae > Gymnoscopelus > Gymnoscopelus braueri. Next base: position 14,064,009 of record NC_137626.1, read on the forward strand.
ATGTATAGAGTAAGAAGACATACGTTTCAGGCATTTCACCAGTGTGACAGACTGGAGGCTGGATAGCCGAAACGTCTGTGTCCTTGTGAGGCATTATGGAAGGATAAAGGAAGCGGGCTTGTTTGTTTGTTTGTTTGTTTGTTTTTGAGTGTGACACTTTTCATTGTTGTGCGTTGAACCGTATCTATCCTCTCGTCTTCTCACGGAAACTACAAAATTAATGGAGTGCAAAAAATGTATTCCACCCACTTCTTTGCATTTGTAAACCTGTGATGTGACAATGAAGCAGTTGAGTTCATTGGGACGACACCGCAGAGAGGCCGGAGTGCAGTACATTTACTTAAGTAAAATTTTGAGGTAATTGTACTTTACTTGAGTATTTCCAATTTCAAATAATTTTACTTCTACTCCACTACATCTCAGAGGCAAATATTGTACTTTTACTCCACTACAATTATTTGAAAACTTAAGTTACTTGTTACTTTTCAGATATAAATTATGATATTATGAAACATACATTAACCACTTCAGCCCTATTTTATACATAGGCTATTTGAAAATAGCCGATCTACAAGCTCACAACGCGTCACATCGCGACGCGTTGTGAGCTTGTACATCGGCTATTTTGAAATATTCTTGTACTTTTACTTTTGGTACTGTAAGTACATTTTGATGCCAATTCTTTTGTACTTTTACTCAAGTATTTTTTAAATTCTGGACTTTACTTGTAACAGAGAATGTCTATATTGCAGTATTGGTACTTTTACATAAGTAAAGAACTGTTTCTGTTACCACCACTGGTGGTAACAGAAACAGGGTTGATGTGGTTAAAATACAGCTGCAACTCGTTTTCAGAATAAGATAATTTGACAATGGGGTCCCTTATTAATATGAATACACAAAGGAGGATAGGAACACATATAAGTGTTTGTGAATTGTGAAAGGACCCCCATAATTCTTGAGAGTGTACAAATGGAACCAAACTGACCCTTTAGAGGTCTGTTTGGTTCCTCTCGGGAGTTACAGACATGTGGGGGTCCAGCCATTGCGGGGGACCATTTAGAACCCTGAGAGGGTCTCTGGGGAGGGGACGCCACTTTGAGAGCCACCCGGATTAGAATCGTCACCGCATGTATGAAGATTAACCTATCAGCATGTCGTTTTTCATCAGACAAAATATCTCCCGTGCTCACGCATGCTGCGAGCGACTGACACACACACACACACACGCACACACACGCACACACACACACACACACGCGCACGCACACAAAGGTTCATCTCCCCTCAGTCAATACCCCTATAGCTGCCACAAATGTTGAATGATCGCCCTCCGGTATGGCGCTCGTTCACAGCACTGAAAGATTGATCACACGCGCAATATATTGGAAATGAAATGCTTTTTCCCCCGTCGCACTCCCCCTCCTCTCTCCCCTCCCTCCCTCCCTCCCTCCCAGTGGTGGAAAAAGTACTCAAATTCTATACTTAAGTAAAAGTACCAATACTGCAATATAAAAATACTCTGTTACAAGTAAAAGTCCAGAATAAAAAATGTACTTGAGTAAAAGTACAAAAGTATTGGCATCAAAATGTACTTAAAGTATCAAAAGTAAAAGTACTAAATATTTGAAAATAGCCGATTTACAAGCTCACAACGCGTCGCGCTGCGACGCGTTGTGAGCTTGTAGATCTGCTATTTTCAAATAGCCTAGGTATAAAATAGGGCTAAAGTGGTTAATGTATGTTTCATTATATCATAATTTACATCTGAAAAGTAACTAGTAACTAAAGTTTTCAAGTAAATGTAGTGGAGTAAAAGTACAATATTTGCCTCTGAGATGTAGTGGAGTAGAAGTAAAAGTAATGGAAATTGGAAATACTCAAGTAAAGTACAAATACCTCAACATTGTACTTAAGTACAGTACTTAAGTAAATGTACTTAGTTACTTTCCACCACTGCTCCCTCCCTCCCTCCCTCCCTCCCTCCCTCTCTCCCGCTGCTCGCCCCGAACCCCGGCAGGAAGACATGCCTCTCGAACGAGGCCCCGCTCGACGGGGGCCACTTAGCGGCAGAGGGGTTACCGCAGGAATACTCGCCGGGGGCACGCCGTGTATAGACACGCTAGCGGTGGCGAGCCCCGCCGAGAGAGAGCGAGATGGCAATCAATCTGGAGATTTATGGGCGGGGGGGGGGGGGGGTACTCACTCACTCACTCAATGATGGTCTGCTTCCTTGACCAGAGATAATGTTGCAACACTACGGCAACAGGGACGAAAACATGGGGCCTATGGGGGATGGAATCTACCATTACTGCTTACTGGGGGGGGGGGAGAGTAGTGTCTGCTAGTGTGGAGCAGTGTTGCCATGTCCGCTTATTATAAGCGACTTTGGGCTTGTTTTTCTGTAAAGTTGCTTGTAAATATTGGCAGTTGCAGGGTTTTTTAGGCTAGTTTCTGAAGTGTAGAACGCTTATTTGGGCCATTTTCATGTCAAGGATCATCCCTATCTGAAAATACTTTGTGCCAGGGACCCTTGTACCATATTTGCGTTGTTAAAATGTTTCAAAAATATTCCACATTTGCCACATTTGTCACTTAACTTCCACGAGGGAACCATCACCAGAACCATTTAATTTAGTGAGATTTTTCTTATATGGTTGTAGAGAACGTTTTTGTTTGGGGTCAAAAATCTTTGAGGCACCTGGCTTTAACCACTTCAACGCTTTGTCTTAATAGGCGAACATTCGCTGAAAACAGCGATTGTTTAAAATAAATACTTATCTAAAGCCAACCAAAGATTGTTCTTCTATGATATCTCTCTGAAGAACCAGTCTCTGTTCCAGTCGGCACGAGCCTTGTGGAAGTTTACAGTTGGGGTGTGTGTGTGTGTGTGTGTGTGTGTGTGTGTGTGTGTGTGTGTGTGTGTGTGTGTGTGTGTGTGTGTGTGTGTGTGTGTGTGTGTGCGTGTGCGTGCGTGCGTGTGTGTGTGTCCCATTGAGAACCAGAGTCCTATTCTGAGCGTTAACTTACTTCTTGACAATACATCCATAACGTACCAATTATTTACACTCTCATGGTTACAATAAGTAACACTTACTGTAGGATTCTGCGGTGTGTGTATCATGGCTAGTATGTTGTCACTGCTTTCTCTTGTATTGCCGCTCTCAGAACTGTTGTGCGTCGTTAGATTTCACCCCACAATGATTGTTTTGTCATTACAGCGCCGGTTACCTGTCATTACAGTATGTCAGTTCCTTGGCCGGGTTTATTTTAGGGAAAAAGAAAATATTTCTCAAATCTTTCTTATAATTGAAGGTTAACCCTTTAAGACCGGGGGACGCATCTGTGTAACCACTTTATCACATATTTTATACTTTTGGCTATTCAAAAATAGCAGATCTACAAGCTCATAGATGAGCTTGTAGATCTGCTATTTTTTTTTTTATTGTGTTTTTTTTTTGCAAATCTTTGAATATATATCTATAAAGCAATTGTTTTTTACTCAAATCTTTGCTTCTGGGGGTCCCTGGAATTTTTTTTTTTGAGATGGGGGTCCGCAGCCAAATACATATCGTTGTGGGGCTCCTTGACACTGACATTAATATTATAGCAACATAAGTGTTTCAGAAAACAGTTTTAAACTGATTTAGAAGACATTTGTAGAATCCCCAGAAGCAATAACATTTTAGCTAGAAATGCTCGCTTTAAATATATATATATTCAAAGATTTGCACAACATTTTTCACGATTTTTCAAAAATAGCAGATCTACAAGCTCATAGCGCGGCACTCGGTGCCGCGCTATGAGCTTGTATATCTGCTATTTTTGAATAGCCCAACGAAATCTAAAAAATGACACACAGATGCGTTCTCAGGTCTTAAAGAGTTAATCTTCCGTCATTAATTCTTTCTTTGACTCTCTTTTCATACAGTCTCAGTTCTTTGATCCTCTCTCTCACCCACACTCCCACACACAGGAAGCCACGCTCATTGCTGCCATTGATTGAAGCGTTGGCAGAGGAAGCGTCTGGGTGACATCAGTGACCTGAGATATGCCTCACAAGAATGATTAGAGGAATACAGTGTTCATTTTGGATATACTCTTTCACTGAATATTTAAAGTTTTTAGAGGTTTAGGGCGCTACGCGGCTGTGTTGATTTTGACAGCAAATTTTGTTTTAGGCATAGTCTTTTGAATAAAATTCCATTTAGTTTTAGTCATATTTTAGTCATCTGAAATGTTATACATTAGTCTACCGTAAATTTCGGACTATAAGCCGCGACTTTTTCCCCATTTTTCGACCCTGCGGCTTATATAACGGTGCGGCTTATCTATGGATTTTTACAGCTAACGGCCACTAGGGGCCACTAGAATGCAGTTCATTAAAACACCCGCGGCTTATAGTCCAGTGCGGCTTATATATGTACAAATCATTCAATTTAGCTGCTGCGGCTTATATTCAGGTGCGGCTTATAGTGCGAAAATTACGGTAGTTTTAGTTGACTAAATATTCTAAGATTATAGTCGACTAAATCTACAGTTGATTTAGTCGACTAAAATGTATTTTGGCGGTGCCTTGATGGTGTCGTAATGGAAGATTTTACACTTGGTTGCGCTCTGAAAATAGCAGATCTACAAGCTCACAACGCGTCGCACTGGGACGCGTTGTGAGCTTGTTGATCTGCTATTTTCAGAGCGCAACACCCGAGCGCAACCAAACATAAAATGGTGTAGTGTAGTTAGTTCTACTGGATCTCTTCTCCACTAGTCCCCTTCCTAACGTTTTAGTCTAGTTTTTATTTGTTGACGCAATTGTCTAGTCTTAGTTTTAGTCATCGTAGCTTAGTTTTTATTTAGTTTCCCGCAGTGAAAAAAAGGTAGTCGACAAACATTTTTCGGCATAGTTTTTATATACTCTTTCACTGAATATTTAAATTTTTTAGAGTTTCTAGAGTTAGACACACATGTTGCACCGCCAATCCGACTGACATGCCGATTTATGAACATCTCTGTCCTTGTACCTTTTATGCCCATATATGGAGATCCCTGATGTCAGAGATCTCTGTATCTGTTAGTCCGTGTCTCTTTTATGCCCATACAAGGGAATGCCCCTTTTGTGCCCACATTATGGAGCTGACTGATTTGTTTGTGCCTAATGACATGACGACACACAACACACTCCATATTTGGGCGTATAGCTGCATTGGGAAGGCCTTATATGGTTTTGGCTGAGTCATGGTGACATGAGCGTGACCCATCCGCCTGCCAGCCTAAATGTTAAATAGCTCTAAATTATGATGGTAATCCTTGCAATAGAGGGTTTGTTCAGTAACAGAGATCTTCCCTTCTCTCCAGTTGTTTAGTAAACAGAAAATGCACTTTAAGTCAGTGATTCTCAAACGTTGTATTTATTTATTTATTTCAACGACCCCCCGTTTGACATGCATTAGTCCACGGACCCCACCATCTACCCTGTAAAATTCTCAGCGTTAATTTTACTCTGACAGGGTACAAATGTAACAAAATCAATTTGTTTTGTTCATTAAGGAAGAACAAAATGGCCGCCACGTGATAAGGTCAATTAATTGCATCTAACGTAGCCTATCTATGCTCTTCATTTTTAATTTGACTTTATGAACCTTACAAAGCTGATTATCGCCAGTAAACGTTTCTCTCTCACGCTATAAGCGACGGATACGGCTCGGTAAACTAATATCTGTCATGTTCTCAATCCCGTTTTATCCGCGTTGCACTCATTAACGGAAACTAATCCTTTTAAAAGACCAGAGGGGGGCCGTAAAAAGGTATTTCACGGTCGCTCCATAGCTGGAGGATGAGAACTTTTGCCCCGAGTCACGTTTACGTGACTTGTAATGCCGTGACACTATGTGTCACATAAACAGGGAAATAAATGAGAGACACTTCCTGTAAATGACAAATTATGACCCCCCCCCCCCACCCCTCACACACAACCCCAGTGGTGGAAAACGTTCTCACATTTTTTTACTTGAGTAAAATATCATACTGCAATGTAGAGATACTCTGTTACAAGTAGAATTTCGGAGTTCAAATTTTATTTGAGTAAAAGTACATAAAGTATTGGTATCAAAACATACTTAAAGTACCAAAAGTAGAAAGTACTCATTATGCAGAATGTCCCATTCAAGTTTTCAAATGTATAAAATGTATTAAAATCTTTCGAAAATTGTAGATCTACAAGCTCACAATGCGTCGCATCGCAACGCATTGTGAGCTTGTAGATCTGGCTATTTTCGAATGGCCGAAATGTATTTAGGGCTGAAGTGGGTAATATATGTTTTGTAATAATAATCATCATCTACAAAGTAACTAGTAACTAAAATTGTCAAATAAATAGTGGAGTAAAAGTATAATAATTGCCTCTGAAATGCATGTAGTGGGAGTCTCTTACACTGCACTCCCAGTACACCGCACGACTTATACGCTGAGTTGCTGGCGCCCGGGATCGAACCCATGACCTTGTGGTCCAAAGGCAAGAGCTCTACCCGGACACATCAAAATGTACTAATATGAAAAGTAAAGTAATTATTGAAAGTAGGCTACTCGTATCTTTCTAAATTTGTACAAAATGCATCGCATCTACAAACTCATCGGAGCATGGCGATTGGCTAGTTCCAATTAGCCAAAGTATAAAATAGTGCTTGAGTGGTTGATATACTGTATGATATTTTCCTCCGAGTCGTGATGGAGTACAAGTATGATGTTTTTAAAGATTGGAAATGGTCAATTAAGCCAAAAATAGCTCAAAAGTGTACTTTACTCAAGTACAGTACTTGAGTAAATGTACTTAGTTACTTTCCACCACTGGTAAAGACAGGTGACTGGGGAGTGAGCTGCCTCTCTCCGCTCTGATTGGCTGATAAATGAGACCTGAGAGGCGAGGATTATCCCCGAGAGGAGCCTTTGGAGTTGACAAGGGGAACTTAATTAATATGTAGAATTTATTGATCAAAGCACTGCGGGGAAATCAGCTGCCATCTTCAAGCATTTTTTTCGGGCCCCCGGAGAACCGTAAATAAAAACTGGCAGTAAATATCTCGGCCCCGCGTGTGGCACGCCCCAAAAAAAAACGCGAGGCAATAAAACGCGACAAGGAAATATGTGACGGGGGGAACGTCAACGTATATCACAGGACAAATTAACCCATTACGACCGGGAACGCATCTGTGTGTCATTTTCAGATTTATTTTGGGCTATTCAAAAATAGCAGATATACAAGCTCATAGCGCGGCATGATGAGCTTGTAGATCTGCTGTTTTTGAAAAATCGAGAAAATCTGTGCAAATCTTTGTGTATATATTCTTTTGAAGCGAACATTTGTAACTCAAATCGTTGCTTCTGGGGGGTCCCTGGAACAACATATTTTGAGATGGGGGTCCGTGACCAAATTTTGGTCACGGACCCCGGACATTTTTGGGGTCCCTCACATGAAAAGGTGTGAGAACCACTGATATAGAAACATAGGTTAAAAAAAAAAAAAAAAGGATTTAGAAGACATTTTGTAGAATCGGCCTCAGGCCTTAATGGGTTAAGCAGAGGAAGCGTGCATGCATACCTGACGGGAGTTCTTACAACAACGTCGGTGCAGACGAAGATGGGAGTTTGGCGCTGTCGGAGTGGAAACCTTATATGTCTGAAACCTTTACTTTCCAGGAAATGAAAGAGAAAAAAAACCTGTGTTCCAATGGATCCAATGTAGTTATTATGAACCACTTTTATTTATAACGCCACCAGGAGGCAGATTTTTGCTAAACACAATCTGTGCTCGTACAGATTTTGTCCAAGCATCACGCAAAGCGGTACACAGTATCTCTAATAGTCATTAAACAAAACTTGATTGGCTAAGATTGGCTTCCAAAGTTTGCAGGAGTGCTCCGTTTTGAACAAAATGCCTCAAATTATGGACATAGCGTGCCGTTTTGCACACACATTCTCACTAGGCCGAGGGAGAAATGACACTAGACATCCAATTTGTGTTTTTACCTACAGTATAACTGCACCGATCTGTGTAAAACTTGGTATGCTCACTTCCTAGAGGCCAAGGAAAAACCTTTGACCTGCATTTTTCACCTCTGCCTTTTATAGCGCCACCAAACTCCTTCAGATTTTTTCCAAATTTCACGCAAACCGGTACACATGATTTATAGTCATGTGATCGAGACGGATCTGTTTGATTTTTCATATTCCATCCTGATTGGCTATAAGATTGACATCTGAAGTTTGCAGGAGTGGCCCGTTTTGAACAATGCCGCAAATCATGCACGCAGCGTCCGATTGCGGTGAAACTTTGCACGCACATTTGCTCTACATTGAGGAACAAATGTCACCCTTTAAACATTGCCCTATTATAGTGTCACAAGGGGGCCGATTTTTGCTAAACCTTATATTACTCCTACAAATTTTGTCCAAACATCACGCAAATTGGTACACATAATCTCTATACTCAAGTGATCAAGACGGATCCGTCCGATTTTTCATATTCCATCCTGATTGGCGAATTCCACACATTGCTGTCCCACAATAATCCACCTTTTTCTAGCACTTTTTCTAGTTTTCTATACTTTGGCGAGACATTTTTATACGACAAAGTAGGGCAAAACAAGTTGAAATACGGAGATGCATGGTTTCTGTCCAACAGTTTTGCATTGCTCAAATAAAGAGAAGGATTATGTTTTTTGAAAAGAAAACGTGTTAATTAAACCAGCATTGTCTGTTCTTTTTTCCTGCCCGCCAATAAGCGCTCTTGTCGGGACAATGAGGTCTGAATGACAGACAAGGCCTTGCGGTGGGAGGAATCCCAGGTAATTCCCGAGCTCTCATTAGATAGAAAACACCCGGTGCTAAAGCCCCGAGAAATAGGACCTGCTGCTATGTTGTTCACTGCCGGGAAGGAAAAAACACAGCAGCCAAGCAGACTAAAGAATAGACTCAACCTGGTTGGCATCCAAAATTCCTGCAGTGCGTCCGTCTCCTGCGAGCAACAAAGACACACTCCCTCAGCAAGCAAGTTTACATCCTCTTCCTCTCTCTCTCTGTCTCTCTGTCTCTCTGTCGTCGAGCAGAAGGAATGGGGGGAAAGGGGTTGGTTGGTGGGAGTATAGGGGGGCTCAAAAGCCCCAAACTTGGCAAGGACTCGTGTAATAAGACCTGTAAGGATTCAACTGTGCCATCTCCTCCTCTGCTTGTCGTAGAAACGGGTTGATTGTGCCTTGACCAAATCCCTGCTTTTGCTAAAAAGCACAGAGAGAGGAGGGAGAGAGAGAGAGAGATTGAAAGAGAAGCAAATATACAAAGACTACAACAGAGCTTTGCTCGTTGTAGAAATGGGTTGATTGTGCCTTTACCAATCCCTGCTTTTGCTAAAAGCATAGAAGGAGACAGGGGGAGAGAGTATAGGGACAGAGAGAGATTGAAAGGGAATTTAATATACAAAGACTACAACAAGGGCAGTGTTGCTGTGTCCCTTCTTTGCGTTGAAAGGGAGGTTCGGGGAGAACTGCAAATAATGGAGAGGCCGCGCACACACACACAGGCGACAGAGGAAGGATGTTTGCAGACTTTAACCCATTAATACCTGGAACGCATCTGTGTCACTTTAGATCTCTTTGGCTATTCAAAAATAGCAGATATACAAGCTCATAGCGCGGCACCGAGTGCCGCGCTATGAGCTTGTAGATCTGCTATTTTTGAATAGCCAAAGAAAAAAATATTTTTTGATTTTTTTTTCAAAAAACTGTTAGGATTTAGAAAACATTTTTAAGAATGGTCTCAGGTCTTAATGGGTTAAGTAGCTAAAAAAGGAAGGAGGGCTCTAAAAAGGCCACACGCTGCGCAGCCAGCCGGGCTGACGTGAGCGAGCCTGACAGCCTCACCGAGGGCGAACACTGCTGCGTGATTTCCCTCACAGCGCTCGCCGCCTAATGCCATCAGGGTCTCATTGTTTATGGCGGTGGTTCTCAAACTTTTTTTTCAAGTCAAGGACCCCCCAAATCGATATGAATTTGGCCGCGGACCCCCCCCTATCTGAACAGGTTTTGTTTCAAAATATTAATATAATTCAAATATTTGAACTAATATTAAAAATAAAAATAAAAAAATCTATGTTTTTCCATACATAACTCTAACATAGGGAAGTGATTAATTGATTTGTTGATATATTAAAAAAAAATTAAACACTTGATTCTCGATAATTTGTTTTACTAATTTTTTATCCCACGATTTTGTAACCCCATTTTTTCACCCAGTGCCAATTGTCTAAGTAATCCTGGGCGCTACACTCCCCCTGCCAACCTAGGGAGAACCCAGAGCTGAACTCATGCCTCCTTCAATGCATTAGGGCTAACAGGCCTTCTTACCACCCGACGGAGGGGAGTTTCCCCGGTAGGACGTAGCGCGTGGTGGAAGTAACACGTTATTCCAACCAGTTCCTTTCCCCTCCATCAGGCGCCCCGGCTGACCAGGGGGAGGCAGTATAGAGACCAGGATTACTACATGTTTTTTATGAGGGTATACCTACCCTAGGAGACACGGGGAGAACACGCAAACTCCACACAGAAAGGCCCTTTCGCCAACCCCACCTAGGGTATGGGCGCTGATGACGCGGTGGACAGGACACGCCCCCCAGCGCCCACAGCGTCCCCGGCGGGAATCGAACCCAGGACCTTCTAGCTGTGAGGCGTGAATCTCGATTATTCGACTATTCGGAAAACGCAATCGATAGAATAGCCTCGATCTCCAGGCTTTTATTGCTTAGTTTTGCTAAAAAATAAAAGCCTGGCCCAACTATAGCCTGTACTGGGTATGAGGAAGTGTTTCATTTCCCAACCAACCAGAGTGCAGTGGGCGTCGCTCGTAATGTTGTGTTAACGGGGCGGGGGTTGACGGACAGATCGGTGAACCAATGGGATCAGGCGCCGTCTCTCGCCGGCTCTATACACACGCCCCTTTATACACGAAATCAGGAGGGTTGCAGCAGGCTATCGATAGAATAATCGGCAAAGAAAACAATCGACCGTATACAGCCATCGCTCCCAGTGGGCCTGTGACCGCTGCTAGGGGGGAGACAATAGCTTACATCACTTTCTTCAGATTAAACTTTGAGTTAAGGCCATTGGGGGGAACTAAAATATATATAATGACCCACAAAGCAGTGCAGTGTGCTCACTTCAGGATGACATTCAAAGGTTAGAACACTCTCTCTCTCTCTCTCTCTAGCTGGCTGTGTGTTGTCTCTGTCTCTCGCGCTCTCTCTCTCTCTCTCTGTGTGGTGGCGTACTATGCAGTGTCATCAGGATAAAAACCCCGTTACGCTCCCTTGAACATCAGGCCATTGTTTCTCAATTGACTCCCGCGCATCCCCCCCATAGGGAGGGAACACAGCCGTTCCCCAAGCCGCCGCACTTTTGTTGTTATATAGTGACAAGAGCAAAACGACATGATGAAGGACTGCATGTGTGTGCAGTAGACCTGTGGTGGAAAAAGTACTCAAATTCTTTACTTAAGTAAAAGTATCAATACTGCAATGTAGAAATACTCTGTTACGAGTAAAAGTCCAGAATTTCAAAATTTACTTGATTAAAAGTATAAAAGTATTGGCATCAAAATGTACTTAAAGTACCAAAAGTAAAAAGTGCTAAACTGTTTGAAAATAGCCGATCTACAAGCTCACAACGCGTGATCTGCTATTTTCAAATTCCTGCGTATATTCCTAGGTATAAAATAGGGCTAAAGTGGTTAATGTATGTTTCATAATATCATAATTTATATCTGAAAAGTAACTAGTAACTAAAGTTTTCAAATAATTGTAGTGGAGTATAAGTACAATATTTGCCTCTGAGATGTAGTGGGGTAGAAGTAAAAGTATTTGAAATTGGAAATACTCAAGTAAAGTACAAATACCTAAACATTGTACTAGTTAGTTTCCACCTCTGGTTCTCAAACTGTTTTGTGTCAAGGACCCCTAAAATGTATATTGTTTTGTGCCAGGGACCCCCATAAGAGAAGATTTTCAAAAATAGCAGATGTACAAGCGTGTAGATCTGCTGTTTTTGAATAGCCAACGTATACATGTATAAAGTGGTTGAAATGATTTTGATCCTTTATTAACTACTTTTGCTGGGGACCCCCTGAAACCTGCCCTCTCACAAGGACCCCCGGGGGTCCCCGGACCCCACTTTGAGAACCACTGCAGTAGAAAAGACCATGTGACTTTGTGTGGGAGGGAAAAAATATAATAAAAAAGGACCTCGTCTTTTTTTCTTTTTTTTTTACTTGTGTCATCAATCAATGAAAATTATGCTTCAGTATAAGCTATAACTCTTTTGGTTAAACGCTTGGTTTATTATGTTGGCGCTCTGTACCGTTGCTAGACGGATCGTTGAGTGATTATGTTGACCAAAAATAATCTGTTCAAAAGAAGAAGAAAAAAAAAAACGTTCAAATAAAAGGCCTGAGAAATGTGTGCCATAATACTGTTACATAACAGTTTCTTTTTGAATGTGTGGTACTGTATGTAGGACACAGTGGAAACCATAGGCTGCATTGAGCACAATGGTTGTGCTTTAAAGCTGCAGTCCGTAACTTTTATGTTCTAACCACGGTTTCGGATTTGCGTGAGAGACGAAACATAATGGCACTCATGAAGACAGGGGGGTCAGGGGAGATATACGGTAGCACTTATGAGCATCAGGCAGTATACTGTACGTACTCCCACTGTAGATCGGCTGTTTTCAGCTAAGATACATATCAATGTAGAGTGGAAAATGAAATGTCACTAGGATAGAGCCCTGAGGTCAACCAAGTTAAATAGGGTTTAAAGGGGAATACCACTAATTTTGTGGAAATAAGAAAAAAAGGGGGGCTTTTCTCTTATTTCCACACAACACACATTTCCACACAACAGTTGAAAATGAGTGGTATCCCCTTAAGTGGTTAAAATTACATGTTTATTCATTCAAATAAGTTCCGGATTGCAGCTTAACACATCCCATGCCAGAGTTTAATATCATAATGTACTCACCAGTGCCAGCGATTTATTGTTGTTTTTTTGTTTTTTTCACTTCACCACAGACCTCGCTAAATACCTTAAGATCGCGCGTATAACTGTTTGTAGACACACAGGGTAGCTGTGTGAGTGGCCCAGAGAAGAAATTTTCAAACGGCCATTTTGCAGTAGTTGCAGTTTCTATTAAACAGCGCGGAGAAAAACAACACCGAGATAATGGCGGATTAGCGGAAGCTTTAGAGCGGCGGCGGATGGGAACGAAAATCTTCGATTGACATTCATTTCCGTTTCCGGTGTGCTTCAATGAAATGGCGAGGAAAAGAAAAAAAAAGACCACTTCGCGTAGAACTACGCGACTGGCACGCTGCGCAATTATTTAGGTTCGCGTAGAACTACGCGATTGGCACGCAACCCTTTAAGACCTGTAACGCATCTGTGTCACTTTAGATTTCTTTGGCTATTCAAAAATAGCAGATCTACAAGCTCATAGCGCGGCACCGAGTGCCGCGCTACGAGCTTGTAGATCTGCTAATTTTGAAAAATTGTACAAAATATTTTTGAATATTTTTTTTCCGAAAAACTGTTAGGATTTTGAACATTTTTAGAAGTGGCCTCAGGTCTTAAGAGAAGGGGAAAGTAGCAGGGACGTGCACGATTTAACACTGGAGACGATCTTTCAAGCAGCACTGACGGTTGCCATGCAAACCAAAAAAATACAAAAAAAACACCAGGCTCCACTCATGAGAAATCAAACTTAACCAAGTCGCACTACAAAGCTCCCCCCCCCCCAGCAATCAATAGAAAACCAATGCACTCGCTGAGCCACAGCCCGTTTTACACACAAAAAAACCCCGACAACATTCAATGTCGGGGACAGACAGCAATGAATCAGACAGGTCCGCAATCAAATTACCCATTGGTTTGGTTGCCACAGTACAGGAAAAAGGCTCAATACTCGTGTTCATCAACAAAGAGAGAGAGAGAGAGAGAGAGAGGGTCATGTTTAGACCTTGCAGCAAGTCGGTATACCTGGGTCTATTCACTCATGCAGTCGTACTGCTTTCAGAGCCTATTGCTTCAATGAGGGATTGGTTGGTGCACCGAAGGAGGCAAAACTGTGGCGTTTCGTGTCAGGTGCTGACAGTGGTGTAAAGTAACTAAGTATATTTACTCGAGTAATAATTTTGAGGTACTTTTACTTTATTGGAGTATTTCCAATGTACTTTTACTTCTACTCCACTACATCTCAGAGGCAAATATTATACTTTTGCTCCGCTACAATTATTTGAAAACTTTAGTTACTAGTTACTTTGCAGATACAGTGTAAAGTACTGTATAAAGTATTACATTATAAAACATACGTTAAGCACGTTAGCCCTATTTCATACCATAGGCTATTTGAAAATAGCCAATCTACAAGCTCACAATGTTGTGAGCTTGTAGATCTGCTATTTTCAAACATTTTAGTACTCTTACTTTTGGTACTTTAAGTACATTTTGATACCAATACTTTTGTACTCTTACTCAAGTAAATTTTGAATTCCGGACTTTTACAATACATTCACACATTTCTCTGTGAGTGAGTGAGTGAGCGAAGATGCCAAGAGTTTTGGCATCAAAATATACTTAGAGTACCGCACGTAAAAGTACCCATTATGCAGAATGACCCATTTCACAATCATATTTATTGTGTCGTCATTAATAATGCATTTATAGTGTTTCTCACTTTAATGTTGCAACAGGGGCTCATTATACTTGCTTTATGTGCTGCTGGGTAGCTTAACCTATACTAATACATCATCATTTATCACTCAATGTATGTTTTGTATTAAACGGGAGTGTAAGTCATAGTTTTGGGTTAAAACGTTTTTTTTTGTGAAAAGGTTAAAGCTCTATATTCTGATAGTAATCATTGCTATAGAGCAGGGGTCTTCAACATGGGCTCCGGGACCCCTAGGGGGTCCTCAGAGTTACTACAGGGGGCCCGGCAAGTCTTTGTGTGATATGATTTTTTTTTTTTTTTATATTGACCACTTGAACCCTAGCATCCCTATTCAGATCTACAAGCTCACAACGCCTCACGCTGCGAGGCGTTGTGAGCTTGTAGATCGGCTATTTTTTTGGCAAAGAGGTGTAGGTGTAGAGGGGGAAAAAGAGCAGACCAAGTAAACTAAAAAAGTTTAATCTAAAACACAATTTTATACAATATAGAGGGGGTCCCTGCTTCATCTCTCTCTCAGCTAGGGGGTCCTTGGCCTGAAAACGTTGAAGTCCCCTGAGTGTTGGTTCAGTAACAGGGGACTCCCCCGTTTCTCCAGCTCTGTAATACACGGACAATATGTTTTTAGGTTGGGTTGCCAATTCCAACCAATCAGGAGAGAGTACCCATTTATCAGCTTAAATTGCATAGCGGTCCAGTTAAAATGTTGCCCACTCGCTTCTTTGTGTCATCACTTCCAATTTCACTTGTTTAATCTGTATCCTGTATGAGATCTCTATTCTAATTGAATAAAATCGGTATCCCGACCTTAACCCATTTTTTTTACCCTAAAAAATAGCAGATATACAGGCTCATAGCGCAGCACCGAGTGCCCAATATGAGCTTGTCGATCTGCTATTTTTTAGGGTAAAAAAATCGTGAAAGTGTGTGCAAATCTTTGAATATATATATACATTTTTTTACTCAAATCTTTGCTTCTGGGGGTCCCTGGAACAAATATTTTGAGATGCGGGGGCCCGCGGACAAATATGTATCATTGTGGGGGTCCTTTACATGAAAAAAGTTTGAGAACCACTGATATTATAGCAACATATATATATATATATTTTTTTAAACTGTTAGAATATAGAAGGCATGTTGTAGAATTCCCAGAAGCAAAGATTTGTGTTAAACATAGTCAAACACTTGCAAAGATGTTCACGTTTTCCCCCCAAAAATAGCAGATCTACAAGCTCGCAGCATGGCACTCGGTGCCGCGCTACGAGCTTGTAGATCTGCCCAAAGTATAAAATTATGGAAAAAAATCTAAAATGACAGTACACACTACACAGTATGCATTCCCAGATTGAATCGGTAAAACAATAGATGGGATTGTCACAAAGTTCCTGACACTTATGTGGTATTTTGGTTGGAAATCTCATGAAGTGATTGATTCGTGCTTTCAGAGTACATGGATGGTTGGAATGTCCTGAATGAATGGCGAGGGTGGGGTGTAATGGATCAGTAGTTGTCATGGCTAGGCGCTGAAACCCATTGACCGTTGTTTTCACACTAGCTTTGCTACAGTTTTCTCAGTTCTTTGGAAATAATGGCCCAAGTCTTACAACCTTTTCCACCATAGCCCTCATATCTGCGTTTAAACAAAATAGGGAGACCTTTCGTCTTTCCTCCAGTGACTATAAATCATACCATCCACTTTTAGGTGCCATTTTAGGTGCTACTTTTATGTGCTACTTTTATGTGGTTAAAGGTGAATTAAACCCTATAGGCAATTTTTTGTGTGGGGTGGGGTGCGGGGTTCAGTTGAGGGTGAGTTACTGACCTTATTTTACGCCGTGATGTAAGCCAGTGGTCCTCAAAGTGGGGTCCGGGGACCCCTAGGGGTCCTTGAAGGGGTTCCGGGTGGTCCTCAGCAACAGTAGTTAACATAGCATCGCAACGATTTTAACCACTTCATCTATTTATACGTTGGCTATTGAACAAATAGCAGATCTACAAGCTCACACTGCGAGCTTGTAGATCTGCTATTTTTGTGTGATTCAATGACTTCGATGTGCATTGACAATACTGTTGACTATCGTCCATGCTTGCACGTTGGCACTAACCCATGGCTCCGGGTGTGAGGATGATTGCCTCGATGTGCGGCCTGGACCAGAGCCATATAAGGAGAGTTGCATCACCTCTACTTCATCGGGCCAGGTCTTCTACAGAGCCCTTCTATTGGCGAACAGTGACAAAGCCCCTGAACCGGAAGTTTAGGGAATGCACTGGAGTCTATGAGCGTTTGTCACTATATCAATTTAACGTATTGAGACCTGAAGCCGATTCTACTAAATGTCTTCTAAATCCCAACAGTTTTCTGAAAAACGTTTGTTTCTATATCAGTGGTTCTCAAACTTTTTCATGTCAAGGACCCCCAAAATTATTTGTTTGGCCGCCGACCCCCATCTCAAAATATTATGTTCCAGGGACCCCCCAGAAGCAAAGATTTGAGTTAAAAATGTTCGCTTTAAAATAATATATATATTCAAAATGTGCACACACTTTCAAGATTTTTCTAAAATAGCAGATCTACAAGCTTGTAGCTTGTAGATCTGCTATTTTTTAATAGCCAAAGTGTAAAATAATAGAGAGAGAGAAAAAAAAAAGACAGATGCTGACACAATGACACAAAAGCTATGGCTGCCCCCTAGTTGACATAAACTCTCCAATAAAAGGTTCTGGCCTGCATGGACATGATCACTAAACCCCCCTCATCTCTCAGGTAAACCCCACATCATGCATTGACCCCCAGAAGCAAACATGTGGTGTGTTTGCCGCGGGCCTGCTGAGAGTGCAGAAACAAGACACACACTGGCATCTGTAGCTCTGCAAGACATGCCTCTGCATCTCTCTCTCTCTCTCTCCGTGATCCAGCAGAGGGTACTTAAATGACTCCTCTTTCATTCCCTCTCTCTCTCTCTCTCTCTCCCACTGATCCCCCCACTGACATTATATATATCACCAGTATCTTCCCAGCACTTAGAATAAGTCTGTTCATAAATACGGCAGTACGGGCGGCCAATTAACCATTATGAACCCTATCCTGGGATGAAAGTTTGGCAACAAAATTGCAGATCTAAAAGCTTACGATGTGTCGCAAGCTTGTAGATTGGCTATTTTCCCGCGAAGATAGGGAGAAAAAGGATGACTCGATCCGGTCAACTGCCTGATTCCTGAAGGGTTGGCCTCTGACTTGCATGCAATAAGAACCCATGCTGCATTGCAATGCTTTGTGTGTAGATCTGCTATTTTTCGCTATTTATGAAGATCGTTTGAAAAATACTTTTTGTAGGAAAGGTAAAAAAAAAAAAACATATTACAGTGGTGGAAAGTAACTACGTACATTTACTTAAGTACAGTACTTTAACATTTTTAGGTATTTGTACTTTACTTGAGTATTTCCAATTGTAAATACTTTTACTTCTACTCCACTACATCTCAGAGGCAAATGTTGTACTTTTAATCCACTACAATTATTTGAAAACTTCAGTTACTAGTTACTTTTCAGATATACATTTTTATGTAATAAAACATACATTAACCACTTTAGCCTTATTTTATAAATAGTCTAATTGAAAATAGCCGATCTACAAGCTCACGAGCTTGTAAATCTGCTATTTTCAAATATTTTAGTACTTTTACTTTTGGTACTTTAAGTACATTTTGATGCCAATACTTATGTACTTTTACTCAAGTAAATTTTGAATTCTGGACTTTTACTTGTAACAGACTATTTCTATATTGCAGTATAATTTGAGTACTTTTTCCATTTACTTGTGACCATTATAAACGTTAGCCTGGCAAACCATCCCGGTTCACGTGAATTCACATTATCATGTGTCCTCTGCAGACCTGTCTGGCCGCAAGCGCTGCGGTGGGCGTTTTGCAGCAACCAAAACGTGGAAGAGCCAATCGGCATCTGCGCTCAGGGCAATGTGATTGACGGGGATGGTTTACCAGCAGGGTTGCCAGATCTGCTTATTATAATTTCCCCGCAAGATTTTATTTGAAAATAGCAGATCTACAAGCTCACAACGCGTCGCATTGCGACACATTGTGAGCTTGTAGATCTGCTATTTTCAAATAGCTGATATGTTAAAGTGCTCATGTGGCCTATAGTCGCTTCTTTTGGGCTGGTTTTCCTAGACCTGGTTGCTTGTTTCTCTCACAGAATCTGGCAACACTGTTTACCAGGCTATCCACCTGTTTCCGCGGGAATTTACTGGAGCAAAAATCCTGTGTGGGAAACATCCTGCGGGGGGACCGGAAGTAGGAAATAGCGGCTCAGTGTGTTTACATTTGCCAGCAGAATGTAGCTCGTTCGCAGCTGGCGAACGGGCCTTTTGCATGTAGTTGAAGCGCAAGGGGGCGGGGGGGGCGGTGCATGGGGAGAGAGTCAGCGCACTGAAGTCAAGGCACACTACAGACTACTGTGTTGTTGACAGACAACGGATGCAACACAAATAAAACATGGCAAAACAGTTGCGTGCATTAGTGCAAGATGAGGGTAAAGGAAACATTCAGTCTAAATGTCCAGTAATTCGCACGCGAAAAGGAAACATTAATGTCCAGTTTGCTAATCCACAACTACTGTGCCAGATAATCACCAAGAGAGTTAAAAAATAAAAAAACGTTTCAGTCATTCAGCCCGACTTCACTGTAGCCTATAGTAGCCTTTTCATAAATTATATTTGTATTAGGCTGTCCTAAGAGTTTATAATATTTAGAGAAATGTAAGGTTTCAAATACAAAAGTATTGGTAGTAGTTGCTGGACATTTAGACTGAATGTTTCATTTATCCTCATCTTGCGCTAATGCACGCAACTGTTTTGCCAGGTTTTATTTGTGTTGTTTCTCATAAGCGTGCATCCGTTGTCCGTCAACAACACAGTAGTCTGTGCCTTGACTTCAGTGCGCTGACTCTCTCCCCCCCCGCCCCCCGCCCCCTTGCGCTTCAACTACATGCAAAAGGCCCGTTCGCAGTACAGCTACGTTCTGCTGGCAAATGTAAACACACTGAGCCGCTATTTCCTACTTCCGGTCCCCCCGCAGGATGTTTCCCACACAGGATTTTTGCTCCAGTAAATTCCCGCGGAAACAGGTGGATATGAACGTGTCTTACCTCTATAGGACCCTCTGTTTGGGACACACTGTTACAGCCTGTACTATCCTGCGTCCAGGAAAAGGATTGACTGTGCAGTTAACATTTATTTATTTACTTCTTTATTACATTTCATTTTATTTTTGACAAGTCATCCGAGCCATTTCCAGCTCTCAGGGCCTTAGGGTTAGGCTATCCAACTCCCTCCCTTTCATCCCCATGACCATTGAAATTCAAATACGGCCTGATTATAATGTTTAACCCATCGAGACCCGGAAGGCGTCTGTGTCTTTTTAAGATTTCTTTGGGCTATTCAAAAATAGCTGATATACAAGCTCATAGCGCGGCACTCAAGCTTGTCGATCTGCTATTTTTGAAAAATCTTTAACATTTGTGCAAATCTTTGAATGTAATATTTTTTAAAGCGAACGTTTGTAAAATATTTAGTTTTTTAAGCAAAGATTTGAGTTACAAATGTACGCTTTAAAAAGTATACATTCAAAGATTTGCATGCATTTTCACGATATATATATATTTTTTGCAGATCTACAAGCTCATAGCGCGGCACTCGGTGCCGCGCGATGAGCTTGTATATCTTTTATATATCTTTTTTGAATAGCCCAAGAAATCGCAAAAATGTGCGTTCCCGGTGTTAATGGCTTAATGTGGATGCCACCCTCAGCGGTTTTTAGAGAGCGTATGATATGGGCTGAAAGGGGACTTTGCAAGCTCTCTCTCTCTCATAGGCTCTCTCTCTGACGGCTTCTTCTTTTTTTATTTGTCCTCCTCCGAGTGCCAGACCTTGGAGAAAAAGAAACACAAGGACGGCTCAGGATTACGGCTCTGTATGCGTCTTTCATTGCCTTTAGTATGCAAATGGCAGATTAGCCTTTGAGGGAAGTGTTTTGGCATGAGGTATTTTGCACTGAAGCCGTTCGCATCAGTGTTTTTGTGTGTGTGTGTGTGTGTATCTTTTTTCGGAGGGGTTTCAGAGGGGCTTTTCAAAATCACCCAGCTATTTCAAACTGGGAAATAAATGGCAAACGCACGTGTGAGTTAGAGAGAGCCAATTGCACTGATTAACCCTTTAAGACCGGGAACGCATCCCGTGTCATTTTTAGATTTCTTTGGGTTATTAAAAAAATAGCAGATATACAAGCTCATAGCACGGCACTGAGTGCCGCGCTATGAGCTTGTAGATCTGCTATTTTAGAAAAATCGTGAAAATATGTACAAATCTTTCAATATATTTTTTTAAGCGAATATTTGTAACTCGAATCTTTGCTCCTGGGGGGGGGGGGGGGGGGTCCCTGGAACAAAATATTTAGAGATGGGGGTCCATGGCCAAATATATATAATTTTGGGTGGTCCTTGACATGAAAAAGTTTGAGAACCACTGATATTATAGCAACATAATTATTATTATTTTTTTTTAACTGTTAGTATTTAGAAGACATTTGTAGAATCCCCAAAAGCAAATATTTGAGTTACAAATGTTCACTTAAAAAAATATATACGCTCAAAGATTTGCACACATCTTCACGATTTAAAAAAAAATAGCAGATCTACAAGCTACAAGCAGATCTACAAGCTCATAGCTTGTATATCTACTATTTTTGAATAGCCCAAAGAAATTGAAAAAATTACACGGATGCGTTCCCGGCTTTAAAGGGTTAAAAGAACGCCATTGAGTTTCCAGGAGGGTCTGTATGATGTGCGTTTTGAAAAGAAAAGCCCCCATCACGTCACCTGCTTGAAAAACCAAGCGAACGCATTCATGTACGATGCAGAAATCCGGCGCTCTATAAGCCCGATTCATACTTAGTTGTTTGATGGAGGCGACGACGTGCGCTCGTTGAAAATAGCTGACCTATAAGCTCACAATGCAACGCGTTTGTGAGCTCATATGTCAGCTGTTTTCTCCTGAGCTTATATGTCAGCTATTTTTGTCACACGTGAGCTTAAATTAGGCATTACGCTCTATGGTTGTATTCATATGTATCGGCGGAAATGTGGTGGTTTGTAGCAGTAACCATAAGTACATTTACTCAAGTACTGTACTTAAGTAAAATTTTGAGGTATTCTTACTTTACTGGATAGAGTATGTCCAATTTTCTGTACTTTTCCGTCTACTCCACTACATCTCAGAGGCAAATATTGTACTTTTTACTCCACTACAATTATCTGAAAAATGTAGTTACTAGTTACTTTGTAGTTTTTTGATATTATTACAAAACATACATCAACCACTAAAGCTTTTCGGCCATTTGGAAATAGCCGATCTACAAGCTCACGATGTGTCGCGATGCGACGCGTTGTGAGCTTGTAGATCTGCTATTGAAGATTTGTTTGCATTTTATACATTTGGAAACTTGTGAAATGGGACATTCTGCATAATGAGTACTTTCTACTTTTGTACTTTTACCCAAGTCAATTTTTAATTCCGGACTTTTACTCTTAACACAGTACATCTACATTGGAGTATTGATACTTTTACATAAGTAGTAAAACATTTGAGTACTTTTTCCACCACTGCATTACACACTATAGTTATATTCATACATCGGCAGCAATTTGGTGGTTTGCAGACACCTCGTGCATCGCCTTTTGCTGTGTGCCATCACGAGTGCCATTGCTGAATACTAGTGTCAATTTCAATCAGTGGCATTTAATTTGAGCTACTCTTAAGGGCTGACAGTACGCTGCACTTCAGACACTTCAGACGAAGGAAGAGAAAAAATGAAAGAAATCCCAATGACTGCAATTCACAGTAAAAAAATTAAAAAAAATAATAAAATGAAAAAATCCCAAAGCAGCCTGCGTGAATGCCACGTACGCTCTCTCACACACACACACACACACACACACACACGCGCGCGCGCGCACGCATTTTGAATGCTCCACGGGAAGCGATGCCAGCGTTTCTTTTGATCTGAAAACTCGGAGGGGTGGAGGAAAGGGATTAGGAAGCATTTCATATCACGGAATTATGAGGCCCAGGCATTAAGAGCTCTTCAATTAACCGTACGATGAATGCAGTGTGCGTTGTTACCAGAGTATAATAACGCGCATCTATGACGCCGGGCACCGCCACGTCAAGCCGTCTGTGACGTCGGTACCGTGACGTCAGAGTCATCTATGAAGTCACTACTTTGACTGAGCCTTGCATGCAGCGTTGCCAGATTCTGTGAGAGAAACAAGCAACCAGGTCTAGGAAAACCAGCCCAAAAGAAGCGACTATCGGCCACATGAGCGCTTTAACATATACATCAGCTATTTGAAAATAGCAGATCTACAAGCTCACAACGCGTCGCGATGCGACGCGTTGTGAGCTTGTAGATCGGCTATTTTCAAATAAAACCTTGCGGGGAAATTATAATGAGCAGATCTGGCAACCCTACTTTCATGTTTCCTGGAGAGACGGTCCCTGAGGCTTTCTTCTATACCTTTGGACTGTGTTCTCTTGTATGTTTCAGGTTCACTGTATATTTAACTTTATGCATTGGCCTAATGCAGGGGTCTTGAACGTTTTCAGGCCAAGGACCCCCTAGCTGAGAGAGAGATGAAGCAGGGACCCCCCCCTCTACATTGTATAACATTGTGTTTCAGATTAAACTTTTATTGTTTATTTTTTTTCCCCTCTACACTAAACACCTCTTTGCCAAAAATAGCCAATCTACAAGCTCACAACGCCTCGCAGCGCGAGGCGTTGTGAGCTTGTAGATATGCCATTTTTGGCTAAGGTTCTCCTCAGAAAAGGGATGCTAGGGTTCAAGTGGTTAAAGTAAAAAATAAATCATATCACACAAAGATTTGACGGACCCCCTGTAGTAACTCTGAGGACCCCCAGGGGTCCCAGACTCCCTGTTGAAGACCCCTGGCCTAATGTATTTGGCCCCAATTTTTGTATTACACTACTTAATCAAATTTGTATGGCAATATACTGAATATGGACTATTGTATTTTGATTCAATGCCTACCTGTTTATAACTGTTCACATGTCCATGTATTCAGAGCCTACCTTGTGTTAATCATGATTGATTGATGCATTCCAGAGACATGCCACGTGCAGAACATGGTACTTAACCTTATTACAGAGAGCCAACTACCATTGGCTTTAGAGCAGTGGTTCTCAACCAGTGGTACGGGGACCACCAGTGGTCCTTAAGGGGGTTCCAGGTGGTCCCCAGCTAAATGATGGAGAGTTGGTAACCAACTGGACCCTTATAGATCTTTAACTTTTGAGAGTGTAGAATGAAACCAACTCAAGAGTTAAATTATGCTTAAACATCTGCATTACTTAATTAAATCATTTTTATTTTGATCAACGTTTGCCTGTTGTCTCTCCTAATGGTACCAACATCAATACAGCATGGAATTGTGGACAAAATCTTATCCAACGACAACAAAATATTCTAAGGTCTGTTGTCTGAGAGTCTAAATCTTATCAAACGGTGGTTCCGTGGCTCAAATGCCGAATAAATAACGGACCTTGACATGAAAAGGGTTGAAAACCACCGGGCTTAGAGCACTGCCCTCACTACCTCTGTATATGAATGCCTATAGCCCCTGGCATTTATGACTCTGAGGGAGATACAGTAGCATCGAAACGTCAGTCAATATTTTTTTTGTACCTCTCCAGTGTCTTCTCTACACATGTTGTATAGAGATGCTCCTGTTGGCCGCTCCTCGGGCCGAGGTGCGGCAGTGTAGACTCCTTCTCTTGACAGTAGCCTACTTTAAAGTCAGTCATCTATGACGCACGCCGGTACTGTGACGTCAATCAAAAAACCCTGCCAAAGACGCACAGACTGACACACAGACAGACGCGCATATTCCTGGAATTGACAGAGGGGAGGGGGGGGGGGGCTGTGAATATGACCCGTTGCACATTCAACTTCAACATGACCTACTTAAACCACATACATTCCATTGACATTCCATTAATTGATATAGTTGATAACCTTATCGATCGATTCATCGATAAGCAGTGTTTTTTTTTTATCAAAAGGAAACTTCGTGTCCGAAACCGAAAATGAGTGCAGAAACATAATTGCCGTGATGTATATAACATTAACGAGCATCAACGAGCATCAGCTGGACACAGACACACACACACACCTCCCCTCTGCAGGGCTCTATGGTCCAAAAGCCCTTGAATATGAGGGAATATGATTAAGGATTACTGTGATTATGGTAAGCTCACATTTAATATCACACACAACATAGCCTCGATCTCCAGGCTTTTATTGCTTAGTTTTGCTAAAAAATAAAAGCCTGGCCCAACTATAGCCTGTACTGGGTATGAGGAAGTGTTTCATTTCCCAACCAACCAGAGTGCAGTGGGCGTCGCTCGTAATGTTGTGTTAACGGGGCGGGGGTTGACGGACAGATCGGTGAACCAATGGGATCAGGCGCCGTCTCTCGCCGGCTCTATACACACGCCCCTTTATACACGAAATCAGGAGGGTTGCAGCAGGCTACACACAACATACCTGTAACTTTCATTGTAACTTATTATTTTTTGTTTTCAATTAATAAATAATCGATACATTTAATCCAGTACATTCTTAACGGCAATTAATCGATTATACTGTAGATGAATTGTTAACATCCCTATTTCTAACCTGACATTGCAAACTGGCTGGTGGAAGGGTTAGAGCAGTGGTTTTCAACCCTTTTCATGTCAAGGTCCACTATTTATTCGGCATTTGAGCCACAGAACCACCATTTGATGAGGTTTAGACTCTCAGACAACAAACCTTAGAATATTTTGTTATCGTTGGATAAGATTTTGTCCACAATTCCAAGCTGTGTTGATGTTGGTACCATAGGAGAGACAACAGGAAAACGCTGATCAAAATAACAATTATTTAATTAAGTAATACAGATGTTTAACAATAATGTAACTCTTGAGAGCGTAAAATGAAACCAAATGGACCCGTAAGGGTCCATTTGGTTTCATTTTACACTCTCAAAAGTTAAAGATCTATAAGGGTCCAGTTGGTTACCAACTCTCCATCATTTAGCTAGGGGACCACCTGGAACCCCCTTAAGGACCACTGGTGGTCCCCGTACCACTGGTTGAGAACCACTGGGTTAGAGCATTGGTTCTCAGAGTGGGTTCCCGGGAATCTCCAGGGGGTCCCCGGCTAAAAATGATTCATAGTTAGGAACCAAATGGACCCTTACAGGTCTGTAGATTGGTTGTCTTGGGAGATTAAAAAAAAAATGCTCGTTCCACGGCCTAATCCACATCAAATTCAAAAGTGTTGAGAATCACTGGGTTATAGAGTCTGACGGAGAATGCTTTTAACCCCTTTGGAATACCGGGCTTCAGGCCAAAAACTGAAGGATGTAAGTGTATAAACCGTTGGTCCAGGGTATAAGGGCCGGTCCTGAGAGAGAGCGCAAGAAGCCTCCATCTCCGCTTTAACCTCTAGGGGGGTTTCTAAACTCTCTTTGAGCGCACCATGGAGCTGACAGCACTGTACTCAGTGAGCTTCACACACGCTGGGTTCTGCTGTTAGACACGCCGCACACACACACACACACGCATGCACGCGTGACGCCCAAAAGCACAGCTCATGCATGCAGTGGTGTAAAGTAACTAAGTACATTTACTCAAGTACTGTACTTAACCCATTAAGACCTGGAACGCATCTGTGTCATTTTTTGATTTGAGCTAAAAAAGTTTTATTTTACACTTTGGCTATTCAAAAATCATGAAAATTCTATGCAAATCTTTGAATATATATATATATATATATATATATATATATATATATATATATATATATATATATATATATATTATTATTTTATTATTATTATTATTTTAAAGCGAACACTCAAATCTTTGATTCTGGGGGGTCCCTGGAACAAAATATTTTGAGATGGGGGTCCGCAGCCAAATGCATATCATTTTGGGGGTCCTTGACAATTATGAAAAAGTTTGAGAACCACTGATATAGCAACATACGTTTTTTTTTTTAAAACTGTTTAGAAGACATTTGTAGAATCGGCCTCAGGAATTGGTTAAGTACAATTTTGAGGTATTTTCACTTTACTGGAGTATTTCCAATTTTCAGTACTTTTACTTCTACTCCACTACGTCTCAGAGGCAAACATTATACCTTTTCTCCACTACAATTATTTGAAAACTTTAGTTACTAGTTAGTTATATTGTACGTGTTAGACCAGTGGTTCTCAACCAGTGGTACAGGGACCACCAGTGGTCCTTAAGGGGAACCACTGGTCTAAGGAACCACTGGTCTAAGCCAATGGTAGTTGGCTCTCTGTAATAAGGTAAGTACCATGTTCTGTACGTGGCATGTCTCTGGAATGCATCAATCAATCATGATTAACACACGGTAGGCTCTGAATACATGGATATGTGAACAGTTATAAACAGGTAGGCATGTGTACATTTCGGCCATTTTGAAAATAGCAGATCTGCCCATCCACCCGACAGAGACGATATATAGCCTCTCACAAGCAATGCCTACTTTCTCTCTCTCGTCTTCATCTTGTTTATTTCTTCAGTTGTAATAAACACATCAATGCACGCACACACACACACACACGCACAAATACACACATTTGTATCTTCCAATATGAATACGAGAAATTATTTGATTACTGCAGGCCATCTCAATCATAAACCAATACGCCCTCTCCTCCACACACACACACACACACACACACACACACACACACACACACACACACGCACACGCCGCCGCCAAACCCCACATTGTGACAATACGGGGGACAGATTATCCAATCAAAGGTCCCCGTGCCCAGCGATCACAGAGCAATTGTTCTTTGCTGTCAACCCCAGTGGGCATTCTGTGCTTCTGAGTCACACTGGCTCACAGGAGCTCTGATTATTGACTGCAGGAGGAGAAATCTGGCGGAACAAGAGTCCCTCCTCCTCCTCCCCCTCCAACCTGAAAAGTAATTGGATTAATCAAACAAATGAGTGTCCTGAATGAATAATGAGAGAGGTTGATGGATCCAAAGTCCCACCGCTGATGTCTTTTTTTCTATTCCCTGGAGGACTAGGTTGTTGGATTTTTTTTTTGGGAAGGGGTTAAAATGGCTTTTAATGAGGGTTCGAACAGCGATGGTCCCTAAGCGAGTGTCAGAGAATAGACCTTACTGATTACTAATCCAATTGAGCTATATAGGGGCTGGGGCAATTAGCCGAAAATGTATCGAAAGCGGCATTTAGAACCAATAACTTGACTTAA
This sequence comes from Gymnoscopelus braueri, assembly GCF_963280865.1. Classification (NCBI taxonomy): domain Eukaryota; kingdom Metazoa; phylum Chordata; class Actinopteri; order Myctophiformes; family Myctophidae; genus Gymnoscopelus; species Gymnoscopelus braueri. Next base: position 14,092,169 of record NC_137626.1, read on the forward strand.
TCATGCTCGTTTAGGTTAATCGAATAATGGACAAGCTGGTTTGTGTTGTTTTTATTGTATATTTCAACAAATCGAAACGGTTATTTTATAATCAACAACATTGATTAACCACTTAAGCCCTGATCTATATACTTTATTGTATAATTGTGGTGTTCAAAAATTGTGAAACTTAACTAGCAGATGTACAAGCTCACAAGGCGTGACGATGCGACTTATTGTGAGCTTGTAGATCTGCTATTTTCACGTTAACATTCTTATAACCGTTCATTAATCGTGACTGAAGCAAAAGTTCGGAGTAATCGTGATATTGATTTGAAGCCATATCGGACAGCCAGGCTACAATGAGGACTTTTTCCAAAATCGCTCTTCGTCATCCGTGGTTTCCTGTGGTTTCGTCACTTTTCGCCATTTTTATTCCACCTTAGGATGTCATCCTCCCTTAAGCACTTTCAACCTGACGTCCCTATGTGGGCATGCCATTATATGGGGGAAATGCTACAAAAATAAAATAGCATGCAGACCTACAAGCTCACAGAATGAGGTTTTAAGGACGGCCCATTGCATGAGGGCTCATTCACAAAATGTGTGTCGGAATAGATTTGATCGTAAAGTGTACTTACTGTGCTAACATTTCCACGAACAGTGGCTATCTATTCGTGCCATTAAAATGTAAGTGCTTGGAAACCTGGGGGAAGTCATTATGCTGACTTTCACATAGAACTGCCTTACCAGTATCCTTCTTAATTTTTTTTAAAGACAGAGGTACTACTTTTTTGGCCAATGAAAACACGAAAAATGCGAGTAGAGCCCGATTTGAGCCGGTATCACGCAGTGCACTATTACGTTTGTGACCCAATCATGTCTTGTGTAATCTGAGATGTATTGTGTTCCGTCTATAACAGTACTAGTACTAATACTACCGCTGACACCTGACAGTGCAGTCTTCCCAATTATTGTACCGATCTTGACTCCGAAGCCAACCGCTTCACAGCGTCTCGCCCTCCACCTGTGGCTAATAAACTGCACTTACTTTGCGAGATAAAACTCTTTTAGATTGTAATTTTAATTGGAAAAGCTCCTCGCGGCAAACATGCACAGCAGTCTGTGGTTATACTCTAGTAGTGGTGCTGAGACAGAAAAAAGAAGAAGAAAAAAACCTACTAGCAGGCTGGTCTGAACATGCAGAAAATAGGGCTTCTCTTTAGTTTACGCTTTATTGATATCGTCAAAAATATTGCTGTGGTCCTGATGTTTTGGCCGCGGCTTTTATCAAAGGCCCGACGTTTTGCAAAAGGCTGCGGTTGAAACGCCAGCGCAAGTGATAAGAGAGAGCCTGTTTTGCTCCGTGTGCACCTGATATTCCAGCCACGTTCAAAAAGTCGAACCATTTTCTTTATTTGACTTCTGTTGCTTCTCTCTGCTGACATGGCATCATGGTTTTCATTTTCTTTTGTATTATTCTGTTCCTGTCACTCCACATGTTTGCACTTTTGAAATACGTTTTTTTCTTTATAGGCGCAGACGACAATTAACCCTTTAAGACCGGGGGACGCATCTGTGTAACCACTTTATCCATATTTTATACTTTTGGCTATTCAAAAATAGCAGATATACAAGCTCATAGCGCGGCACCGAGTGCCGCGCTATGAGCTTGTAGATCTGCTATTTTTTTTTAAATCGTGTTTTTTTTTTGCAAATCTTTGAATATATATCTATAAAGCAATTGTTTTTTACTCAAATATTTGCTTCTGGGGGTCCCTGGATTTTTTTTTTTTTAGATGGGGGTCCGCAGCCAAATACATATCGTTTTGGGGCTCCTTGACACTGACATTAATATTATAGCAACATAAGTGTTTCAGAAAACTGTTTTAAACTGATTTAGAAGACATTTGTAGAATCCCCAGAAGCAATAACATTTTAGCTAGTAATGCTCGCTTTAAATATATATATATATTCAAAGATTTGCACAAAATTTTTCACAATTTAAAAAAAATAGCAGATCTACAAGCTCATAGCGCGGCACTCGGTGCCGCGCTATGAGCTATATCTGCTATTTTTGAATAGCCCAACGAAATCTAAAAATGACACACAGATGCGTTCTCAGGTCTTAAAGAGTTAAACTTATTTCAGAGCCTGAATCTCTCCTTGGATCCTTTTCACGCATGGCTCAAGTGCATATATATGACCCTCAGGTCTGCATGCCTTCTTTTACAGCGTCGACAACAAGGCCCGTCGACACGCATTCATCATCTGGTTCACCTGCAGGCTCACAAGAAACCAGGGTCACCGCATGTCTGCACCAAACCCCCACGTCGTCGGATTCCGCAAAGGCTCCTTTCTCTCAAAAACAAAACCGAAACCTAAGAAGAAATGGAAGAAAAGTTTGCTGAATGAGGGTTCTGTGTAAAAGCCACATTCTTAACCCATTAAGACCGGGAAAGCATCTGTGTGACATTTTTTAGATTTCTTTGGCTATTAAAAAATAGCACATATACAGCGCGGCAACGAGTGCCGCGCTATGAGCTTGTAGATCTGCATTTTTTTTATTTTTTTGAATCTTGAAAATGTGTGCAAATCTTTGAATATATATATTATTATTTTTAAAGTGAAAATCTTTGCTTCTGGGGGGGTCCCTGGAACAACATGTTTTGAGATGGGGGTCCGCGGCCAAAATACATATCATTTTGGAGGCCCTTGACATGAAAAAGTTTGAGAACCACTGATTATAGCAACATAATTTTTTTCAAAAAACTGTTAGGATTTAGAAGACGTTTGTAGAATCCCAAGCAAAGATTTGAGTAAAAAAATAAATCTTTAAAACATATATATTAAAATGTTTTAATATACATTAAAATATATAAAAATAGCAGATCTACAATCTGAAAATGACACAGATGCATGCGTTCCCGGTCTCAAAGGGTTAACCATCTCTGGTATGAAGGGCATGCACTCTTTGCCTTTTTTTCGCCCTCTTTCACCTCCGCTCTCTCACACATCGTGGGTCCAAAATGTCGCCCCGCTCTTCTCGTGCGTGCTTGGCGAGGGGCCTTGGCTTCGCGAAAGGAAAAAAGGCTTCCTCTTGTTTTCTACGTTGCCTGACCTCTTTTTCTGCGCTCCGCAGAATGGAGTCAGTGTGTGCCCAGGCAGCGCCTTAATTGGATTGACAGTGTGTAGTTTGTCTCGCCTCTCGCTCGCACACGCATGACGGCCGGCTCTTCAGAGTCGCGCTGGCCTTGCTCCCACCACGCGCATTCAGTCGCAGTGGTGGACATGTAATGAAGTACATTTTCACTTGAGTACTGTACTTAAGTAAAAAAGAAATTGGAGTATGACGTACTTTCATTGAGTGTTTGTATTTTTTGGATACTTTGACTTAGAGCATTGGTTCTCAACCAGTCGTCCGGGGACCACCAGTGGTCCTTGAGGGGGTTCCAGGTGGTCCCCATATAAATGATGGAGAGTTGGTTACCAAATGGACCCTTATAGATCTTTAACTCTTGAGTGTAAAATGAAACCAAATGGACCCGTAAGGGTCCATTTGGTTTCACTTTACACTCAAGAGTTAAATTATTGTTAAACATCTGCATT
>NC_137626.1:14098256-14201496 GCF_963280865.1 Gymnoscopelus braueri
AGCAGATATACAAGCTCATAGCGCGGCACCGAGTGCCGCGCTACGAGCTTGTAGATCTGCTATTTTTGAAAAATCGTGAAAATTATTTTTTTACATTTTTTTCCGAAAAACTGTTAGGATTTAGAAAATGTTTAGAAGCGGCCTCAGGTCTTAATGGGTTAAGACACTTTCGGCTGTATTTTTCTCTGGGTGAGGTGAGATAAAGGCAGGGAACGAGGTTATAGTATAGCGCCACTGTGGATTTTGGTACAATTCTCTCGATTTAATTGAAAAAAAAAATGAAAAAAAATCTTCCATGTCATGGGTGCACATTGTTGCACGGGGGCTGAAATAGCCATGGATGGTGTGTGGGTTGAGGCTTGTGGCTTTGTCGTCGGGCTGGCTCGCACGGCTCAAAGGAAAAATGGGTCAGGGTGCGCCAGAGTGGCTCCATGATGAGCCTAGAAAGCTACTGAACCGTCGCTGCCTCCAATGTTCCTCCGTTTCACATGGAATGTGGCCACGCGTTGGCCTCGCATTCCCAGGCACATCTCCCATAGTCCCTCACAGTCATTCTCCCGCACGGTATTTATTTTTATTTTTTACAGCATGACTGTTGTAGAGCCAGAGGTCTTCAACAGGGGGTCCTTAGCCCATTAAAGGGGTAGTTCACCCCCAAAATAACTTTTTTTCTATTGATTACTGACCATCTGGAGCCTTGAATTCATAGATATTTTTTTGTTTTTGTCACATTCCTAAGCCAATAATTTGATTATAATAAATGTGTCCCCATTGATTCCGGTAGGAGACACAAATGCATTTGTGTCTCCTACCGGAATCAATGGGGCTACATTTATTATAATCAAATAATAAAGGAAGGAATGCGACAAAAACAAATAAATATCCATGAATTCAAGGCTCCATGGGGTGAGTAATCAATAGAAAAAAAGTTATTTGGGGGGTGAACTACCCCTTTAAGACCTGAAACCGATTCTACAAATGTCTTCTAAATCCCAACAGTATTCTGAAAAAAACTTATGTTTATATATCAGTGGTGCTCAAACTTTTTCATGTCAAGGACCCCCAAAATTATATGTATTTGGCCGCCGACCCCCATCTCAAAATGTTTTGTCCCAGGGACCCCCAGAAGCAAAGAATAGAGTTAAAAATGTTCGCTTTAAACAATATGTATTCAAAGATTTGCACACATTTTCATGATTTTTCAAAAATAGCAGATCTACAAGCTCGTAGCGCGGCACTCGGTGCCGTGCTACGAGCTTGTATATCTGCTATTTTTGAATAGCCTAAGTGTAAAATAATGCTTTTTAGCTCAAATGAAAAAGTGACACAGATGCGTTCCAGGTCTTAATGGGTTAAAGTAATTCTTAGTCCTATTCTGAGGAGAACTATAGCCCAAAAAATAGCAGATCTACAAGCTCACAACGCCTCTGCAAGGCGTTGTGAGCTTGTAGATCGGCTATTATTTGTTGGTGGGGTGGGAAAAAAGAGCAGACCAAGTACAGAGTGAAAGGTCAAGTTTACTAAGTATTGACGGTTTAAGTGGTTAAATGTAAAAAAAAAAATACCAAGAGCCCAGCATCCGGCTTTGAAATTGAGTCTATATAGGAAGTGACAGTTCATATGAATGGCCTGTAGTTTTGCTGTTTTATACCCCTGCTGGTGTCAGAAAGATTTTTTTCTCCATTCAAGTGGGTGGGTTTTTGATGAACTTTAGACTTGATTTTCTTACCTTATTAACAAACATGGTCATAAATACTATATGCTTCCAGTCGCATGTTTAGAGTCTTCTTTCAATCACCATGATATGCGTTTCGGTAAATTATGGTCCCATTTATTTTAAAATTGATGATAAAGTATAGGGTATGCTGTAGGAGGGGCGGGATGATTTGATTGACAAGCTACACAACCAATAGCATTCATTCCCCGCCCCCCCGCTCTTGATTGACAGGCTACCCAACCAATAGCATTAATTTCCGGTCAGGATATGACGTGATATAGAAAGATGGCGGATTTGAAATTGCCGAAAAATAGGCTTCATTTACGGCCTGTAGAAACCAATGGCGTCCCTCTGTCTTTTTTACTGTCTATGGAAAATACACAAGATGAAGCCAACATGATAGTGCTGTCAAACAAGTCTATGAAGCTATCTTATGAAATCTATGAACAAGTTTAATCTGCAATGCAGTGGGGGAGTCCCTGCTTCATCTCTCTCTCTCAGCTAAGGGGTCCTTGTGTTGAAAGACTTTGAAGACCCCTGATGTTGAGAGATGCACATGCGTAGGTGTTCACTGTATGTACAAACGGACAATACAGAGATGCCACAAATTGTTGACCAGCGATTATTCCCTTCGTCTTTTGACCTTCTTGCAGCTTCTTGTAGTTATTGAGAGTCAATGTACTGTCAAGGTTGTCACTACGTCGGGTGTCACAGCAACTGAGGAGAGGTTCTTCTCCGTGTCGGGAAAAACTGACAAATGTGGACATGTTGACATCGACAGGAGATCAGTGCAACACATGACAGCACGTCAATATGCGGCATCCCACAGAATAGCAGGATAAAAGCTGCGTGGGTTTATAACCTCGACTTTCCAAAACGTTTCCGTGCCAAGCAACCTAATGTATTCGTCGTTTCCACCAACAAGTGAAAACCACGAAAGTCAATATTACTGTAATACGAGCCATTTAAATTGTGCTCACGCCCAAGGATGGATCATAAAAAAAATGTGACCGGAGCATTTTTTTTGTTTTTGTCTGAGCGTACTTAGAAAATAATTAGCCCTCAACGTTTTAAAAAATGACATTAAATGCATTTCCATTTGTCATTCCGCGCGGCGAAAACACTCATCATTCGTAGAGGTTTTTTATTTTTTTCTTCTTCTTTTTTTCACGGATGAGAGTAATGTCTACAGTCATTTGTAGGCAAGATGAAATTAGCATATTCTCGGCACTTACTTAGATTCATCACGCTGACGAATAACTCCCACGTTTTATATAGTATGCGTGGGTTATTTTTTCCGACCTGTGGGCCTGACTGTTACCAATATTCTACTGCCTGAGGGAAAGCTTTGTGCTTGAAATGTGTCACCCAGTGTAGACTGAAACCTATGGTGTATTTGTTTTTGAGAGATATATATATATATATATGTGCTGCTGGGAAGCATTGAATGTACTTCTGCATTTAAGTGCCTTCTCACCTTTCTTTATTTACGAGAGAGAGACAGAGAGAGAGAGAGAGGTGCTCATCTCCTCTTCGCCCACCTGAAACCGGGTTTCACCATCAGCTAGGGAGGTGTCCTCCATGTTATGTCACCAGTGTAGCCTGAGAGTTGACAAACAATGGAACCAAAATGAACCCCGCTTGGTTCCATTTGTGCACTCCGTTAAATAAACAACTGATGCTTTCACAGTATAGATTGGGGTCACAGAGTGTCCTTGAAGTGAAAAAAAAAAGGTTGAGCTACAATATGTAGCACAATATGCAGTGTGTTCTATAAATGAGAAAGACAAACCCCCCCAAAAAGTGAATGACACAGCTGGGAGAGTATAGAGGATGGTTTGTACCACTGACAGACATACAGTATGTACAGTAGGGCTGAGCAGCCATTCAGTGCCACATGACGTCTAAGACGTCATGGCCTGAAGCGCCCTGAGCGCCACATGACGTCTAAGACGTCATAAAAAAAAAATATATATATATTTTTTTCCTATTTTTTTTTATGTTCAGAACCCAAGATATGATGATTTGAAGAGTTGCTGCTCCATTCACTTCTTGTTTAACTTCTTACTGAAAAAGGCTGTATCTCGGCTCCTGAGCACTTTTTTTTTACAATGAATTTTGGCTGTGGCACTCAGAACCAAAATTCCATTAATAAGAATGGCACTGAAAGAGTTAAGCACACATACATCAAAACTGACATTTAGAACCAATGACCAACTTCATTACTCATCGTCTGTCCGGTGGAAACCTCATAATTATGTCCAGAAAACTGTTACTTTTCAGGATTCAAATTCAAAAATAGGAAAAGTAGGAGATATAGGGTATAATTTACGGGGAAAAAAACACAAACTAATATGTAGATAAGAGGTTTCTGCCCGACAGCAACATCATGTAGGTTAATCGAGAAGCAGGTTTATTTTGTTTGTTTTTTGAGAGAGAGAGAGTAAGGATGGTTTGTAGTACACCAGACCATAGTTCACATACAGTACAACTCAATGCAACTCAACATTACATGATGAAAGGCTGCAGTGCTGTAATGCACAGTGGTGGAAAAAAGTACTATTTTTAAGTAAAAGTATCAATACGTGCAATGTAGAAATACTCTGTTACAAGTGAAAGTCCGGAATTCAAAATTGACTTGAGTAAAAGTACAAATGTATTGTTGGTAAACAAAATGTACTTAAAGTAGAATAGACTAGATTAGAATGTAGTCATTATGCAGAATGTCCCATTTCAAAAGTTTTCAAAATTTTATAAAATTTACGAAAATCCTTTGAAAATAGCAGATATACAAGCTCACAATGCGTCGCATCGCGACACATTGTGAGCTTGTAGATCGGCTATTTTTCAAATGGCCGAAATGTATACAGAGCTGAAGTGGATAATGTATGTTTTGAAATAATAATGAAATCTCCAAAGTAACTAGTATAACTCAAGTTTTCAAATAACTGTAGCGGAATAAAAGTACACCATATGCCTCTAAGATGTAGTTGGGAGTAGAAGTAAAAGTACTGAAAATACTCCGGGAAAGTAAAAAAAAATACCTCAAAATTCTACTTAAGTACAGTACTTGAGTAAATGTACTCAGTTACTTTTCACCATTGGACTGCAGTGCTGTAATGCGTGTCGACAAGGGGCTTCGTCTCTCCAATAGGACCCCCCCCCCCCCCCCCGGTCCCAGTACTGTATACTGTGGGTTAACCCTGGGGGAGATCGAGGCTCCATTTCTTGGAAGATCTGTCCTCTCTCATCAGACTCATGTCAAAGCCTATACTCCCCCGTCTGTGACTGTAATGGTTCCTCAACGGTGTTGCCCAGCCCAGGCACTCACTGGTGTGCCTTGGGAATTTATGACAAGTTGACAACTATGCGCATTATTGCAATATATCGCCACTGTTGGCCAGAAACCTCTTAAACTTCCATATTTTTAATTTAGTAAATTAACGCCCTATTTGATCATACTACATCGTCATTAAAAGCATCAAAAGTATCAAATGTATTACCTCCCCCCCTGATCTGCAAGCTCAGGTTGTATAGCTTTGTAGATCCGCTATTTTCACTATGAGAATTTTTTTTTCACCCCCTTTTTGTGCGCCATTGGCTCTCACAAAAAGTGTGAAAACCACTCTATTACAGGATGATTTTCCACGTCTAGATGAACCGTCCCCATTGGGTGTCTGCCGAGATGGCGGGGCGATCCCAGGGAGGCGGGGACCAGACAAAAACGGGGATTTTTGTATTCATTTATGTTTTTTTTGTATTATTTTTTTTGGTTCCATTTCACAGCAGAATTACGTGTGAGATTCAACCCCGGCGTGTGCTTAATGCTGCCTTAGAATATAGGAGTTGAGATAGAAGTCGGGGGCTCTTGGGAAGAGAGCTTTTTTTCTTTTAAATCCCCCCTTCGAACAAATCCTTTTTTTTTTTTAAAGCTACCTGCCAACCCTAAAAAGTGCCTTGCTCAAATGCACAGTGACAGGAGCTGAGGCAAGCAAGTCGGCGTTTGGCACGGGCCGCAGCTCGGCTCCCTGCAGATTGCCTGGTAATAGATAGACTTCTAGGCAAAACGATTGTTCCTGTCTTTACCTTTAACCCATTAATACCTGGAACGCATCTGTGTCACTTTAGATTTCTTTGGCTATTCAAAAATAGCAGATATACAAGCTCATAGCGCGGCACCGAGTGCCGCGCTATGAGCTTGTAGATCTGCTATTTTTGAAAAATTCAAAAAATTGTTAGGATTTCGATTTTTTTAAAGAATGGCCTCAGGTCTTAAAGGGTTAAAACGCAAGCCAACTCAGGCTCTCGGGGCCATTAGTTCAAAACCCCAGCGACTGGAGAGAATAAAACCAACGACAACAACAATAACAACTTGCGGCTGAAAGGGCTTGGAAACTTTGGACGGTTTTCTGGACGATTGGACTGTTTGTACCCCAGAGGGGGGGAGGGGGGGGGGGGGGGGGTGGTGGACTGGACGGGGATAGAGGGGGGGGGGGAAAAAAAGAAGAAAATCCATCTGTCGAATCCCCTGATCCACCTTATCTCTTCTGTTAGCCTCTCCAACCAGGTCTTATCACCTCCTGGACAGTAATTAACAGGAATTACACACAGCCCTCCCCTATCTGCTGAGCCCTACTGTTACCGCGAGGAGCTCCTTCCGCGTTCCGGGGGCCTGTCTGTTAGGAGATTAGCAGGCCTCTGTCCGGGGCTTTTACCAAGCCACCAGTGATGGAAGAAAAGTACTCTGGATTTCTTTTCTTTTTTTTTTACTTAACTCTTTAAGACCTGAGAACGCATCTGTGTGTCATTTTTAGATTTCGTTGGGCTATTCAAAAATAGCAGATATACAAGCTCATAGCGCGGCACCGAGTGCCGCGCTATGAGCTTGTAGATCTGCTATTTTTGAAAAATCTTGAAAAATGTTGTGCAAATCTTTGAATATATATATATTTAAAGCGAGCATTTCTAGCTAAAATGTTATTGCTTCTGGGGATTCTACAAATGTCTTCTAAATCAGTTTAAAACAGTTTTCTGAAACACTTATGTTGCTATAATATTAATGTCAGTGTCAAGGAGCCCCACAACGATATGTATTTGGCTGCGGACCCCCATCTAAAAAAATAATAATCCAGGGACCCCCAGAAGCAAAGATTTGAGTAAAAAACAATTGCTTTATAGATATATATTCAAAGATTTGCAAAAAAAAAACATGATTAAAAAAAAAATAGCAGATCTACAAGCTCATAGCGCGGCACTCGGTGCCGCGCTATGAGCTTGTATATCTGCTATTTTTTAATAGCCAAAAGTATAAAATATGGATAAAGTGGTTACACAGATGCGTCCCCCGGTCTTAAAGGGTTAAGTAAAAGTAGCAATAGCACAGTATAAATAAACAGTACTCTAAGTAAAAGTCCTGTGTTCACATTTTTTTTACTTGAGTGAAAGTACAAAAGTATTGGCATCTAAATGCTAGTACCTAAAAATTGTACTTAAGTACAGTACTTGAGTGAATGTACTCGGTTTACGTTCCACCGTTGTACTTTTTTTCCTCCACAGAGCTCGCCCCACAGCTTTGGTCACTTCTAGTCGAGAGATAAACAGTCTGCTGGGTGGGGGGTTTCTCTACAGGGCAACAACACAGCTACAGTATACTGTAAGCCATTGTCTGTGGACAGAGAGATATGACGGATTGCTTCAGGTTTCTTAGTGCCATCAATACCGCCGGACGGTTAACCATTATAAACGGAGTGTGTCGTTAACAGATCCCTCCGTTTTTTACAAAGAAAGTCGCCTTCAAGGAATACCAATTCCTTTCTTTGTGGTCCTTGAAGAGCAGGAAACGGGCATGGATATGGACGGTGCAACAGTAATATCCCTACCCACTGTCCTTAACCCATTAAGACCTGAGGCGATTCTTTAAAAAAAATCAAAATCATAACAGTTTTTGGAAAAACATCTAAAAAGTTTTTTTCAAGATTTTTCAAAAATAGCAGATCTACAAGTTCATAGCGCGGCACTCGGTGCCGCGCTATGAACTTGTAGATCTGCTATTTTTGAATAGCCAAAGACATCTAAAGTGACACATATGCGTTCCAGGTATCAATGGATTAACCACTTGAACCCTAGCCCCCCCCAATTCTGGGGAGGAACATTTGCCAGAAATAGAATATTTCAGATTACTATATTATTATATTACGATATTACAGAATAGATTTGCACAAGTGTAAACAAGCGCAAGCAACTGTCACAAAGGATAAACACCAAAAAGCTCGAAGGTCCTTTCTAAGACGATACAAAACGCAACTGTAACGTCGCGTCTCTGTCGGGTGGAAACCTCATATGTCTCAAAACTGTTACTTTTCAGGATTCAAATACAAAAAAATAGCAAAAGTAGCAGATCTGCAAGCTCAAAACACGTGGCTTCGCGCCGCGTTATGGCTCCGGCAGAGTTTTATGGGAGGAGAGCACTTTCAGTTGCAAAGTAAGAAGAGATTTGACGTAGGAAACAAGAGCCGACCAAGTACAGAGCCAACTCAGCTGTTGTTTTTTTACTAAGTATACAGAGGGTTTTATGAAGTGCTCTCCAAGTCGTCTTCAAGGAATACCCGTTTCTTTCTTTGCGGGGCCTTGGAAGAGCAGGGGAATAGGCCCCGGATACGGACGCTATACGACGGTAATATCACCGGCTCGTATCCTTAACTCGCAGGCAGCTAAATTCCACCGTGCCAACGAAAACGACGCCTGGAGGGGTACAACCGGAAAAAAAGAGGTTGAAAAGAGAGAGAATGAGCTCGAGCGCCGCTATCGTTTCATCAGCTCTTAAACGCAACGCTTGGTTAACGGCGAGGGAATCGTTTTTACCTCCATTTCAATTCAATTTCCGCTTCTCAATTCAGAACTATTTGCCCAAATTTGCCCGCCGTCATTTTATTAAAAAAATTTTGTTGCACGTATATGGCGGTGGGAGGGAGGAATAAAATAAGTTTGGCCGATGAATGAGGAAGGAAATTATCTGTATTCCGTGTGACACGTCTATCTCCTTCTGTCCCCCCCACTCTCTTTTATCTCTTTCTCTGTGGTCCCTTTCCTCACCCCCCACTCTTTTATCTCTGTGATTCCATTTCTCTCCCTTAACCCCCCAATCCCCACTCCCACCCCCCTCTCAGCCCCCCCGCCCCCTCCTCCCTCTCTCCCTCCCTCTCTCTCTCTCTCTCTCTCTCTCTCAAAGCCCCTCTACCGCCACTCTAAATGTTTAACTGGATCCTTAAGAGAAAAATCCATCTCCACTCCTGTTTCCCTGGCAACTGGAACGCACTGGAACCGATGACATCTCGTGATCGCCCACTTACTTTGCACTAAAAGTGCTCTCTCCTCCCATAAACTCTCTCTCTGCCTGCCTCTCTCTCTCTCTCTCTCTCTCTCTCTCTCTCTCTCTCTCTCTCTCTCTGCACAGACAGAGACAGCCTAGTACAGTGCCTTAGCTTTAGCCACGCTAAAAAAGAGAACGAGAGAGAGAGAGAGAGAGGAAGGAGGGGGGATAGTACCACCAAGGGCACGTTGTGCTTTCAGAAACCCCTCAACAGAAAACTGCATCATTTTTTTTTTTTTTACAAACCCTCCACAGGCCATTATTATTATATCTGATGAGTAACGGCAGACGGGATAATGGAATTTATTTTAGTGGTGGCAAAGTGGGTCCTTTGGTCTGCCGCTGCAGTCAACACACTTATTGAGGATCTAATCATAACATCGAAAGCACCTGAAAGTCCCTTCTTCCCGCTGTATATATCCAGTGAAATGACTTGTGTTTTTCAACCCTTTACATGCACGTTTTTTTTGGGAGGAAAAAAAATGTTTCCGGTGCAGTCAGGTGGGAGGGGTTCCAGGGGGTCCACAGCAAAATGTGTTAATATAGCATCACAATAGTTTCAACCACTTTGACCTTTTATACTTTGGCTATTCAAAAATAGCAGATATACATAGCGCGGCACATTATCTGCTATGTCTGCTATGTATATAGGTATGCATATCTGCTATGTCAGGGGTCTTCAACAGGGGGTCGGGGACCCCTAGCGGGTCCTCAGAGTTACTACATGGGGCCCGCCAAATCTTTGTGTGATAGGATTTTTTTATTTTACCTTAACCACTTGAACCCTAGCATCCCTTTTCTGAGGAGAACTTTAGCCAAGAATAGCAGATCTACAAGCTCACAACGCCTCGCGCTGCGAGGCGTTGTGAGCTTGTAGATCGGCTATTTTTGGCAAAGAGGCATAGATGTAGAGGGAAAAAGAGCAGACCACGTAAACAAAAATGTTGAATCTGAAACACAATTTTATGCATTATAGAGGGGGTCCCTGCTTCATCTCTCTCTCAGCTATGGGGGTCCTTGGCCTGAAAACTAGACCCCTGTGCTATGTATATCGGTATATCTGCTATGTATATCGGTATATCGGTATATCTGCTATGTATACCTTATGGGCCCATTTTCCCACTTTTTATCTGGGTCTGTTTTCTTGGGGTTAGGAAGACATCATGGTAACACATCTTTAAGGTTTGCTACCTCGGACTCTGTGTGTGTGTGTGTGTGTGTGTGTGTGTGTGTGTGTGTGTGTGTGTGTGTGTGTGTGTGTGTGTGTGTGTGTGTGTGTGTGTGTGTGTGTGTGAGTGTGTGTGTGTGTGTAGGGCTGAAGTGGTTACTGTATGTTTTTTAATAATAATTCTTAATCTACAAAGTAACTAGTAACTAAAGTGTTCAAATAATTGTAGCGGAGTAAAAGTACAATATTTGCCTCTGAGATGTAGTGAAGTAGAAGTAAAAGTACTGACAATTGGAAATACTCCAGTAAAGTAACACAATCCTCAAAAGTGTACTTAAGTACAGTTTACAGTTAAAGCATTTAGTAGACGCTCTTAATCCCGAGCGATTGTACAGTAAGCAAGGACACGTGATAAGTACAGTACTTGAGTAAATGTACTTAGTTACTTTACACCACATGCGTGAGCTGGGTAGCACAGGAAGCGCGGACCGTTTTGACAGGAACCTTGTCACCGCGCATAACAACATCAATCCAGTCAGGTCGATGCAGAATGCATTCATATATGAGGAGAAAAAAGAGCTTCACCTAATAACAGCTGCTTCGATTTGGTCTGTTTGTGGTGTCAGAGAGGGGCCTCTGCGTCTAAATTCAAATCTTTCTCCATTCAATAGGACAGTGGTTTTCAACCTTTTTCATGCCAAGGACCCCTAAATTGATATACATTTGGCTGCGGACCCCCATTTGAAAAATGTTTTGTGCCAGGGACCCCCAGAAGCAAAGTCAATTTTCGCTTAAAAAAATATGAATATTCAAAGATATGCACACTTTGTCAAGGTTTTTCAAAAATAGCAGATATACAAGCTCATAGCGCGGCACTCGGTGCCGCGCTATGAGCTTGTATATCTGCTATTTTTGAATAGCCAAAGCTAAGTGGTTAAAAATGATTGTGACGTTATGTCAACAAATTTTCGCTGGGGACCCCCTGGTAGTTCCCTCAAGGACCACTGTTTGAAAACCACTGCAATAGGACACGCCGAGATAGGCAGTGACAACACCAGAGAGAGAGAAAAAAAAGTTATAAATAAAATAAATACAAATGTTTTCACTCATTCCACTACACGAACAAGAGATGTCTCGCTGTGATTTTATGGTCCCAAATGTGTGAAACTTCACACTAGAATCCTTTTTGCTACATTCCCCCCTAATCAACCCTATGTGGAATTGGAACGGTACAAATTAACAAAGAGTGTGTGTGTGTGTGTGGGGGGGGGGGGGGGGGGGGGTGCGTGAGATTGTTTATTTTTTTCCCCCTTTCATCCTTAATATTCACAGTTTGAGCTGGAAGCGATGCTTACTTGCAATATTGGCGTTGTGAGGAGCATGGCTTCTTTTTTTTTCCCTTTTTCTTTTTTTTAGTAAAAATCCTCCGTGTTCATTGAACTCAGCCCTTACGGGGGTCGCATTCCTAAACTCTCCGAATTAAATTAACACTGGGGACTTTTTTTTTTAACTTGCGTGTGAGTGAGCTCTTCTTCTGGTTCAACGCCACTAAAAAGGCGAAAAAGCGGAACAGCTTCTCATCCTCGGAACCATCCAACTGGGTCAACCCCTGTGGATGTTGAGCGCCCGAAATCCATTACCCATACGCAAATGATTTCCTCCTGAGTGGACCCTTGCACCCCCCCCCCCCCAAAAAAAAAAGAAAGTGTTGCACGGCTGCCAAACCTGAGTTACCGTTTCGTTTTTTGGTGGACTTGATGTACTTTCTTGGCGTGGCGTGCGGCTTCGCGTGCCCGAAACAGCCCTGATATACAAGCTCACAATACTACGTCAAAGCGCGGCCGCGTTTGTGAGCTTGTAGATCAGCCATATTTTCCAAGCGGGCCCCAACTGAGTATAAATCCGGGGCATTTTAAAGCGTCTCTCATTGCCTTATCAGCACCCCACCAGATCCCCTCATGGCCCCGCAGGCCTCATCCTAGTGGCGGGGTACGGGCCCTTGAGACTCGGGGGAACGTCTAATCTCAGAGTCACCGCGGCGGCCCTAGGGCGCCACCGGTGCCATCAAAAACCTGCCACCGAACGTTCCCATGATCACACTGGAGGAGACGGTGCAGCAGTATAGCGTATAGCGGGAGTGTGTGTATAGGGAGCCGCTATACTGGTATACTGGTATGTCAACGTTTAACCCCTTCAATCCGGGGAACACATCTGTGTCATTTAAATTTTGGCTATTCAAAAATAGCAGATCTACAAGCTCGTGGCGCGGCACCGAGTGCCGTGCTATACGAGCTTGTAGATCTTCTTCTTCTGTTTTTTTTAATCGTGATTTATTTTGCAAATCTTTGAATAGTAAATATATATAGAGATATATTTATTTATTTTTTAAGCGAACATTTGTAACTTAAATCTTTGCTTATCGATGGCCAAAACGCAAAACCTCCTATCTGAAAAATGTTCATTGTTGGGAAAATGAAAAAGAAAACTACAAAATGTTGTATTTTTTTTGCACAATGCTATTTTTTTATGAAACCCATCACATAATACACCGTTTCTGGATGTCTGGACTATATTACATTATTATATGTTAATTACACTTATTTCATATAGCAAATGCAGATAGGAGGTTTTTCCCCACTTTTCCTGGATAATTCTGCAGATAGGAGCTTTTACAGTTCAATGTTAAGTGATTGCATAACTAAATAATGACAAATAATACTGGCTGTAAATACATATATTTACAGCTGCAAACAGTTGCATCAGTGGTGTGGTCTAGTTTTTTTCCCGGAGGTATACGATAATCATTCCCTGCACGAGATGCGCATGGTCGTGGGTATACGCTAGCGCGTTTTCAATGGATTAAATGGTAGACTGTATAGGCTTTTTCCCAAAGAAATCTGCACTGTATACAGCGTATACAGCGTAACACGGTAGAACACACCACTGAGTTGCATTGAATGCTTTTTTATTTTATTCAACAAACAAAAAAAGTTTGCAGGGCAATGCTCACAAAAAATGTGCTAAGAACAGTCCCCAGCAAGAACCTAAAATAAAAGTGCTTAGAAATAAAATTTACAAAAAGGACAACAGGAATACAATTAGGTGGACTACAAAACAACTGGCCCAGGCACCCCTCGACATAATCCCCCCTATACTCTCTACCCCCCAACTCCACCACCTGAAATACCTCCCCACTCCCACAACCCCCATTCCCCCCAACCAGCACACCACATGCCCCAAACCCCACCCACCTAAACCCTCATGCCCTCCAACTCCCCTAACTCATACAACTGGATCACCAACCTTGTGTCCAGTGTGGACAGTGGAATAGTATGTAAGATCATTGAATGTCTTAAAGAGCCTATAAGCAAGGAGGAAAGACGGATGCCTTGACCCTAGAATCACCAAAGCCAGGGAGGAGATGAGAGCAGCACACAGGGACTTTGTCGCTGACCAAAAGGGAGAGGGTCTGAGGGAGGAATATAAGCGGAAGAAGGAGGAGCTATACCACGTGTATGCAACTGGAACAACAGGAGCTGACCCAAAAGATCAGGGACATTAAAGAGGTGCATGTTAACCAGAAGCATGGCAAGAACTGGAAGCTCATCAATGACGTTTCTGGCAGAAGCTCTTCTCAGACTTCTGGGGAGAAAGCGCAGAGGAACGAGTTGAAACATGGTACCAGCACTTCAAAACACTCCTAGGAAATCCTCCTTCAACCGAAGAAGAGGATGATCCGATGTTCCCGTCTGGTATGGGAAGGTCATGGAAGACAGATCATTCACCATGGATGAGTACCAGAGGGCCAAGGCTACTATCAAGTGAGGCAAGAGCTGCAGGGAGGATGGAGTGATGTATGTGCCCATAGACGAGGTGGTGTTGGATTTTATCAAGCACACACGTCTAGCGAGCTGCCGAAGCTGTGGCGCAAAATGATCATCAATCCAGTACCAAAGTCAGGCGACCTCACCAAGACAGACACCTCCAAGGCATTAGCCTGAGCTCACAAGTCGCAGGTTTTAGACCCATCTCAGACCCTGTACTGAGAAACTCGCAGAACGGCTTCCGCCCGGAGCGAACAGCAGGCGGGCAGATACTGGTGCTGAGGAGGATACTGGAAGGAGTAAGGGAGCGGAATCTTTCAGTGGTGATCACCTTCATGACTTCCAAAAGGCTTTTGGCACCATCCACCGGGGGAAACTGATGAACATTCTCTGGGCCTACTGAGTTCCTGAGAAGATGGTTCAAATGATGGAGACAAGCTACTCGAGGCAGTCCAGGACTTCAAATAACTTGGGCCTGGACTGCTTCAATGGAATAGGACCTGAAGGTCCAGGGGGTACTTGACTAGAATGCCTTGCATGGGATGAGGAGAGTGTGGAAATCAGACATGGGAGAAGACCTCAAGAGGCGGCTGTTCGTATAGCTACAGTGTCAGTACTGCTGTATGGGGCTGAGACATGGACCGTCACAGCACAACAGGAAAGGGCCTTGGATGGAGTCTACACAAGAATGCTACGAATGGCACTAGTCACATGGACGGACCACATCAGAAATGTGGTCCTCTACGGTAACTTACCATGGGTCACAGACAAAGTCAGAGAGAGAAGGATGAGGCAGGGCACTGCGTCAGGCACCCATAACTAGTGGCAAGCAAACTGACACTATGGGAGCCAACCCAGGGCAAAGCCAGGAAAGACAATAAGTGCACCACCCTACGTAGATGAACTTCGGCGTAACAGCTTAGCTAACAACACTGTAGAGCTCAAGACCCTGATCAAGACCCTGATGCTAGATAGGAGAGTGTGGAGGGCAGCGATTCAGGAGTCCTGAGTTGGTGTTGGCTAGACCATACCCCCCCCAATACCCTATACCCCCAACTCCACCACCTGCAATACTCCCCCACTCCCACAAACCCCATCCCCCCAACTGCCAGCCCACACATCTCCGCCTCCATAACTGAAACCCCCATCCCACTTCAGGAGTCCCGAGTTGGTGTTGGCTAGACCACACTCTTGCATCACATCGCAAAGACCCAATCCTATATGATCCGGCCTAACTGGCCTATGCCCCCCTCAACATAATCCCCCCCATACCCTATACCCCCAACTCCACCACCTGCAATACTCCCCCACTCCCACAAATCCCATACCCCCCAACTGCCAGCCCACACCTCTCAACCCCCATAACTCAAAACCCCATCCCACTCCATACCCTCATACCCCCAAATCCCACCCAACCCATTACCCCCACTCCCAGAACCCCCGATCTCCATGCCCCCAACCAGCACACCACAACCCCCAAACTCCACCCACCCAAACCCTCATGCACCCCCCACCCCATAACCCCCCAACCGCCACCCCACACCTTCCACACCCCATAACTCCAAACCCCATCCCACCCCCATACCCTATACCCTCCAACCAACACACCACAATATTCTCACAGGTTTGTTGGCTGCCACGGTGTTCACGTGTGATTTTGATCTGCAATTATTAAAAAATCACGACATGGACGTTCACATCTAAGCAGCAATGACAACCTCTAACCACAAGTTGAAAATGTTCAATGCCAAAACCTCCTATCTATACCTAAAAATGACCTCCTATCTACATAGATGCACATAGGAGGTTTTTACCTAGAAATTGTTAGGCTTACAAACAAACATTATGTTGTTAAATAATGCTTTTTTTATGCTCATTTTGAGATCAAGACATTCTACAGTACTGTAACAAGTAATACCATTAACATTTTTGATCAACTCACACTCTTGGTGTGATAAAAGTTTCACCACCTGACACTAATCATTAGCAATCAACAAGGCAATGCAATTAACTTGACAGTTACTAACAAATACTTAACTAGTAAGGGTGGAAGACACTTTTTTATTTTGAAAATAATTGATTACTACAAACTGAAAGACATTTAGACGGTCTACATAACATAGAATTCCCAAGTTTCAGCTCTGTCTGCTGCTCAACTAGTTCTGGTGCAGATAAGAGGTTTTGCGCTTCAACATTTTAGCACTAATTGGCACTGAACAAGATAGGAGGTTTTAGTCAAATGACTTTTTCTGACAAAATGAGGGGCGGGACTATCTTGCAGACAGACTGAGCATGTGCAGCATAGCCTATAGTCCTCATCCACAGTGAAATCCGAAAATCATGAAATTTGCACTTAGGAGGTTTTGCATTTTGGCCATCGTTATGGGGATTCTACAAATGTCTTTTAAATCCTAACAGGCTTTTTTAAAGAAAAAAAACATGTTGCTATATTCAGTGGCTCTCAAACTTTTTTCATGTCAAGGACCCCCAAAATGATATGTATTTTTCCGCGTACCCCCATCTCAAAATATGTTGTTCCAGGGACCCCCCAGAGGAAAAGATTAGAGTAAAAAATGTATACATATATTCAAAGATTTGCGCACATTTTCTCGACTTTTCAAAAATAGCAGATCTACAAGCTCACGGCGCGGCACTCGGTGCCGCGCCGTGAGCTTGTAGATCTGCTATTTTTTGAAAAGCCCAAGGAAATCTTAACCCATTGATACCTGGAACGCATCTGTGTCACTTTAGATGTCTTTGGCTATTCAAAAACAGCAGATATACAAGCTCATTGCGCGGCACCGAGTGCCGCGCTACGAGCTTGTAGATCTGCTATTTTTGAAAAATCTTGAAAAAAAATGTTTTAGATTTTTTTCAAAAAAATGTTAAAATTTTTACAACATTTTAAAAAATCGCCTCAGGTCTTAATGGGTTAAAGTGACACAGCTGCGTTCCCGGACTGAACGGGTTAAGTCGGACCGGTTGTCGGACGCCGGCAGCCCCGCATCGGGAGCCCCACCGGGTGTCATGTGTGAAGAGAAAGAGAGAGAGATGAGGGGAAACACATGAGTAATGGAGAGAAAGAGAAAGACACAGAGAGAGAGAGAGAGAGAGGTACAGAAGACGTTATACAGAAGCACACGCGCGAGAGAGAAAAAAAAAACACTGTTATTTCAGCTGACGCAAGGCGGAAAATCTTTTTATACGGTGTGTGGGAATGCGCATAACGAGGCCGCGGGACCATCATTAAAACAATCCGCGCCAAGACAAACCCCAGCCCCACCTGACTGCCCCTCCAGCGTCGGCCCCCCCCCGGAGGGGGGGAAACGTGCCTTGTTGAACCTCGCGCTCCTCTTCCCTGTCAGCACTTTCATAAATAATTCACCCCATACACACACATACTCGGCTGTGTGTGTGTGTGTGTGTGTGTGTGTGTGTGTGTGTGTGTGTGTGTGTGTGCGTGTGTGTGTGTGTGTGTGTGTGAAGCACAGGAGCCCTCCACCTCGCTCCCTGTATTGTTTTTTTACAACCCTGTACTAGCCCCCCTGCTCGACCTAAACCCCAACTGCCTTTGATGCCAATGCTTTTGTACTTTTACTCAAGTACATTTTGAATTCCGCGGACTTTTACTTGCAACAGATTATTTCCATATTGCATTATTGATACTTTTACTTAAAGGAGGAGTTCACCCAAAAAATTACTTATTTTCTATCAATTGCACACCCTATGAAGCCTTGAATCCATGGATTATTTTTAGTTTTTGTCGCATTCTTAACACATTGGGTGCCAAAACCGTATATATACGGTTTTGCGCATACTAACGTTGAGTGCCAAAACCGTATATATACGTTTTTTTTTTTTTTTCTTCACAGCAACAGGAAATATCACTCCTACAAGATTTAGACTCCAATCCACCTCCTGGTTAACTTATGACTTCAAAAACCTGTATCTCGGCTCCTGTGCACTTTTTTTTTTTACAATGTTAATTTAACTATTTTCAACTGGCTGCAACTATGAAATGGATTTCCGAATGTTTTAAATTTTTTCCCCCCGATTGTACGAGACCTGTATGTGTGTAATGAGGGGATCACCGTGAGGACGGTGATCACTGAAAATATTTTGTGACTACTTGAAAAAGGTTCAAAATGTTTAAAAAGTCCTGGCACTCAAAGTATAATATTTTAATAAACCTCTGGCACCCAATGTGTTAAGCTAATAATTTGATTCCCGTCTCCTACCGGCTAATGTATCCGGTAGGAGTAGGAGACACAAAGTAGATTATTTGTGTCTCCTACCGGAAATACACCCGGTCATCAAATTATTGTCTTAGGAATGCCACATAAACAAAAATAAATCCATGAAATCAAGGCTTCATGGGGTGTGTAATTGATAGAAAATAAGTCATTTTTTGGGTGAACTCCTCCTTTAAGGAAAACATGCAAGTACTTTTTTTCCACCACTGAAACTCAGATATATCGGAAAGACCCTTCCGTTCCGAAGGGAAGATCGTGTTACGTTTCTCGTGTACGATGGTTGGACGGTTTTGGGACCCTCGCGGGTTCCGTTTTACAACTCTCAGAGACAGAGTTAAACACTCAGGGTTTTGCAGTGGGAGGGCATAAAGATATGAGGGCGAGATAGACTCTGTGCCTCAAGTGTCCTCTCTTAAATCTCAAATTAGATCTCTCTCTCTCTCTCTCTCTCTCTCTCTCTCTCTCTCTCTCTCTCTCTCTCTCTCTCTCAATCCTCACAGGTCTTGGTCAAGGAGTTCATACTCCATGTATGAAATTACACCAAAGACAGTTAGTTCTTATGCAGAAGTGATGGATAGAATAGATATAATCCTTCATTCATTCTGTGCAGAAAAAAAATGGTACATTGGACGGGGCCTGTTTACAAAGCTTTGTTTCTACACTTAAACCTGTGGTTTTCAACCGTTTTCATATCAAGGTCCATTATTTATTTGGCATTTGAGCCACGGAACCACCATTTGATGAGAATCTAGCCTCTCAGACCCAAAACTGAGAATATTTTGTTATCATTGGATAAGATTTTTTCAAAATAACGATTCTTCTACATGCTGTAATTGTGTAAAACTTCTTGTAAATGAAGTCATGCAGATGTTTAACAATAATTTAACTCTTGAGAGCGTAAAATGAAACCAAATGGACCCGTAAGGGTCCATTTGGTTTCATTTTACACTCTCAAGAGTTAAAGATCTGTAAGGGTCCATTTGGTTACCAACTCTCCATCATTTAGCAGGGGACCACCTGGAACCCCCTCAAGGACCACTGGTGGTCCCCGGACCACTGGTTGAAAACCACTGCTCTATACTTAAAACGGAGTCGGCACTGTAGTTGGTGCTGCTCTTTTTTTGTCCTTCCACACCAAATTGCTGCGATGCGCGTGAGCTTTTAGATAGGCTTTTTTCCGCCAAATGTTCACCCCCAGAACATCCCAGGAATGCTGTGGGGCTCAAATGGTAAACAAATGGCCACGACATAAAATGGTAGAAACGTGGAAAGAGGTGTTAAACCGCTCGTCTTAACCCATTAAAACCGGGAAAGCATCCGTGTCGTTTTAGTTCTTGAGCGTTGGCTATTCAAACATAGCAGATATACAAGCTCACAGCGCGTCACTTCGTGCCACACTGCAAGCTTGTACATCTGCTATTTTTTAATATAAAAAAAAAAAAAATGTTTGAAAATAAAATATTTTTGAACAAAAAGGGATAGTTCACCCCCAAAATGTAATTGTTTATCGATTAGTCACCTCATGGAGATTTGAATTCATGGCGATTTTTTTAGTTTTTGGCGGCGGTTCCGGTAGGAGGCACAAAGAGTCTCCTTTGTGTCTCCTACCGGAACCGCTGCCTACCGGTCCGCTGGTCATCAAATTATTGGCTTATACAGGAATACGACAAAAACTAAAAAAATATCCATAAATTCAAGTCTCCATGGGGTGACTAATCGATAGGAAAAAAAAATCGTTTTGGGGGTGAACTATCCCTTTAAAAATGGTTCATGCAACTCGTCATGCAACAGCCTGAGCTAACGCTAACGCTAACAACACCTTTTGTACTGTGCAAACAAACAAATATGTGTACCGACAAGTGACTAAAACTATTTAGCATTCCGTGAACCCGTCAATGAGGA
This sequence comes from Gymnoscopelus braueri, assembly GCF_963280865.1. Classification (NCBI taxonomy): domain Eukaryota; kingdom Metazoa; phylum Chordata; class Actinopteri; order Myctophiformes; family Myctophidae; genus Gymnoscopelus; species Gymnoscopelus braueri. The sequence goes on from NC_137626.1 coordinate 14,118,490, forward strand.
TTGTGTATCTACGTATATATATACTTCCCTGTTTTTCCACAGCTGTGTGCTGACATTTTTTTTCGAATAAAATTTTGCTGTCTGGAGTTGAGGAACTCGCTACATCATTATGACATAGCCTGGAGGCACAAGGCTGCACATTCTCTCTCTACACCGCGGCTTGGTTTTTGTGACGGTACTGGTTCTGGCTGTTGTGTCCCGCGCTGACGAAGCAGATTTAAGGCACTTTCAACCCGCCCGTCCCTATTTTTGGGCATGTCACTGTAGGCGGAAATTGTCAAACGCAGTCCCTAAAAAAAAGTGTGAGGAAGAGAAAGATTTCCGAAAAAGCTCGCAACGTGCAGAATGGAAACAGTATGTGACACGTGAGCTATAGAAGATGGGCTATAGTTTCAGCACGGGTCACATCAGGCCAGGCGTTCTCATAGTGGGGTTAGAGTTCCTTGGGAGGGGCGTGAGAATGTGCAAATGGAACCATTTGGTATCAAAATATACTTAAAGTACAAACAGTAGAAGTACTCGAATGTTTGAAAATAGCAGATCTACAAGCTCACAATGCGTCGCGAGCTTGTAGATCGGCTATTTTCAAATAGCCTAGGTCTACAGTATAAAATAGGGCTAAAGTGGTTAATATGTGTTTTATAATGTAATCATTTATATCTGCAAAGTAACTAGTAACTAAAGTTTTCAAATAATTGTAGTGGAGTAAAAGTACAATATTTGCCTCTGAGATGTAGTGGAGTAGAAGTAAAAGTATTGGAAATTGGAAACACTAAAGTAAAGTACAAATACCTCAACATTTTTCTTAAAGGTTTAATGACATTCACTTTTACACCACATTCAAAGTCTTTGTCCTGGTCCTTCAAAAGTGTACAAAAAGTTTTAAGTGAAAATTCCATTCCAGTGATCAATGGCAGGTGTTTTTCTCCCACATTTCTAAAGCCTTTTCAACTGCAATGAAAAAAGAAATCTTTGCCTGCGGGTGTCGCTGGTGAGGGATTTTGCCTGTCAATCATCGCCTCTGCTCCGCCCCCCCCCAAAGGAAAGGATAGGGGAGGGGAGGGGCGAGGAGGAGAGTGGGCGGGATTATTCGACAGTGACCTCACTGTCGAAGGGCCAAGCTCAGATTACTTTTCAGCCTGATTATTCAGAAAACCCCAGACCACAGAAAATCCACTGAATGTTCTAAGTTCAGGTTTTTTGGGTGTAATTGAGGTCATAAAACCCCAAATAAAACATTGAAAATAAAAAAAGTGAAAATGAATGTCATGATACCTTTAAGTACAGTACTTAAGTAAATGTTCTTAGTTACTTTACACACACACACACACACACACACACACACACACACACACACACACACACACACACACACACACACACACACACACACACACACACACACACACACAATTTCAATTTCAATTCAATTCAAAGGGCTTTATTGGCATGAGAAAACATACGTTTACATTGCCAAAGCAGAAAGCACAATACAACAATACAGCAATACAATCAAAACAAAATGTACATTTGAAAGTCAGAATCTTCAATAGATCAATTTCTATGTACCAAGATCACTGGGTGCAGGTATAGTGCAGGAATATACACAATGATTAGTCTTTAGGGTGGTTGTGTTCCGTTTGATATCCTTCTCCTATCACAGCAACTCACAAATCTTGCTGCTGTGTTTGCACATTGTTGTACTTCGCCCAGCAGATATGGGAGCTTTTTGTCATTGGTCATGTTTTCAAAATCTCCGTGTTTGGTTGTAATCTGTGGGAAGTATGTGTCTCTGATGTCTTGGTACAATGGACAGACGGTTAGGAAGTGTAGCTCGGTTTCCACTTCATTTTGTGTGCAGTGGGTGCATAGTCTGTCTTCTCTCGGGATACAGGTCTGCCTGTGACGACCTTTCTCGATCGCAAGACTGTGCTCACTGAGTCTGTACCTAGTTAAGATTTTTCTTTGTTTTGGGTCGGTCACGGTGCTCAGGTATTCTGCCACTGCGTATTCTCTGTTTAGGGCCAGATAGCATTCTAGTTTACTCTGCTTTTGTGTTGCTTCTTTCCAATGTGTCAGGTAGTTTTCCTTTTGCTGTTTTATAATTTGGTTTAGTCCAATGGGTTTTCTATCTTGTGGCTCTGTTTGTGTTTGTGCCCGGAGTTCCAGGGCCAGCTGGCTGAGGGGGCATCTCTCTAGAGTTTCGCTGTGTGTGAGTGCCTTGTTATGTAGTGCATCTAGGTCGCTTTCTTTTAGGTGGTTGTAGAACTTAAGTGCTCTCTTTTTTATGTTGATTATGAGTGGGTATCGTCCTAATTCTGCCCTGCATGCATTATTTGGTGTTTTTCGCTGGGTACGGAGAATGGATTTGCAGAATTCTGTGTGTAGGGTCTCAGTTTTGTGTTTATCCCATTTTTCAAGGTCATGGTTTGCTAATGGTCCCCAGATCTCACAACCATAGAGGGACATTGGTTATATCACAGAGTCCAGTATTTTAAGCCAGGTTTTAATTGGGATGTCTATTTTGATGTTTCTTTTGATAGCATAGAATGCCCTTCTTGCACACACACACACACACACACACACACACACACACACACACACACACACACACACACACACACACACACACACACACACACACACACACACACACACTTCAATATTCCAACCTCCACTTTTATTCCTTTTTTTTCTTATTGTGTGTGGGTCAAGTGGTTTACTAATTGAGTCAACATAAGACGAGCTACTTGACATTCGGAATGGTCGCGCGCTAAATTACTTCCTCCTCCTCCTTGTGGATGCAAGTATACGAGCTCCAACGCTTTATTACGGCCGCTGTCTAACAGCGCGTTCTCCTTATCATAAACACCCCAGCTTGGGGGGTCTTTCTTGAGAAAGACCCCCCACCATCTACCCCCCACCATCCCCCCCCCATCCTGCCTTGTCAGATTCACCCACCCCTCACAAGGCTATAGTCTCCCAGGGTGTCATCTTCAGTTATGTCTCTCTCTCTCTCTCTCTCTCTCTCTCTCTCTCTCTCTCTCTCTCTGCCTCTATCTCTCTATACCTCTATCTCTCTCTGCCTCTCTCTCTCTCTCTGCCTCTCTCTCTGCCTCTCTCTCTGCCTCTCTCTCTCTCTCTCTCTGCCTCTCTCTCTCTATCTCTCTCTCTCTCTCTCTCTCTCTCTCTCTCTCTCTCTCTCTCTCTCTCTCTCTCTCTCTCTCTCTCTCCCTCCCTCCCTCTGCCTCTCTCTCTCACTTGTCAAAAGGAGTGTGACCTGAGGGACTAGCCAGAGGAGACTGGGGGAAGGTGTGTGTGTGTGTGTGTGTGTGTGTGTGTGTGTGTGTGTGTGTGTGTGTGTGTGTGTGTGTGTGTGTGTGTGTGTGTGTGTGTGTGTGTGTGTGTGTGTGTGTGTGTGTGTGTGTGTGTGTGTGTGTGTGTGTGTGTGCAGGCGTGTACGCATGTGTACATATACTGTAGCACATGTACAAATGGAGCGAAAAGAGCACAAAGTGCTCACTTTTCGCCCCCACTCTTAGACTCATGGAGGATCCATGCACGGTTGGTGAAACATCCAACGTATTACGTTGAGGTTTATCATCTCCGCTGTCGTGTGTGTGTGTGCGTGTGTGTGTGTGTGTGCGTGTGTGTGTGTGTGTGTGTGTGGACTGAAAGGGTGAGAAAAACATCATCATGTGGAGAGAAGCTGGTAACATGGCTAAGCCCCACGAGTACCTAGATTACTCCACGTGCGTGAGCGAGAGAGTCCATAATGTTTTGACGTATAACGCACAGGGCCATCTTTCATCCCGTATGTAATTCCATCTTGGATTCCTCCTGGGTTTTGCCTCATGTCCAATTTATGATCCTCCGTTTGCAGCGGTGTAAAGTAACTAAGTACATGTACTCAAGTACTGTACTTAAGCGCAATTTTGAGGTACTTTTACTTTACTGGAATGTTTCCAATTTTAAGTACTTTTACTTCTACTCCACTGCATCTCAGAGGCAAATGTTGTACTTTTACTCCCACTGCAATTATTTGAAAACTTTAGTTACTAGTTACTTTGCAGATATACATTATTAAACATACATTAACCACTTCAGCCCTATTTTATACCTAAGTTATTTGAAAATAGCTGATCTACAAGCTCACAACGTGTCGCATCGCGACGCGTTGTGAGCTTGTATATCTGCGTTTTTCAAACATTTTAGTACTTTTACTTTTGGTACTTTAAGTACATTTTGATACCAATACTTTTGTACTTTTACTCAAGTACTTTTTGATTTCCGGTATATTACTTGTAACAGAGTACTTCTACATTGCAGTATTGATACTTTTACTCAAGTAACACATTTGAGTACTTTTTCCACCACTGTCCGTTTGGCGGTGTTGCGCGCTGAAAATAGCAGATTTACAACCTCGTGTTGTGAGCTTGTAGATCGGCTATTTGCGGCCCCTCGAATACCATCCAACAATGTCGATTTACTATTTTTGGCGCCCAACACCTAGGAAGTATAAATCATGCTTCGATTGTTCCCGGAGATCCTCTGAGATTTTATAAGCAAAAAAAAAAAAAGAAATGTTATTCTCCTCCAGCTTTGGCTCACGGACATATTCGTTCTTCCCGTGACTCGAGGGGCAAACTCGCCTCAATGTTATCGTGTTAACCCATTGATACCTGGAACGCATCTGTGTCACTTTAGATGTCTTTGGCTATTCAAAAATAGCAGATATACAAGCTCATAGCGCGGCACCGAGTGCCGCGCTACGAGCTTGTAGATCTGCTATTTTTGAAAAATATTTAAAAAATATTTTTCAGATTTTTTTCAAAAATCTGTTTGGATTTAGAAAACATTTTTAAGAATCGCCTCAGGTCTTAATGGGTTAACGGAAGCTGCTTTTTTTATGCGCGCGGCAAAGGCCGTCGCACTTCCAACGCCCAGCCGTCCCCGTCTTTGAAATCTAGACTCGGATTGAAGTCCTGGCCGTGGGTTGAAACCGCTTCATTCAGCGAACGCCCACCCCCACGCACCTCCGTACGGGCCAAAATGACCCACCCCCCCCTCTCTCTCTCTCTATCTCTCTCCGCTATCGCATTTCCGCCCATTGTGGCCGAGTCCCCGCTCCCCGGGCCGCGGTACATTTCTCAGAGCATACTACATCTATTATTTCCTCTTCCTCCCCCATATTCCATACCCGCTATCAGATATGACACATCCCTCTCTCCTGCCGACATCACCACCGCCCCTCCCCCCCCCCCCAAATTCATCCCTCTGAATAAACTTGCAGATTGAACCGTCTCAGCAGTTCCCCCCGCGTCGCTGAGCTGATAGGATGCTGTATTCATAGTCTTTTCTTTTCTTTTTTTTTGCAGGGGAGGGGGGGGGGGGGGGGGGGGAGCGTCGGGGGAGGGCATGTTGCTAAGCACCCAGAGACCTGTGTGTCGTCCAAGGTGTGGGGGGGGGCTTGACAGCCAAGCGCAAATCCGTAAGCGCGCCATAGCTTACATGTGTACTCGCGCATGCACGGACGCAGTGGTGAAAAAAAAGTACTCAATTTTTTTACTTAAGTAAAAGTATCAATACTGCAATATAGAAATACTGTTACAAGTAAAAGTCCGGAATTAAACATTTACTTGAGTAAAAGTACGTCACAGTAAGTCACAGTGCGTCGCATCTTGACGCGTTGTGAGCTTGTAGATCGGCTATTTTCAAAACACCAAAATGTGTTCTTGGTGTACTGTATTTGAACGCCACTGTAAAGCACTTTGTAACCATGTTTCGAAAAAGCGCTTTATAAATAAAGTTTATTATTATTATAAATGGCAGAAATGTACAGTATATAGGGCTGAAGTGGTTAACCCATAGACATGAAGCCGATTCTACAAATGTCTTCTAAATCCCAACAGTATTCAGAAAAAAATAACGTATGTTTCTATATCAGTGGTGCTCAAACTATTTCATGTCAAGGACCGCCAAAATTATATTTGGCCGCCGACCCCCATCTCAAAATAGTTTGTTCCAGGGACCCCCCCAGAGGCAAAGATTTGAGTTAAAAATGTTCGCTTTAAAACAATATAATATTCAAAGATTTCCAAAACTTTCACGATTTAAAAAAAATAGCCAAAGTGTAAGATGTATGCTTTTTAGTTCAAATCAAAAAGTGACACAGATGCGTTCCAGGTCTTAATGAGTTAATGCATGTGTTGTAATAATAATCAAAAATCTACAAAGTAACTAATTTTTGCCAAATAATTTTTGTGCAGTAAAAGTATCATATTTTCCTCTGAGTTGTAGTGGACTACCAGTAAAAGAAATTGGAAATACTCCAGTAAAGTAAAAAAAAAAGAATACCTAAAAATTGTACAGTACTTGAGTAAATGTACTTAGTTACTTTACACCACTGTCCAGAGATCTGTGTGTCGTCCAAAGCGGGGTGGGGGGGGGGGGGGGGGGGGGCGGGGGGACTTGACAGCCAAGCGCAAATCCGTAAGCGCGCCATAGCTTACATGTGTACTCGCGCATGCACGGACGCAGTGGTGAAAAAAAAAGTACTAAATTTTTTTACTTTAAGTAAAAGTATCAATACTGCAATATAGAAATACTGTTACTGTTACAAGTAAAAGTCCGGAATTAAACATTTACTTGAGTAAAAGTACGTCGCAGTAAGTCACAGTGCGTCGCATCTTGACGCGTTGTGAGCTTGTAGATCGGCTATTTTCAAAACACCAAAATGTGTTCTTGGTGTACTGTATTTGATTGCCACTGTAAAGCACTTTGTAACCATGTTTCGAAAAAGCGCTTTATAAATAAAGTTTATTATTATTATAAATGGCAGAAATGTACAGTATATAGGGCTGAAGTGGTTAACCCATAGACATGAAGCCGATTCTACAAATGTCTTCTAAATCCCAACAGTATTCAGAAAAAAAATAACGTATGTTTCTATATCAGTGGTGCTCAAACTATTTCATGTCAAGGACCGCCAAAATTATATTTGGCCGCCGACCCCCCATCTCAAAATAGTTTGTTCCAGGGACCCCCCCAGAGGCAAAGATTTGAGTTAAAAATGTTCGCTTTAAAACAATATAATATTCAAAGATTTCCAAAACTTTCACGATTTAAAAAAAATAGCCAAAGTGTAAGATGTATGCTTTTTAGTTCAAATCAAAAAGTGACACAGATGCGTTCCAGGTCTTAATGAGTTAATGCATGTGTTGTAATAATAATCAAAAATCTACAAAGTAACTAATTTTTGCCAAATAATTTTTGTGCAGTAAAAGTATCATATTTTCCTCTGAGTTGTAGTGGACTACCAGTAAAAGAAATTGGAAATACTCCAGTAAAGTAAAAAAAAAAGAATACCTAAAAATTGTACAGTACTTGAGTAAATGTACTTAGTTACTTTACACCACTGTCCAGAGATCTGTGTGTCGTCCAAAGCGGGGGCGGGGGGGGGGGGGGGCGACTTGACAGCCAAGCGCAAATCCGTAAGCGCGCCATAGCTTACATGTGTACTCGCGCATGCACGGACGCAGTGGTGAAAAAAAAGTACTAAATTTTTTTACTTTAAGTAAAAGTATCAATACTGCAATATAGAAATACTGTTACTGTTACAAGTAAAAGTCCGGAATTAAACATTTACTTGAGTAAAAGTACGTCGCAGTAAGTCACAGTGCGTCGCATCTTGACGCGTTGTGAGCTTGTAGATCGGCTATTTTCAAAACACCAAAATGTGTTCTTGGTGTACTGTATTTGATTGCCACTGTAAAGCACTTTGTAACCATGTTTCGAAAAAGCGCTTTATAAATAAAGTTTATTATTATTATAAATGGCAGAAATGTACAGTATATAGGGCTGAAGTGGTTAACCCATAGACATGAAGCCGATTCTACAAATGTCTTCTAAATCCCAACAGTATTCAGGAAAAAAAAAACGTATGTTTCTATATCAGTGGTGCTCAAACTATTTCATGTCAAGGACCGCCAAAATTATATTTGGCCGCCGACCCCCATCTCAAAATAGTTTGTTCCAGGGACCCCCCCAGAGGCAAAGATTTGAGTTAAAAATGTTCGCTTTAAAACAATATAATATTCAAAGATTTCCAAAACTTTCACGATTTAAAAAAAAATAGCCAAAGTGTAAGATGTATGCTTTTTAGTTCAAATCAAAAAGTGACACAGATGCGTTCCAGGTCTTAATGAGTTAATGCATGTGTTGTAATAATAATCAAAATCTACAAAGTAACTATAGTAACTAATGTTTGCCAAATAATTGTTGTGGAGTAAAAGTATAATATTTTCCTCTGAGTTGTAGTGGACTACCAGTAAAAGAAATTGGAAATACTCCAGTAAAGTAAAAAAAAAAAAAACCTCAAAATTGTACAGTACTTGAGTAAATTTACTTAGTTACTTTACACCACTGTCCAGAGATCTGTGTGTCATCCAAAGCGGGGGGGGGGGGGGGGGGGGGGGACTTGACAGCCAAGCGCTAATCCGTAAGCGCGCCATAGCTTACATGTGTACTCGCGCACGCACGGACGCACACACAGACGCACGCTGATGTACGTTGTGTACAGAGGGGGGGGGGGGGGGGGGCGTTAGCACGTAAACACACGCCCGCACACACACACACACACACACACACACACACACACACACACACACACACACACACACACACACACACACACACACACACACACACACACTGTCCGCAGAGAGAGGCAGGGGGCCAATTACGGGGCTCGGGTGACAGGGAAAGGCTGTGGGGGAAGTCATCGTCCCTCTGGGCAGGGCCAGAGTACACGGCGCTCGGCTGCCAACATGTCCATTGACAGTGATTGGAGCTCCGGTGATGATAGCCCCCAGCCTGGCACACACTGGGGACGCGCCAGGGACGGACGGACGACGGACACCTCTCTGAGCTGTTAGAGAGCCTGGCCTGGCCTATAGCTGCTGTTTGGCTGGAGAGGCTTTCACAGCCAGGACAGTACAATCACATCAACAGTGGTGGAAAAAGTATTCAAATTCTTTACTTAAGTAAAAGTACCAATACTGCAATATAAAAATACTCTGTTACAAGTAAAAGTCTAGAATTCAAAATTTACTTGAGTAAAAGTACAAAAGTATTGGCATCAAAATGTACTTCGAGTACCAAAAGTAAAAGTACTAAATATTTGAAAATAGCCGATCTACAAGCTCACAACGCGTCGCATCGCGACGCGTTGTGAGCTTGTAGATCTGCTATTTTCAAATAGCCTAGGTATAAAATAGGGTTAAAGTGGTTAATGTATGTTTCATTATATCATAGTTTATATCTGAATAGTAACTAGTAACTAAAGTTTTCAAATAATTGTAGTAGAGTAAAAAGTACAATATTTGCCTCTGAGATGTAGTGGAGTAGAAGTAAAAGTACTGAAAATTGGAAATACTCAAGTAAAGTACAAATACCTCAAAATTGTACTTAAGTACAGTACTTAAGTAAATGTACTTAGTTACTTTCCACCACTGCACATCAAACCCAACAGTATTCCCCCCCCCCCCACACACACACACACATACTGCACCAGCGCCCAATGTCCAATGCTGTAGTTTCTACCTTTGTACCGTTTCCCAGACAGTGGGTCGGGACCGGTGTTGATTTCGTCGACTAAAACTCTGACGAAAAATGTTCGTCGACTACCTTTTGTCACTGGCTAAAACTAAATAAAAACTAAGCTATGACGACTGAAATTATGACTAAATATGTTGTCAATTTTGTCAACAAATTAAAACTAGACTAAAATGTTAGGGAGGGACTATTGGGGAAAATACATTTTATGCTTGGTTGCGCTCAAGTCTTCTGAAAATAGCAGATCTACAAGCTCACAACGCGTCGCGCTGCCTCGCGTTGTGAGCTTGTAGATCGGCTATTTTCAGCATGCAACCAAGTGTAAAATCAGCCATTACGACGCCATCAAGGCACCGCCACAATACATTTTAGTCGACTAAATCGACTGTAGATTTAGTCGACTATAATCTTATAATATTTAGTCGGCTAAAACTAGACTAACAGTAAAACATTTCAGATGACTAAAATATGACTAAAAATACATGGAATTTGATTCAAAAGACTATGACTAAAGCTGAATCAAAATTAGCTGTCAAAATCAACACTAGTCGGGACCCATTTGTGAGTCGCGGATCCATTTGCGTGGGTCGCAAGTGAATATCCCTTTATTTTTTTGTTTCCTACATTCTGTCATTAATTATTAATTATTTCCACAAAACTTGAAAAACAAATGCAAAACATTTTTCTAAAATAATTTCATGAATAATCTAAACAAATAATCAAATAAATTCCCTAAATTAGAAAGCAAATGTTTAAGACGTAGTGAAAATAGCTGATCTGTTGATATGCTATTTCCACTAGTTTGGGTCCCGCGCAAACATCATGATTTCTGAGAGCTCCCTGACACGTGTGGGTAGTTGAGATTAGTGGCAAGCTAACTTAATAACTTATGCAAGTGTTCATTTAAACGGGACTGTATTTTTGACATCTTTCACATCGGGTATCATTTTCACCTGCTAATGATGTTTTAGAGCTGATGCTTGATGCTATAGGCTTTATCTGTAGTACAGTCTTTAATATACTCAAATCTATTCAATTTGAAACCATGTTGATACATAACATATAGGCTATACTCACCATGTTTGCCCCAGGGGAGCATGACACTTAATTTGAAGCATCAGTTGGCATCTGGGGCTGACTCCCTCCAGAAGCGTAACATCTAAATATTTCTACACAAATCAGCTGATGGGAGACAAACAAGCTTTATTTTGTCGCAAACAGAGCCTGCAATCATGACTTATTTATAGGAGGCACTTTGTGCTGTATCATGTTTGAAGTAGCTGTTGTTGTTGTTGTTGTTGTTGTTGTTTGACTGGCCTGTTTCTTCATTTGTGTTCCCCCCCCCCCCCCCCCCCCCCCGATGTGTCTTCATGCAGTCGTCTGGTGGGACACGAAAAAGGGAAAATAAAAACATTTCAAGGTTCTTCTTTCATGTATACGAGAGGGAGAGATTTCAAGCACTTTGTGTTGAAGTCGCTCCTTACGTGGCAAAACGTGGATTGAGATCAAAGAGAGACGCGAATGTATACTGTACACTATTACAGGGTTTACACACACACACACACACACACACACACACACACACACACACACACACACACACACACACACACACACACACACACACACACACACATACGCATTTGTGCTATACCATACAGGTATGTACGTAATGAGTATGGAGTCGAGAAGTCTTTTGTGTCTTCCAAATAGAGAACAAAAACCCGACATGAGAGACAATACCCAAATGCCTTTCATAACCACGCTTCGACGGACTAGATTTCTTTTGGCTTGCCTTTGACAAGCAGCCTTTACACTCTAGACTATTAACCCATTAAGACCGGGAACGCATCTGTGTGTCATTTTTAGATTTAAATTGGCTGTTCAAAAATAGCAGATCCACAAGCTCATAACGCGGCACTTGGTGCCGCGTTATGAGCTTGTAGATCTGCTATTTTTTGAAAAATCTTCAAGATTTGTGCAAATATTTGAATATATATTTTTTAAAGGGAACATTTGTAACTCAAATCTTTGCTTCATGGTGGTCCCTGGAACAAAATATTTTGAGATGGGGGTCCACGACCAAATACATATCATTTTGGGTGGTCCTTGACATGAAAACGTTTGAGAACCACTGATATAGAAACATATGTTTTTTTTTTAAACTGTAGGATTTTTAAGACATTTGTAGAATCCCCCAGAAGCAAAGATTTGAGTTACAAATGTTTGCTTTAAAAAATATATATATATATATTCAAAGATTTGCCGCGCTATGACCTTGTAGATCTGCTATTTTTGTAATAGCCCAACGAAATCTAGAAATGACACAGAACGAGTTCCCGGCCTTAATGGGTTAATTGAACACAATGGTCCGTGCCGCACTCATTCACAAACAGTTCTAAACTGTCACATTGTTAAATGCAAAACAGGGGCTTCCCGGGGATTGGGGGGTGTGGGCGGTGGGGGGCTCATTGCGTGAGTTATTGTCGCTCTGACGCCGACTCGGAGAGAGTGTTGGGACCGGTGCCAAAGACATGTGAGCTCGCTCAAAAAAAAATCCACTCCCTCCCTCCCACACACTTAACTCTTTAAGACCTGAGAACGCATCTGTGTGTCATTTTTAGATTTCGTTGGGCTATTCAAAAATAGCAGATCTACAAGCTCATAGCGCGGCACCGAGTGCCGCGCTATGAGCTTGTAGATCTGCTATTTTTGAAAAATCGTGAAAAATGTTGTGCAAATCTTTGAATATATATATATTTAAAGCGAGCATTTCTAGCTAAAATGTTATTGCTTCTGGGGATTCTACAAATGTCTTCTAAATCAGTTTAAAACAGTTTTCTGAAACACTTATGTTGCTATAATATTAATGTCAGTGTCAAGGAGCCCCACAACGATATGTATTTGGCTGCGGACCCCCATCTAAAAAATAAATAAATCCAGGGACCCCCAGAAGCAAAGATTTGAGTAAAAAACAATTGCTTTATAGATATATATTCAAAGATTTGAACAAAAAAACACGATTTAAAAAAAAATAGCAGATCTACAAGCTCATAGCGCGGCACCGAGTGCCGCGCTATGAGCTTGTAGATCTGCTATTTTTTAATAGCCAAAAGTATAAAATATGGATAAAGTGGTTACACAGATGCGTCCCCCGGTCTTAAAGGGTTAATTATCTTTTGCATGTCAGAGAAAATAAATTAGCCCTCCTCCTCAAGATTAATAATATTGCTTTGTAGGGCCTTTTGGCCATAAGCTCAAGAGTAATGAATAGTAAAAGACTGCTGGGCCGCCGACTACAGCATATCTAAATAAATAAAATGCAATATTTGTGATTTAGTTTTGGGTCCCTGGGACTTTAACTAGTTATTTTAACCCTTTAAGACCTGAGAAGATTCTAGAAATGTCTTCTAAATCCTAACAGTTTTTTGAAAAAAAATATTTTCGAGATTTTTCAAAAATAGCAGATATACGAGCTTGTATATCTGCTATTTTTGAATAGCCAAAGACATCTAAAGTGACACAGATGCGTACCAGGTATCAATGGGTTAAAGCAGTGGTTCTCGAACTTATTTCTGTATTTATTTCAAGGACGCCTAGTTGTGTAAGCATTACTCCACGGACCCCCCCCATAACTCTGACAGTGTCCATTTTTATGCCCCCAGGGGTCCTTGGGGGGTGCCAGGGGGTCCCCAGCTAAATGAGTTAATATAGCGCCACAATCATTCCAATCTGGGAACCCATCGTCAAATAAAAAGGAAAAACGGCGCCCTCTGGAAACCGGGGTTTGGACAAGCCTTCAGCCCTCCACTTCCGGTGGTGCGCCTATGTTTTCATTCCCACTAACAATTCTTTCTCCACGGAACACTAACACCATTTCTCCCAAAGCAAATGGATTGTTTTGGTTGTAAGCCACGATGAAAGAGCAAGTTAAAATGTTACTAACTTTCCGTGGGTTATGTCGGATCCGAGGACGCTATTGTTAAATGAGTTTCGGTTTGTTTCCAGTGGGAAGCGAGCCGGACACATAAAGTAAATCCCGCCCACTACATTTGATTGGGTAAAGCGCGGCCTGCTTCCTGATCTGAAGGCACGCCCACTTAGTTGTAGCCAATGTGCACGGGTTCTCAACACGGCTCCCGACAGATTCAAGCGCAGCTATGAATCTGTTCTTGAGAGATTGCAATCATTCTAACCCTTTTGACCATATTTTATACTTTGGCTATTCAAAAATAGCAGATATACAAGCACATAGTGAACATCTTTGAATATATTTAATATATTTATAGTTGTTTACATTTTTAACTCAACTCTTTGCTTCTGGGGGTCCCTGGCACAACACATTTTCATGTGGGCGTCCGCAGCATCCTCACGGAACCACATAGTTGGGAATCACTAGAGTTTATCAACAATTAAAAAATGAGTGAGTCTCTCAACAGTTCTATCCATAGCAGGCGTCTGTCACACTAGTCCATGTGCATAGTGTGCCAGAGTGGAGTGGCACTCTGTAATCCAACAACAGAAACACAACATATGGGTGTCATCAGGCTTGGTTGTGATGCCTGATGGCTACTGGCACAAAGGACTGTCCAAGTCACTTTGTGTTGTTGTACTGTGTAGCTGAATGTGCTCCTTGTCCCCACTAGCTCATCATAGGGGGATGAGACAGGTTCATCAGGATAGCTTCCAGCCGGTGTTGATTTCGTCGACTAAAACTGTGACGGAAAATGTGCGGCGACTACCTTTTTTTCACTGACGAAAACGATATAAAAATGGAATAAAAAACTAAGCTATGATGACTAAAACTACAAAAATACAGTATATTGGCAATTTCGTCAACAGATAAAAACTAGACTAAAATGTTAAGGAGGGAATAGTGGAGAAGAGATCCAGTAGAACTAAGACAATTCATTTTATGCTTGGTTGCGCTTGGGTGTCGCACTCTGAAAATAGCCGATCTACAAGCTCACAGCGCTGTGAGCTTGTAGATCGGCTATTTTCGGCATGCAACCAAGTGTAAAATCAGCCATTATGACGCCATCACGGCACCGCCAAAATACATTTTAGTCGACTATTAGTCTTATGATATTTAGTCGACCGAAACTAGACTAAAACAAAAAAAAATCAGGTGACTAAAATATGACTAAAACGAAATCCCCTGTGATGGTGATGTGAGCTGGAGGCCTCTTGTATGTTGGTACAGGCTTGATTGGATCGATTTGATTGAATAATTTATTAGTCAGAAATGTAAACGGCACGTGGTACAGTAAGACATTATAGGCTAAAAGGATAACACCAAAAAAAAGTCCTGGAGACATGTTTCCATTGTGGTCCTATGTATTCAATTCATAAACGTACACAATAATACATGTCATCAACAGACACATTAACACTTTATATGTACGAAAGAGATGGGGAAACTACATTTACATCCCCTTGTGGTCTCCTGATAGATGTTTTTTTCAGGCCAATTTAGAAAGAAACCAGTGTTACACATGGTGTCGGGGCATTCCACATGTTGGTGGCAGCAGTAGAATGAGAATTTTCCCATGTTTGTCTAAAAATGTAATACAAATGTGGGTGGTACCTCGGTATCAGATCATGGTCGCTCTCTCTAGTGTTTCGGCTGTGGGTTTCACTCTGATTTGGAGAAGTAGTTAGACAGGTATGCGAGCGCACTGTCCCTTTGACTATCTTAAATACCATTTCCATTGATATGTGCGTCACCCTGTCTTCTACCCTGAGCCATCTCAAACTAGCAAAGTGTGTTGAAATGATGTTGGCCATGGGCTTAAGGCCGTTTGTTTTGGGAGGTCTGAAGCTTAGTTTTGACGTTGTAGTTGTAGTTAGTAGTGACATTGAGATGTTGGAGAACCAGGAGGTGCGAGGCATAATCAAAATGGCGTTGAATGAGGGCTCCAGCTAGAGTCTGATGTCAGATGCTATAGGGGAGGGCGGACAGAGGATCTGTATTCCTCCTTAATGTTGTTAATGTTGTCATAGGGTCCTGTTCTCGTATTAAAGGTCACAGACTGAGTGAAGTATGTCAGGGTTTTGGAGATTTGAACACAAATTGGCTGCGATGAACGCGTGGGAGTGAATGGCGTCAGATGTGCAGCACTGTTACGTGTACTTGACGGAGAAAAAAAGTCAACATTAAAAACAAGTACACTGGCATGCCAGAATTCTCATGGCTAATAATACGGGCCTCCAATCCACAGCCAGCAGCTCTATATATGACAGCTTTAAATAGCATATAGCATGAATGTTCAGCGCATCGCCATGGAAACAGAGCTTACACAAGACCATACAGTCCCCGACTGTACCCAGGATAAGTTATCTTCACAAGATAGCAGCCTGACAAGTATTGGCATATCTCGGGCTATACCCAGCTATAACTGGGTTTTATACATACTGTGTGTGTGTGTGTGTGTGTGTGTGTGTGTGTGTGTGTGTGTGTGTGTGCGCGTGTGCGCGTGTGCGCGTGTGTGTGTGTGGACATCCTATGTTTCCTGACCATCCACTCCTTGGGCCAGTGGATCATTATCGTCCCCTATGGGCTTTCCCCAATGTCCCTGCCCTCAACTACAATGTGCTGGCAGTGTTGCCAGATTCTGTGAGAGAAACAAGCAACCAGGTCTAGGAAAACCAGCCCAAAAGAAGTGACTATGGGCCGCATGAGCACTTTACATATATCAGCTATTTGAAAATAGCAGATCTACAAGCTCATGCGACACGTTGTGAGCTTGTAGATCGGCTATTTTCAAATAAAATCTTGCGGGGAAATTATAATAAGCAGATCTGGCAACCCTCTGTGCTGGTACGAAGGTCTGCATAGAGAATAACCCATTCATTAATATATTCGCATGAAATCAGAGCTTACACAAAATACCCAAAACACCTCATGCCTGTATGTGGTAGCTGTGTGTGTTGTTGTGTGTGTGTATGTGTGTGTTTTTGTGTGTGTGCGCGCTATACAAATTTGACTTGCATAGACTTGACCTTGCCTGAGGTAGGTAATCCAAAACACTATTGTGTGTGTGGGGGTGTTTTTTTTGCTGTTGTTGTTTTGGTCAAAGTTATGTTATTGTTCAACATTAATGCAGTTTCAAGGGCGGATTGATTCTGAAAATCGATAGCCAAAAAAGAATCCCTGCAGAAAAGATTGATTTCCATCAAATTTCCCCAAAAACGGCCATGATGTTTTAGCTCAACGATGTTTATGCCAACATTAACTAAATTTTTCGGGTTAAGTGTTAATGACTGTTGAGAATGTAATTATTATATGTTTTCTAAGGAAAGAAAATAAAGTGTAATCTAAAGATAAAGCGATTAACTGGAAACAGCCAATAGTTATGAACCTATGCATTACACAATGAAATGTAATGCTATCGGTATGGTCCTTTAACCACTTAACCCATTAAGACCTGGAACGTATCTGTGTCACTTTAGATTCCTTTGGCTATTCAAAAATAGCAGATATACAAGCTCATAGCACGGCACAGAGTGCCGCGCTATGAGCTTGTAGATCTGCTATTTTTGAAAAATCTTTAATTTCTTTTTTTTTTTCTTCTTTTTTTTCAAAAAACTGTTAGGATTTAGAATTTTTTTAAAGAATCGCCTCAGGTCTTAATGGGTTAAACCCAGTTGACCGGAGTCCTCCAGGGGTCTGTACTAGACCCCCCCCCCTGTTGTTGCTCTACTCTACACTAAATCTCCGGCCAAAATAGCACTAGAGTTTCAATGACTGTGTCACAGACAAGTAGCACAAATAGCCGATCTGCATGCTCACAGATCATGTTGTGAGCTTGTAGGTCGGCCATTTTGTGCTATTTTTTTATAAGGAAAATAAACTGTCATGTCTGTAAATATTGAACCAATGAAAAGTAAAAGAGCCGGCGACTACAATAACTACATTGGATCCATTGGATCCGTTTTAGACATACAATGCAGTGGTGGAAAAAAGCACTCAAATGTTTTACTTAAGTAAAAGTATCAATACTGCAATGTAGAAGTACTCTGTTACAAGTGACAGGCCTGTGTTCAAAATGTTACTTGAGTAAAAGTACAAAAGTATTGGCATCAAAAGGTACTTAAAGTATCAAAAGTAAAAGTACTAAGATGTTTGAAAATAGCCGATCTACAAGCACACAACGCATCGCATCGCCATACGCGTTGTGAGCTTGTAGATCGGCTATTTTCAAATAGCCTATAAAATAGGGCTGAAGTGGTTAACACCTTTACCGCCGGGCCCGTAGTTCTACGGGCCGTTAAATTCAACGGTTAAGCGCCGAGCCCGTAGTCCTACGGGCTGCGGTCTTTTCGCGCATGCGCGGTCCGG
Source organism: Gymnoscopelus braueri (assembly GCF_963280865.1). Taxonomy (NCBI): domain Eukaryota; kingdom Metazoa; phylum Chordata; class Actinopteri; order Myctophiformes; family Myctophidae; genus Gymnoscopelus; species Gymnoscopelus braueri. Next base: position 14,136,446 of record NC_137626.1, read on the forward strand.
GTGCACTTTCGGAATTTTTTTGATCCACTTCCGTTTCCGGTTTGATGACAGGAAATAGAATTATTTGGGATCCGGTTTCGACGATCACGCCCGCTCCCATTCTACAGACGAAACTGAAACTCAATTCTCTTCCTGTAGTTTTTTCTCCTCGCATTTCACTGTTTAACGTAATCCGCTCTAACTACAGTCATGGAAGTCCGTTTGACATGCGGTCTTCACTGGGAGATACAGGGAGATCTCGCGAATGTAAACAGACCGTTCACGGCTCAATCTTAAGGATTTTAACAAGATCTATGGCGACATGAAAAAAACAAAAAAACAACAAAAACACCTTGGCAGGTGAGTACATTATTATGAGATTAACCTCTGGCGGTGGATGTGTTAATGTATGTTTCATAATGTAATAATTTATATCTGCAAAGTAACAAGTAACTAAAGTTCGTAAAGTAACTAATGTAGTGGAGTAGAAGTAAAAGCACTGAAAATTAAGTACAGTACTTGAGTAAATGTACTTGGTTACTTTTACACCGCTGAGATATGTGACATAACATAATAAAACACGTGGGCGAGTCATGGGAAGCTAGACAGCGTTTCCAAGGCTGCGTGGGATTACAGTACACTCTCCATCCCTCCTGGTAGCTGTAGACTTATAAAAGCCCCTAGTGAGTGGAGAGTGGACCCTGTCATGGCATTTTGAAAAATAGGCATTGCCCAAGGGCAGCCGTTCCACACAAAGCCCCCTGTATATATATCTGGACAGGACTTGAACTGCCACCGCGACCTCTCTCTCCCTGTGCTCTCATCTGGAGATGTGGCTGGCATGGAAGGCGCTTTGGCACTAAATCACCCCAACCACCACCATCATCGTCTCCCCGGCCCGGCACTCACTGGGCTCTCTTTTTTTTTGTTCCTTTCCCCCCGGCCAATCACGTCCGGGCTTCAAAGGCCCTTCCCACCAGTCGTGTAAAGTAATTAAGTACATTTAATCAACTGTGCTTAAGTACAATTGTGAGTGATTTTTTACTTTATTGGGGTATTGCCGAATTTTCAATACTTTTACTTCTACTCCGTTACATCTCTGAAGAAAATATTGTACTTTTACTCCACTGCAGTTATTTGAAAACTTTAGTTACTAGTTACTTTGCAGATATACATTTTTTATTATATTTTATTATATTATAAAACATACATTAATCACTTAAGCCCTATTTTATACATAGGCTATTTGCAAAATAGCCGATCTACAAGCTCAAGTTGTGAGCTTGTAGATCTGCTATTTTCAAACATTGTGGTACTTTTACTTTTGGTACTTTAAGTGTATTTTGATGCCAATTCTCTTGTTCATCTACTCGAGTAACATTTTTAACACAGGCCTTTTACTTGTAACAGAGGGGGGGGGGGGGGGGCTTCCGCATGAGAGAAGCATCCATCTGTATATTCAGTGTTTGCTCAATCAATATGGAATCATATGGGGTACTTCCTGCGCCCACATCTCTTTCCCTCTCTCTCTCTCTCTGAGACCTATTTTGGTCTCCCCATCATAGTTGCTCTGAGCGGTGATGAATCTCTCTATATATCCTGAGCTGAGTGGGTAGAGAGCGAGGCCTTCTGTAAAACAAAAGGTCCCCCCGGTCCCCTGCTTCACGTCCTAGGCCCCCCGGCTACGTGTCAAAGTGTCCCCGAGTCCAAGACACTTAACCCCCATTTGCCCCTAATCTGAGAAGCCATCGGGCTCACCAACTCCTGTATGTGCTCAGCGTTGCCAAGTCTGCTTGTTATAGGCGACTTGGGGCTTGTTTTTCTGTAAAGTCGCTCGTACATAATTGGTAGTTGAGGGCAGTGTTGATTTGGTCGACTAAAACTATGACGAAAAATGTTCGTCGACTACCTTTTTTCACTGACAAAAACTCAATAAAAACTATGATGACTAAAACTATGACTAAATATAGTGACAATTTCGTCAACAAATAAAAACTAGACTAAAATGTTAGAGAGGGACTAGCGGAGCAGAGATCCAGTAGAACATGGGTTCTCACCCAAGTCATCATGGGTGCGCGCGGGTGTCACAGACCGAAAATAGCAGATCTACAAGCTCGAGCTTGTAGATCTGCTATTTTCAAGCATTTTTGTACTTTTACTTTTGCTACTTTAAGTATATTTTGATGCCAATGCTTTTGTACTTTTACTCAATTACATTTTGAACACAGGCCTTTTACTTGTAACAGAGTATTTTTATACTGTGTTATTGGTACTTGTACTTGAGTAAAATATCTGAGTACTTCTTCCACGCCTATATACTGTATATATATTGTTTTGTAACACAGGTAAACACAGGGCAAAGTCACATACTACGTCTTTACACTGCATAATAATCATGAAATACAGCTCCCAGTCCTCCCACAACCTATTTTCAGTGTAGCTAAACTGATTGTTGGATTTATTTTGACTAAAAGCTGCTCGATTTTCCACGGCTTCACTTCACCCAGTTTTCTCTTCACCTCGGAGGATATTACTGCCTGTGAATATAAGCTTCTCCGTGTGTGTGTGTGTGTGTGTGTGTGTGTGTGTGTGTGTGTGTGTGTGTGTGTGTGTGTGTGTGTGTGTGTGTGTGTGTGTGTGTGTGTGTGTGTGTGTGTGTGTGTGTGTGTGTGTGTGTGTGTGTGTGTGTGTGCGTGCGCGTGTGTGAGACACTGCAGCGTCTTCTTAGCCGTAACAGGTTTACGAGGAACACATTTTACCATCAGCAATGGCCGCCAGCCAAGCCGTCTGGGATAGGGTTCAATTTATGTCTATGCATGACGTCTGTCCTCTCAAAAAGTAGACCATACCAGTGGTGGAAAGTAACTGAGTACATTTACTCAAGTACTTGTAAGTAAAATGTTGCGCAGTGGTGTAAAGTAACTAAGTACTGTAATTTTGAGGTACTTTTACTTTACTAGAGATTTTCCAATTTTCAGAACTTTTACTGCTACTCCACTACTTCTCAGACAGAGGCTAATGTTGTACTTTTACTCCACTACAATTATTTGAAAACGTTAGTTACTAGTTACTTTGCAGATATAAATTATTACATTATAAAACATACATTAAACAGTTTAGCTCTGTTTCATACCTGGGCTATTTGAAAATAGCCGATTTACAAGCTCACAACGCGTTGCATCGCTTGTAGATCTGCTATTTTCAAACATTTCAGTACTTTTACTTTCGGTAATAAATAACTAAAGTTATCAGATAATTGCAGTGGAGTAAAAGTAACAAGATTTGCCTCTGAGATGTAATGGAGTAGAAGTAAAAGTATAGACAATTGGAAATACTCCAGTAAAGTAAAAGCACCTCAAAATTGTACCTTAAGTACAGTACTTGAGTAAATGTACTTAGTTACTTTAAACCACTGCTCACAAACCACCTGCACACAAACAGCCCCAGCAGCCTGTATATAGTCTACATGTGCAGCTTCACACACTGAACACCGGGACGCTGAGTTGCATGGTGATTTGCGAGGCTTCGTTCACAAACTGAACACACAGTAACTTACTATCGACAGCTAAAGATTGGACAGGGAGGCCACAGCGTTATTAGGCTCTACATCTTGTTTTATTAACCCACTAAGACCGGGAACGCATCCGTGTCATTTTTTAGATTTCTTTGGGAAATAGCAGATATACAAGCTCATAGCGCTACGAGCTTGTATATCTGCTATTTTTGAAAAATCATGATATTTTTTCGTAAATCTTTTGAAGCCAACTTTTTTAACTCACATTTTTGCTTCTGGAGGATTATGCAAATATCTTCAAAATGCTAATAGTTTTTTGGAAAAAAAACGTATGTTGCTATAATCAGTGGTTCTCAAACTTATTTCATGTCAAGGACCCCCAAAATTATATCTATTTTCCCGCGGACCCCCATCTCAAAATATGATGTTCCAGGGACCCCCTGAAGGAAAGATTTGAGTAAAAAAAATATATAAAAATATATATATTGAAAAATGTGCACACATTTTCCCAATTTCTCAAAAATAGCAGATCTACAAGCTCATAGCGCGGCACTCGATGCCGCGCTATGAGCTTGTAGATCTGCTGTTTTTTAATAGCCAAAGTGTAAAAGAATGGTTAAAGTGGTTACACAGATGCGTTCCCGGTCGTAATGGGTTAACAGCCCAGGAGCTGGGGGGATGTATTTGCGGGGGGGGGGAGGGACGGGACACGTACAACTCAAGTGGGTTTGGCTGAAGGGCACGTCTGCTATAAATGTTGAAGGAAGCCGGACATGTCTCCTTCACACACACACACCCCTCTACCCCCCCAATCCTTGGTGGATTGGACAACCTTCTGGTGAGGACAGTGTTGCCGGATGTACGATAATTATTGTATTTGCACGATTATTTTATACCCTCTGTACGATGTACGATCAATAATTCCCAAAATGCCCAAATGTACGATCATTTCGCCATATCACAAAAAAAGTGTGTGCATGTACTAAATTCCCTATAGCTGTTGATTCGCGATCCGATTTGACTTTTCAAAATAAGTCAAGAAATCAGGAAATCTGACCCTAGATCTGTACTTGGAGGCATGACAAACACCTGCCACGTCTTTCCAGTCCAGTCTCAGGCTTTTATTTGTGTAGGTCTAGGAAGTTGCCTGCTTCCACGCAGCATTGTGATGCATTTGTATCACCTAGGAGTCTCAAACAAGGTTGTTTCCTACACTAATATTTTTTTGTGAAATTACTTATTTACACAGGTGATTTATATTGTTTTGGCTGTGTACGATAGTTTTCTTTCAAATGCGATAATGTTAAGCCTCCGGTACGATAATTCAACATTTCCCATCTGGCAACACTAGGTGAGGAGCACGCTTCTCTAAGCCTTCTCTGAGCCTGGCCTCCAAAGTCCAGACGCCATATTGGGTTGCAGTGGTGGGGAGAAAAAAAAGTATCAATACTGCAATGTAGAAATACTCTGTTACAAGTAAAAGTCTGCAATTCAAAATGTACCTACAGTAAGTAAAAGTACAAAAGTATTGGTATCAAAATGTACTTAAAGTACCAAAAGTAGAAAGTACTCATTATGCAGAATGTCCCAGTTTTCAAATGTATAAAATGCATTAAAGTATTTTGAAAATAGCGGATCTACAAGCTCACAATGTCTCATTGTGAGCTTGTAGATCGGCTATTTTCAAATGGCCGAAATGTACAGTACAGTATATAGGACTGAAGTGGTTTTGTAATAATCAAAATCTACAAAGTAACTAGTAACTAACTAACTAAGTTTTCAAATAATTGTAGTGGAGTAAAAGTGCAATATTTGCCTGTGAGATGAAAATTGGAAATACTCCAGTAAAGTAAAAAAAAATACCTCAAAATTGTAATTAAGTACAGTACTTGAGTACATGTACTTAGTTACTTTCCACCGCTGTTGGGTTGTTCTGACAGACCGGAACCAATGGGTGACAGGAAGAACTCTGACAAGCTAACGTCGAGCGACTATCTCAGTGTCTGAAAAATGTGAGCATGCACAGCTAAATCTCCTTCTAGGACATCCACAACAATTAATGCCACCCTTCACTCACTCCACAGTATAAATAGAATAGTACTGCATGCTCCACACGCATATATATATATATATATATATATATATATTGGCATTTGTATAATGCATGGCTGTATGCGCATCACGTTGATTATTGCCAACACAGATGAACAAGACAATGCATTCATGCAAATGCTAAAAAAAAACTATTACAGCGCTGAAATCTATCAACATGTCCTTTACTGCATGCATGCATGCATACATGCAGGACTCTAAGTAGCAATTAGAGCGTGTGGTCCCTTGCATAATGTATGCGTTTGTCAGTTAACTCCTCAAACCCTCTGTACTTAGTTGATCGGAGTCCCCCAGGGGTCTATACTTGGTCCCCCTTTTTATGCATAGACAGACAGAAACAGTTTACAGTTTAGGCATTTAGCAGAGGCTCTTAATCCAGAGTGACTTACAGTAAGCAAGGACACAAGATAATACATCATAATACACCAACAGCATAAAAATAGTCATCTAATAATAAAGTAATACATAAGTAAACCAATAATATAATAATAACTACTACATACGTAAATCATCAGCCTACATTGAAACTACACACACTATAGGATGCTAGGTCAACAATGACCCGGCATCTGTCTACATAACATGCTATCTTTTTTTTCTCTACATTTTTATCCCGCGATTTTTGTAACCCATTTTTTTCACCCGGTGCCAATTTCCTAAGTGATCCTGGGCGCTACACCTGCCCTACACCAGCGCTACACCAGTCCCCTTCAGCCTAGGGAGGCCAGGGCCGAGCTCATGCTTCCTTCAATGCATGAGAGCCAACTGACCTTCTTGTCACCTGACAGGGGAGAGTTTCCCTGGTAGGAATTAGCGCGTGGAAGGAACACGTTATTCCAACCAGTTCCCTTCCCCTCCATCAGGCGCCCCGGCTGTCATGGGGGAGGCGGTATAGCGACCAGGATTACTACATGTTTTTGTGAGGGTATTAACTACCCTAGGAGACACGGGGAGAACATGCAAACTCCACACAGAGTAGGCCCTTTCACCAACCTACATAACATGCTATCTAAGTCACATTTTAGCCTTTGCATAATCCTGCAAGGTCGTCAAGGCTAGGGGCAAATGCTACAGACACAGAGATCACCATATATGGGCATGAAAGGGACACAGACAGACATATCACCATATATGGGAATACAAGGGAACACAGACAGACGGGCACGGCAGGTTTACATAACTTGGGTGTGTGGGGCATGCAATCCCCGACTTGCATTGTTTCCGAGCGTTATTAACCCATTAAGACCTGAAGCCGATTCTACAAAATGTCTTCTAAATCCGTTTTTTGTAGAAACCTATGTTGCTACATCAGTGGTTCTCAAACTTTTTCATGTCAACGACACCCAAAATGATATGTATTTGGCCACGGACCCCCCCATCTCAAATGTTTTTGTTCCAGGGACCCCCCCCCCCCAGAAGCAAAGATTTGAGTTACAAATGTTCGCTTTGAAAATATATTAATTCAAAGATTTGCGCAAATTTTCACTATTTTTCAAAAATAGCAGATCTACAAGCTCGTAGCGCGGCACTCGGTGCCGCGCTATGAGCTTGTATATCTGCTATTTTTGAATAGCCAAAGAAATCTAAAAATGACAGATGCGTTCCCGGATTGAATGGGTTAATAATCTTTTTCCTATTGCTGACAAAAAAACACAGAAAGTCCAAGAGAGAGAACTGTGGCTGGGAAATATTTTTTCGGAAAAAAAAAAAAATGAGGTCAGGGCGGTATACCGATACTGTCAGCTCGTGACTGTGCATGTTTGTGTTGCAGAGAGAGAGTGTGGCGGTGCATCTGTCACACACAGTGCAGCAAAATGTGCGGCTGTCACTTGGGATAGTGTGCAGGCCCGCACCGCACCGCACCGCACCGCACCGCACCGTCCTGATGCTCGCCTATAGGCCGCCCACGCCAATATGTCTGCAGAGCCACAGGAAAGCTGTTCAGGAGGCGAGCCGAGAGGGAGAGAATATTATGCAGGCAACGCCGTTTTTTTCCCAGGAAACCCAGCCTTTGCAGCCTTTCTCGTGTTATTACACCGAACGTGCACTGGTGGCACGGACGCGCACAGGGAGGCTGTTTTTTTTTTGTTGCAGACATGTATGCATGCAGTGGTGGGAAAAAGTACTCAAATGTTTTACTTAAGTAAAGGTATCAATACTGCAATTTAGAAGTACTCTGTTAGGAGTAAAAGACCGGAAATAAAACATGTACTTGAGTAAAGGTACAAAAGTATTGGTTTCAAAATGTACTTAAAGTACCAAAAGTAAAAGTACTAAAATGTTTGAAAATAGCAGATCTACAAGCTCACAAAGCGTTGCGATGCGACGCGTTGTGAGCTTGTAGATCGGCTATTTTCAAATAGCGGTGGTTATCTGCAAAGTAACTAGTAACTAAAGTTTTCATATAATTGTAGTGGAGTAAAAGTACAATATTTGCCTCTGTGATGTAGTGGAGTAGAAGTAAAAGTATAGACATTTGGAAATACTGCAGTTAAGTAAAAGTACCTCACAATTATTCTTAAGTACAGTACTTGAATAGATGTACTTAGTTACTTTACACCACTGGCTCCCGTGTACACCTAACGTGCACTGGGCACGTACGTGCACAGGGAGGCTGTTTTTTTTTTGCAGACATGTTGTATGCTCATAGAAAATGACGGTGGAAACACATGTATGCTGAGCACTAAAGCACTAAGTGGGCATACTGTTAAACAAGCACATGCAAAACATATTAAAGATGCAATCTTTTCGTAATATTATTTTAATGAATAAAATGTTAGTTCAACCAATCTGTATGGTAAGAAGCCTTGGGAGCCATGTCAGGTGCCTATCTCCTGTTTCCTTAGCGTGAGGCAGCTCGATGTAGCCTACAAGCAGTGGTGTAAAGTAAATATACTCAAGTACTGTACTTAAGTACATATCATGCATATCAATGTGGCGGTCCCTTAATTGGCAATGAAAACCGTTTGAGAAGCACTGCTGTGTGAGACGATGGTGTCTGGCTGCGTCTGCTCCCTTCCTGTTCTCCGTTGTTGTATAAAGAACGAATCACAACCGTAGCTTGAGCATCGCGTGCGTGCACGCGTACGTGCGTGCGCACACACACACACCATTGACTGATGATTGCTGATGATGATGAACCTCCTGATCCAGGAGTCATCAAAAAAGACCCGATTCATCACCGGGGTGAATTAGAGAGACTGCCGTTTCTGATGCATTCATCCAAACACACACACATAATGATGAGGATTCTCTGTTCACTGCCTGGGAGACAAGACAGGAGCAACTAATGACACGTCACACACACACACACAAACACACACACACACACACACACACAAACACACAAACACACAAACACACAAACAGACACACACACACACACACACAACACACATGCTTGTATTACTGTAGTTGTGAGGACATCAACATTTTAGGACACCGATTTTATGAATGGCATTTTTTGTTGTTCGTTTTTTAACCCTATAAAGCGGAAAATAGTGTGTTGAGCTACGATTTAACTACGTATTAATCAGGCATAACTTAAAGGTAGGGTAAGTGATTTGCGTTGGTTAAAATAATTGTTAAATAGCTCTATATTCTGATAGTACTCATTGATATAGAGTGTTTGTTCAGTATTAGGAGTCTCCTTGTCTCTCCACCTCTTTATTAAACAGAAAATGCATTTTCGTTTCAGTTTCAGTTTCATTTCCAATTTTATCCAACCAGGACAGAGAACTCAATCAGGATACAGATTAAACAAGTGGAATTGGAAGTGATGACACATACAAATTAAGCTTAAAAATGGGTACTTTCTCCTGATTGGCTGAGACTTTGACACCTACCGAAAAATGTATTTTCTGTTTATTAAAGAGCTGGAGACAGGGAGACATCTGTTACTGAAAAAACACTCTATAGCAATGATTACTATCAGAATATAGTATTTTAACCTTTTAACAAAATACTTTTTGTTTTAACCAAAAAATATCACTTACCCTACCTTTAAACCCCAACCCCTATAAACCATAACCTCTAAATGTATAACTCTAAACCTGTATATTTTCCTAATTGTAGGCATATATCTCCCCATTACATCACAATGTCTTATTTCTCAAATTCTACTATACTTGTGGGGACAGATGGCACGCACGCACGCACGCACGCACGCACGCACGCACGCACGCACGCACGCACGCACGCACGCACGCACGCACGCACGCACGCACGCACGCACGCACGCACGCGCACACACATCAAAGGAGGCACTGAGCGCGCTGGCTGCCGGCGACAACAAATCCCCCCATGTCTCTTATCTGTGATCAAGTGGAGATTCATCACTCTGCTGTTTCCTCCCATTACAGTACATACGTAACAGTTGCAGGCTATCATCGAGACCAAAACTTCCCCCGAAACTGACATTTTGGAAGACCCCCCCCACCCCACCCCCCCCCACCCCCCAACCTGCGACTGACAAGCGACAGCATAACTGAGGAGGAGGAATAAAAGGAGAGACACAATTCAAGTGATTTTATCACCTGTTTTGGTGAGGTAGATCTTGGCACAACATATCGTCAGATGGGGGGGGGGGGGGGGGGGGTCCTCCTTTGGGGGTCCTTGACATTAAAAAAAAGAAAAGCTATACCCTATACCTGTGGCTATCAACTAGTGGTCCTTAGGGGGGTACCAGGGGGTCCCCAGCGAAGTTATTTACCATATTGTCACAATCATTTTAACCACTTAGCTTTGGCAATTCAAAAATAGCAGATATACAAGTTCATAGCGCGGCACCGAGTGCCGCGCTACGAGCTTGTAGAGCTGCTATTTTTGAAAAATCTTGAAAAATTCTTGAAAATGTGTGGGTATCTTTGGACATTTTTTAAACTCAAACCTTTGCTTCTGGGGGTCCCTGGCACAAAACATTTTCAAATGGGGGTCCGCGGCCAAATGTATTTCGATTTAGGGGTCCTCGGCATGAAAAAGGTGGAAAACCACTGCCCTAAACAACCCCCCCCCCCCACACACACACTCTCAGCAACTCCCCCTGAATCGCAAAGCCTCCAAAATGGTCGGGTCTTATCTACTTAACAGACTCCTTCACCTCCCCTCTGATGCAATGTGTCACGAAAGGGCCGAAGGGCGCCGGCTCGTCCCAAACTAGTACCCCTCCCATGCTCTCTCTATCGGCTCCGGGGGGGGGCCGCCGACAGGGGCCGGTGGGCAGACAGACAGACAGACGGTCAGTCAGTCAATCAGTGATGGGTTTCGGGTGGTGGTGGTGGGTGGGGAGGGGAAGGGTTGGGGGGAGGTTGGCTCCCAGAGGTGGCGATAGGAACATTAGAGCGAACAGATGTTGCGGAGCATATGGAGCCTTCTACTAGGGGCCTGGTGCATGGAGGAGCTGAGCTGCCAGGGTCCACTTCTCCTGGGTCCCCAATCACCGTGATGGATGCCGGGCAAGCACAGCGGGCGGAGGCGGGGGGTGGCGAGTCTGACTGATGGCAATGCCGGCATGAGTCAGCCAGCCAGCAGGTGGTGGTGGTTGGGAGGGGTGGGGGAGGGCTGAGGGTCGGGAAGTTGGATGTCAAGTGTCTTTGTCTCTGTGTGTTTGCGTTTGACAACGTGTAGTAAATTACAATTACAACTTGGGGGTGTTTTTTAGCAGATGCTCTTAACCCGTTAAGACCGCGGGAACGCATCTTGTGTTAAACCACTTTAACCGTTGTTTTATACTTTGGGCAAAAATAGCAGATCTGCAAGCTCGTAGCGCGGCACCGAGTGCCGCGCTACGAGCTTGTAGATCTGCTATTTTTTTAAGAATCGTGAAAATGTGTGCAAATATTTGAATATATTATGTTTTAAAGCAGACATGTTTTACTCAAATCTTTGCTTCTGGGGGGGGGGGGGGGTCCCTGGAACAACATTGAGATGGCGGTCCGTGGCCAAATACATATCACTTTGTACATTGTTTTGGTACATTTGTAGAATCCCCCAGAAGCAAAGATTTGAGTTACAAATGTTCGCTTAAAAAAATATATCTATTCAAAGATGTGCACACATTTTCATGATTTTTCAAAAAAATAGCAGATCTACGCGCTATGAGCTTGTATTATCTGCTATTTTTTAATAGCCTAAAGTATAAGATAATGGTTCAAATCTAAAATGACAGATGCTTTCCCGGTCTTAATGGGTTAACCAGGGATACGGTACACAGAGGGCGAGATGCAGAGTGAAATGGCATTTGAACCCTAAGTCAACAAATGCTCGCGGCAATATGGTCTGTTAATTGGAGTGCGAAGAAAACCAATTAAGTTATACTACAAAGTAACTAGGATACCAGGTAAACATCAAGACATCATTGTTATTCAAGAACATTCTTAGTATTTGTGGTCGAAAGCAAACAGTCGATATTATGTAATTGCTTGCAACTTTACATACATAAAACAGAGTTTACCTGCAGGAACACTGAGCTCTCGCTGTTTTGGTAGCCCCCAAAAATGGCACTGTCTACCAAAACAGTGAAAACGCCAAAATACAGCGAGAGGGCAGTGGCTGCTAACTGCTGGTATAGAGGGACATTATGGCAACAACAAAAAAATAGGTAATAGTTATGTTGTGTCTTTTTTAAAAGTAAAGACATTTAAAGAGTGACTTAGTGAATTGACTGTCAGTATTTACTTGTGTATTAGTATTACACTAGTATGACACTAGTATTTACAAAAATTATGGAGATATAAGGTTTCTGCCTGACAGCGATATCGTCACCTTGCTAAACTAATGGCTTAAGTCATTTTTTGAGGAAAATGATATTTTTGCCTAAGTCAGCTCCTCGTGACACTGGCCACCTCTGGTAAAATTGGCCATCTCCTAATTGAAAAGGATCATGCTGTTCCCTTCCCTTTTAGTATGACTTAGGCCAAAATAGGCAATTGTTTTGGCCTAAGTCACATGGTTTTGTGACTTAGGCCAAATTATTTACTGATTTAGGCCATTTTTGGGGGGGCCTAAGTCCGATTTAATCCTATTTAAATCTCTTATGTTACATAACTGACAGTGTTATTTTTATTTCAATAGTCATAATTTTTTATAAACATTTTGGGTGAAATGATTAAGAAATATCATGTAGTTTTGTTTTGGATCAGTTTTTTTATTTTTCCTGAAAAACTTTTTAAAAAATGACATAGGCCATTAGTTTAGCAATGTGACGATATACTGTAGTACGTAACGAGATGTTACGTAGAAACCTTTATATGTTCACGCTTGTTATAAACACAACAAGCGACCTGAAGAGGTGGTGCCATGTTTTTGCACTTTTTCTGTTTTTCATGTGTCTATGAGGTTGATAGAACTTCATTAAGCCCCCCGGTGGTGTTTTTATGGTGTTTTATGTCTTCTCTGACTATTTGGAGTTTCTTCCTGGAGGCTGAAACCTTGAGGGTCAAACGTGCCAATAGAGAAACAGCGCTTTAGTGACATCACAAAGCCCACACCCTCCCCCTCATTATCATAACACAACAGGTGTGGGCATGAGGAGGAGGAGGGACTAGGACAGGTGGGTGGTGCTAAGGTGGTGGAGGAGGTGTTAAGGTGAGAACCAGGTATACTTAATGCACTGGTGGGTGTGTCTACATAAAAACACAATTTTAACACTTACTGTACACTTTTTTTTTGTTGAAAAAAATCCTTACATAATAATAATACCTTATGATCAGGTTTTAGGGTTGAAAAATATCATGGCACTCCATCTTTAAGTTGCAACTGTCTTCCACGCCCTTCCATTTTGTGAAGTTATCCGTGCTTTGAGCTCTCTTTGGTCGTCATGCTTAATTTCGGATGGAAACCTCAACATGTCCAAAAACTGTTTCTTTTCAGGATTCAAGCTCAAAACGTGTCACTTTGAGCGACATTTCCGAGCTTGCAGATCTGCTACTTTTGATGCTTTTATGTGACACTGTAGTGCAGTGGTTTTCAACCTTTTTCATGCCAAGGACCCCTAAATTGATATACATTTGGCCGCGGACCCCCATCTGAAAATGTTTTGTGCCAGGGACCCCCCAGAAGCAAAGATTTGAGTTAAAAATGTTTGTTTTAAAAATATACATAGTATATATGCACACATTTTCAAGAGTTTTCAAAAATAGCAGATCTACAAGCTCATAGCGCGGCACTCGGTGCCGCGCTATGAGCTTGTATATCTGCTATTTTTGAATAGCCAAAGCTAAGTGGTTAAAATGATTGTGACGCTATGTTAACTAATTTCACTGGGGACCCCCTGGTGCCCCCCCCAAGGACCACTGGTGGTCCCCATACCACTGGTTGAGAACCACTGCTGTAGTGTGATCAAGTAAACATAATGGAGATAGGAGGTGTCTGCCCCACACCAGCAATTATGTAAAATTCATGACCCCCAGAGCGACAGGTGTTTTAGTCCTGAAAACGGCTGCTAACGCTGACCCACTGTCACACAGGAGGCCACTAGACACTAGCTGGGTAGCTCATTAAGGCAATGTGACTTTATTACTTGAGGACCAGACATGCTGATATTGCCATCTAGGGTTGTTTACACTGAGCACTATAACTATGGAAATATTGTTGTAAAAAGTCAAGGACCCTGCCATGTCCCTAGGCACTTTGCATCATGTCCTGTGTTTTCGAAATCAAGTGGATGGCAGAGTGCACACCACAACTATAACAAATCTAGCTATCTATCTATCTATCTATCCACCTTTCGTTCTTTCTTTCATTATCACCTGCACAGGAGGTATTGTGAAAGTTCCCTGCAGCTCACGGTCGATTACGGAGGACAATATTACCACAGTGCAATGTATTCATCAGTTACACAAAGCCTTACCGAGTCACAAAGACAATAATGGCCTCTGCAGTCTTCTTGACCGGTTTCTTTCTGTTCTTCTCCTTGCTCTCCCTCTCTCTGTAGTCTGTACCCCCCTTTTAGTCAGGGCTGTTAGCAAAAAAATGTGGACACGGCTGACAAAAGTGCAATTTTTTTTCTACATGCTCTCCATCACCATAAGTTTCATTTTGGATGGGGAGCCACGTCATCAAGTTGGCTGAAGGCGGCCATCTTGGATTTCAAAGATGGCCACCATGTAATATATATGAGTGCCAATATCTCTGCTTCCAAGCCACTTAGAAGTTCAATATAGGTGTCAAAATATTTATTTTTGGGGTCAAGGAATTTGATAAAGCTATTGAGAATATCAGCAAGTGACTATCTCTGCCAATATTTGAACATTTGGTTCATTCTGGCAATTAGTCAGGTCGCTTAGGTCCAGATGTGGACACAGCGAACAAAAGCACCAGATTCTTTCCACATGCTCCCCATCACCATAACTTTAAATATTTGGTAGGAGCCACATCATCAAGATGGCGGAATGCGGCCATTTGGATTTCAAAGATGACCACCATGTAATAGCTATAAGTGCCAATATCTCGGCTTCCAAGCCACTTAGAAGGTTAATCTTCGTGTCAAGGAATGCATTTAAGCTATTGAGAATACCACTTGATTTTTGTTTGTACCAAGATCAAATAAATATGTGCATTCTAGCAATGCATATTTACATCATTTTCATCTTTGTTAGTGGTAGGACACCTTTAAAACTGGATAACCTTGTATTTCTGTCTGCAGCATGTGGTACGTGCATAAATGTAGCATTATGGTAACCTCCCACCGGATCGTTGCTCCTCTCTCTGTAAGCATGCAGTAACAGCCTGATTTGGTTATATTAGCCTCCAGCGTGGATTGGAATTCTCTGTGAGATCATTATTTTATTTTTTTTCTAAAAAAAAATATCCCGTGATTTTTGTATCCCATTTCTTTTTTTTTCACCCGGTGCCAATTTCCTAAGTGATCCTGGGCGCTACACCAGCCCTACACCAGCACTACACCAGTCCCCCACAGTAGGGAGGCCAGGGCCGAGCTCATGCTTCCTTCAATGCATGAGAGCCAACTGACCTTCTTGTCACCTGACAGGGGGGAGTTTCCCTGGTTGGACGTAGCGCGTGGAAGGAACACGTTATTCCAACCAGTTCCCTTCCCCTCCATCAGGCGCCCCGGCTGTCATGGGGGAGGTGGTATAGCGACCAGGATTACTACATGTAATCCCGGCGGGAATCGAACCCAGGACCTTCTAGCTGTGAGGTGACAGCGCTACCGACTGCGCCACCGTGCCTCCCTGTGAGATCATTATTGATCATCATCATACATGTTTCACAAATGCCGGTGTGCCTTACTGAAAACTGAAGACCTACTGAAACTTTTGCCACACTGTTTACAGTAAAGAAGTGTTTTCTTCAGTGTGCACACGCAGGTGTGTCTTCAGATTTTACATATGTGGAGACGCTGGTGTCTCTTCAGATTACCTAAGTCACTGAAACTCTTGTCACATAGTTTACAGTAGAAAGGTTTTTCTCCAGTGTGGATACGCTGGTGTCTCGTCAGATTACTTAAGACACTGAAACTCTTGTCACATAGTTTACAGTGGAAAAGTTTGTTTCCAGTGTGGATACGCTGGTGTTTCTTAAGACTATCTAAGACACTGAAACTCTTGTCACATAGTTTACAGTAGAAAGGTTTTTCTCCAGTGTGAATACTCTGGTGTTTCTTAAGAATATCGAAGACACTGAAACTCTTGTCACATAGTTTACAGTGGAAAGGTTTCTCTCCAGTGTGGACATGCTGGTGTCTGTTCAGACTACCTGACTCACTGAAACCTTTGTGACACTGTTTACAGATGTGAGTTTTCTTTCCTTTGTAAATCGTCTGATTTTTCTTTACATCTCCTGGTTGAGTTAAAACCTCGGTAAACCGTTGATGGCTTTGATATTTTGGTGGGTCTGTGTCTCCTTGTTTCCGGCTGGTTACAGAGCTGACTATTTGCTGACGGGCCTCTGAGCAGATATGTCCACGCCTCAGCGTTTGGCGGTTGAGGTCGTCGTGGCTCGGATGAGACGTGAAGGTACACTCAGAACAGGAGAGCTTAGTCTGGGAGGATTGGGACCAAACTCCTCCCAGGAGTGGCGGTTCATGGTCAGCGCTGCTGCTGTACATGGACTGTGATGGGAACAGAGTTGTGTTGAGGCTGGAAAATGTGCCCTCTCTATCTCCCTGTATTCTTTGTCTACCAAAGTTCTGTATCCCTTTCTCTCACCATCTTCTGGTCTAGAAGTGGAAGTCTAAAGTAACTTCACACCTTATATATCTGAGCAGAGTTTGTCTAACCTCACTCACAACATAATCGGTTGCCATGCAACACCGATGTGTGCAGGATGCCGCCCCCTCCATAATTGGGCAAGAGTGATGTCATCAATATGACATCATCACCATGACGGCAGAGATCCACGTCGAAGCCACGCCATGTGTTTCTCATTTTGTCACTTGTTGATATTCCCAATAGCTTTATTGAATTCCTTCACCCCAAAAACATATATTTTGACACCAAGATTGATCTTCTAAGTGGCTTGGAAACCGAGATATACTTATAGATATTACATGGTGGCCATCTTTGAAATCCAAGATGGCCGCCTTCTGCCATCTTGATGACGTGGCTCCCCGTCCAAAATGAAACTTATGGTGATGGAGAGTATATAGAAATAAAAATCACACCCAGTGTGAAGTGGGCGGTGTGGTCATCACAGTGGTCATCATAGTGATGGAAGCTCACTTCCAAAAAACAATGATTTTTTTGGAAGTGCATAATCCTATTTATAGGTTATTAATGTCATCATGTGTCTCGCTAGCCAATCACAGTGCTGAATAGAGTCAGCCAATAGAGTCAGCCAATCACAGTACAGGAAAGTGGGCCAAGTGGGCCAATCACATTGCAGGAAACTAATACTAATGAGGTGTCCCAACCCCACTTATAGGGGCGGCTACACCGCCCAAAAATGTGCCGCTTTTGTCAGCCGTGTCCACATTTTCCTAAAATATGGTCCTAAGCAACCTGACTATTTGTTTGTCTGAAAACTATATGAATTGTACAAAAAACAACAATAATAATCACTTACTTCTTTACACCTATAAACCTGTGATGTGACTATAAAGTCTGATTCAGAATAACATTTGGGGAGCAGTGACCTATAACTGTATGATACACATCCCATCATTTTTGAATCGTCCTGGTAGGTGTATTCCCACTTGGTGTTGTTTTTCCTTTGCACCCGGTACATCTAAAACGGTGCTTTATTATCATTTATCATTTTAAAATTGCGAAAATAGCCAATGTACAAGCGAGTTTCACTACTTTTGTGTGACACTCTTGTATGATGAAGGACATTACTGTAATTTACCAAAAAGCATAACAAATTTAAATACGGAGATGCAATACTGCTTTGGAAAATGGTCAGCAGCAATTTATTTATTTTATCTATCCGCTTATTTGGACGGGACAGAGCATATTGATGAACATTACATACAAAATGTATTGTAAATACACCGGATTTAGCAAGAATGCTTATTTACGTCCTTAGTCCCCATACAGAAAACAAGCAACATTACAAACATAGACATAAAGAGTACAAAAAGGTACAGCACAGAAGAGAAAACAAGAAACGGTAAAAAAAAAGAGCCCTAGTTTTGACCCAAGAACAGCAGAGAAACCTACATTTTAGCCTATTTAAAACATGTTCACACGTTTGATTGTCAATGATAAAACATCTTTAGCTGGACCATAAAGGGATAGTTAGGCAGCAGTTCCGGTAGGAGACACAAAGGAGACTCTTTGAGTCTCCCACCGGAATCGCTGCCGGTCATCAAATTAGGAATATGACAAAAACAAAAACGTATCCATGAATTCAAGTGTCCATGGGGTGACTAATCGATAGAAAAAAGTCATTTGGTGTTGAACTATCCCTTTAAAAGATGTAAAGAATGGACACTCGCTTGTATCAGTGGGTATAGATTGTTCCGGATAACGCTTCCTTGAACTGAAAAGGAATTTTGCGCAACGGTTGTTGCGTCGTGAACGGATTGAATGGGTTAAAAATTGTCATCCACCTCGGAAAATTAAATGAACCACTGTGTGTGTGTGTACTATACATAAACGGCTCTATAGACCAGACAAGCCTGTGTGTGTGTGTGTGTGTGAAAGCCACAGGAAAACCATACTGAATCATTCTGACAAATGCGTCTGTCTCATATTGGCCTCCTCCCACTCATGGCCATCGCCTTTCCCATGGCAGTGAGTGGGTGGGCTATAACGAGGACAGACTTAATGTCAGATGATTCGGCCGACCTACAAAGAGAAAAAAAAAGAGTCTAGGGGACAATAACGTGGCTCGTGGATCTCACTATAGACCATATTCACACGGCGGCCATGTTTCTATGAAGTCAATGAAAGTAGCCACCCCGGGTGGCGGCACTTTCAATGTTAAATTCCAATATGGCCGCAGTGTGAATATGGTCTATAGGCATATTGTCTATGTTGGGCAGAAACCTCTTATCTCCCATATTCTAACTTCTTTAGTTTTTTTCTTTGGTAAATTAACCCATTTAATACGCGAACGCATCTACGAATGTCTTCTGAATCCTAACAGTTTTCTGAAAACCATATATATCAGTGTTTCTCAAACTTTTTCATGTCGAGGACCCCCCAAAATTACATGTATTTGGCCGTGGACCCCCATCTGAAAATATTTAGTTCCAGGGGACCACCTCAGAAGCAAAGATTTGAGTTAAAAATGTTCGCTTAAAAAAGTATTCTATTAAAAGATTTGCACACATTTTCACGATTTTTCAAAAATAGCAGATCTACAAGCTCATAGCGCGGCACTCGGTGCCGCGCTACAGCTACTTGATCGCACTACAGCGTCACACAAAAAAACCCCATCAACAGATCTAACAAGCTTGAAACGCCACGTTTCGGAGCTTGTAGATCTGTTGCTTTTGCTATATTCTTTGGATTTGAATCCTGAAAACTAACAGTTTTTTTTTGGACATATGAGGTTTCCACCCGACAGAGACGATAATGCTCCCCCACACACCACATGGGGGGGGGGGGGGGGGAGGAGGGGCGCGGCGCGGCGAACACAATAACCATTACGTCCATATTAGATTCCATTACGGCCGTGTCTGATGGGCCGCTCAAGGGCCACACGCTGCAATTAACCCGTTAAAACCGGGAACGCATCTGTGTGTAACCACTTTAACAATTAGTTTATACTTCGGCTATTGGAAAATAGCAGATCTGCAAGCTCATAGCGCGGCACCGAGTGCCGCGCTATGAGCTTGTAGATCTGCTATTTTTTAAAATCATGATTTATTTTTGGCAAATCTTTGAATATATATTTTTCAAAGCATTTTTTTTACTTAAATCTTTGCTTCTCTGGGGGTCCCTGGAACAACATATTTTGAGATGGGGGTCCGCAGCCAAATACATTTTGATTTTGGAGGCCCTTGAAAGTTTAAGAACCACTGATTATAGCAACATAAGTTTTTTTCAAAAAAAAAAATAGGATTTATAGAACACATTTGTAGAATCCCCCAGAAGCAAAGATTTGAGTTACAAATGTTCGTTTTAAAATATATATATATTCAAAGATTTTCACAATTTTTTATGATTTTTCAAATAAATCGCAGATCTACAAGTTCATAGCGCGGCACTCGGTGCCGCGCTATGAGCTTGTATATCTGCTATTTTTTAATAGCCAAAGTATAAGATAATGGTTAAAGTGTTTTCCCGGTCTTGAAGGATTAAACTCCAAATAAAATATTATTTTCGGAGCCCCCCCCGCCCCCCCTCTCTCTCTCTCTCTCTCTCTTGGTGTTAGCAGTGGGGAGGAAGCCAAATTCTTTTTGTAATGCCTCATTTAGGACCAGCCGTTGTGTTTTTTTTTTTTTTTCCTTCTCTCTCCTCTCTCCTCCATTTGGCCACTTGGACTGGTTCAGGACTGATGCGACATGCACCCCCATCCCATCCCATCCCATCCTATCCTGCAGGCCCGGCGCGTTTCATTACCAAAGCACAGTGTGGCGGATTGCAGGCCTCATTTAACGTTGGACAACAGCCCGATGCGCGGGCGCGCGCCTGCTCTTTAATAGTGGTTGTCTCTGTGCGTGTGTGTGTGTGTGTGTGTGTGTGTGTGTGTATGTGTGAGTGTGTGTGTGTGATTCCCATCGTGTCTTTCCCTAGAAATAATGTGTGTGTATGATTTGTGTTGGGGATTCTTGTGTAGTGCAGTAGTTCTCAAACTTTTTGTGCCAAGGAGGGGGTTTGTGTGTGTGTGTGTGTGTGTGTGTGTGTGTGTGTGTGTGTGTGTAATTCAAGTTTATGTGTGTGCAATTCAATTATTTATTTTTTCGGCGAGGGAGGTACCGCGCTATGAGCTTGTAGATCTGCTATTTTTTAATAGCCAAAGTATAACATATGATTAAAGTGGTTAAAATGATTGTGACGTGACAGCAAAATATTAACTCATTTTGCTGGGGCACATAGGCAGTGTTTCTCAAAGGGGTCAGGGGTCCTTGAAAGGGGGTTCCAGGGGGTCCCCCAGCAAAATGAGTTATTATAGCATCAACATCAGTTGAACCACTTTAACCCTGTAATACACTGGCTATTTGAAAATAGCGGATCTAAGAGCTCACAGTGGGCTTGTAGATATTGTTGATATTGCTGCTATTTTCAAAGAATCTTGAAAACGTTTTGCCAGAAAACATTTTGTGCCAGGTCTCTGATGGGGGCTGTATTGCCAAATACATATTAATTTGGGTTGTCCGTTGAAAAAAAAAAAAAAAAGAGTTTGAGAAGCACTGGCCTATAATAGTGTCAACAGACATCAACAACATTGGTCTGCTCCGTGGGACAAATGGGTGTATTTAAGCAAAGTCCCCGAGCTTGATTATGTGGATCTATAGAGAGATCAATGCCCGCTACGAAGCGTCCTGACCCGACGACTTTATCACCGTCGGCGACCTTTTCCTTGGCGCGCCGCGCGGGTCCCTCTCCTGTTGGTTCCCATCAGCGCTGCACTCCGTTAAGTTCTGCCTGCACTCGCCAGATTAGCGCCTAGAGCTTTAAAAGAGAACAAATGGAGGAATGGCTCAATGCCGATTTGTTTTTCAATGTGACACACGCACACGCACGCACACGCACACACACACACGCACACGCACACGCACACGCACACACCCTTTAATTAGGACATTTGAGCAGCAGCCAAACTTTAGTTAGATGTGACTTTTACAGATGGCTCTGTTGTCACGGTAGCTCAGTTTTAGAATATCTCCATTTATCTATCTATTACAGTGAAGTAAACCAAAGGGAAAACTTTCTTCAATCTTCCAAAAAATTCTAAATTAAATAAAATGGAGCTGAGTGGGCTCAACAGTGGTTCCCAGGGGTCCCGGGGGTCCCCAGATAACAACTTTCCGGGGGTCTCCAGATAATAACTTTATCCATATTTTATACGTTGGCCTTTCAAAAATGGCATATACGCTTGTACATCTTCTATTTTTGGACAAGTGTTTGAAAAATCTTGAATAATTTAGCATTTTTTAACACACAGCTTCTTCTCTGGGGGTCCCTGGCACTAAACATTTTCAGATGGGGGTCCGCTGCCAAATATAAATCAATTTTGGGGGTCCTTGGCATGAAAACGTTTGAGAACTACTGAAATAGTGGATTCAAACCTTTCTATTTCAGTTTACAGCATTAGAGAATTGGCACCATTAGAAGGGACTCTATCATGGTTTTCCACATGTATCACTGTATATTTGTTTTGGGGCTAATGTTGCATCAGTAACCATGACAGTGATAAGTATTGTGTGTCGTCAAATGCCACCAGAGTCGTGATGAAAGGTTTAACTCCAGTGATGTGACTGTGGTGGTAAACTCTTGAGAATGTGAAAACTGTACAGCTTCTTCAGTGGCCGTGACATTGTCCTGTTCGCCTCGTTTTCAGGGCAAAATAGCCATCATAACATACCGTATGACTCAGGTTAATATAATGCAGAGGTTCTCAAACCTTTTAACCCATTAAGACCTGGAACACATCTGTGTCACTTTTTGATTTGAGCTAAAAAGCATTATTTTACACTTTGGCTATTCAAAAATAGCAGATATACAAGCTCATAGCGCGGCACCGAGTGCCGCGCTACGAGCTTGTAGATCTGCTATTTTTTTTAAATCGAGAAAATGTGTGCAAATCTTTGAATATGTATATAACATTTTTAACTCAAATCTTTGCTTCTGGGGGTCCATGGAACAAATTATTTTGAGATGGGGGTCCGCGGCCAAATACCTACATTTTGGGGTTCTTGACATTAAAAAGTTTGAAAACCACTGACATAGCAACGTAAGTTTTTTTTCAAAAAACTGTTTTTAGAACTGATTTAGAAGACATTTTGTAGAATCGGAACCTCAGGCCTTTATGTGGTTAATTTCACGGACCCCCAGTTCGGTATGCATTAGGACACAGACAACCAAATGGAACCAAAATGTACACTCCCAGAGTAAGAGACATCATTTAGCATGGGGACCCCCTGGAACCCCCTCACGGACCCCTGGGGGTCTCCGGACCCCCAGCTTGAGAGCGATGCTGACCCAGACCTTTCTCTGTCAATATGGACAGTATAGTAAATAGTCGTGTGTTCTTTAGGCAATGATGAACAATTCACTGTAACGCACAACAAAAGCATGATAAGTATTCTCACACATAAGCCCCATCTTGTATCTATACAGTATTTGAAGAATTGTCTCTGTAGAAGCCCGTTTTGTTAGAATATACAAAAGCCTCCTGATACACCAAACCATATAATATTCACATGGTGGCCTTTTTGTTCGTACTACCCGAGAAAGAAGTAACGTGACTAGCGAGACTAAACTAAACTAATTGATTCGCATTATGTGGGGGACAAAAACAATGCAACGACAACCGGAACTCACCACCTAAACCCAATTTGTATTTTTTTCCCCCCTTTTTTTCTAAACCGGATCACGCGAGGCTAATGGTCAATTAATGACTAACATTATTCGGTGGTTGGAAAAGAAGGTCTAATGTGTACCACCCTCTCACATCTATCCTACACGACTAGAAGACATTTAGAATACTTTTTTAGGAAGACTAAGGCCTGACAACCTTCTTACATCTCCCATACACTAGAACATGGGTCTTCAACAGGGGGTCCGGCACCCCTAGAGTGTCCTCAGAGTTACTACAGGGGGTCCCCCAAATCTTTTGTGTGATAGGATTTTTTTTTTTACATTAACCACTTGAACCCTAACATCCCTTTTCTGAGGAGAACTTTAGCCAAAAATAGCAGAGCTAACGCTGCGAGGCGTTGTGAGCTTGTAGATCTGCTATTTTTGGCAAAGAGGTATAGGTGTAGAGGAAAAAAAGAGCAGACCTAATTTAAAAAAAAAGGTTATATAGAGGGGGTCCCTGCTTCATCTCTCTCTCAGCTAGGGGGTCCCTGGCCTGAAAACGTTGAAGACCCCTGCACTAGTATATCTTTAAAAAGGCTTCGAAAAGACTAAAGTCTGACACCCATTCATTCACATCAACCATACATGATTAGAGGACTATGAAAAGACTCAAGCTCTGACAACCCTCTCACATCTTAAGACAATGTGTCATACGTCTCAGAGTATTTAGTCAGAGACTATTTACCATTTTTCATAGAGCAGATGATGTAAAAAAAAGAAATACCTTGGAAGGAAATAACAAATGCAGTTAATATGGCATGGTGGCATTGATCCTATGAGAAGCATTTTTCAGTGTAATAACATTTCTCAGCCCATATAAATGACACGTAGACAGAAAAAAATGTATGCGTGCTGTGCGGTCCTTAGGACTGCTCAGGGTTTGCCTTGGGTCTGGTTTGATGTATAGATGACTCTGAGCAGACGTCCACCTAGAAGGTCCAGTCATTTCTTTTTTTTTGTGTCTGTGCGTACCTCTCTGTGTGACCTGTCCATGAGTAATGTTAAAGGGATAGTTCACCCCAAAAAAAAGCCCATGGAGACTTGAATTCATGGATTTTTGTTTTCGTGGCATTCTTAAGCCAATAATTTGATGACCGGCGGTCCGGTAGGCAGAGGTTCCGGTAGGATACACAAAAAAAGACTATTTGAGTCTCCTACCGGAACTGCTGCCGGTCATCAAATTATTGGCTTAGGAATGCGACCAAAAAAAAAAAGATCCATCAATCCAATAATAACTACGGTACTACGGTACAATGGGGCGGCAGTGGCTCAGGGGTAGAGTGAACGGTAGAGCGGCCGGATGGTGAACCGCGAGGTTCCCAGTTCGATCCCGGGCTCCCCCAGAGTTAGTGTCGAAGTGTCCTTGAGCAAAGACGCTGAACTCCTAATTGCTCCCGATGAGCAGGTTGGTGCCTTGCATGGTTTCCTCCGCCATTGGTGTGTGAATGTGTGTGTGAATGTAATGCACAATCTATGTAAAGCGCTTTGGATAAAAGCGCTATATAAATGCACCATTTACCATTTACATTTGAACAGTTTTGGACATACAAGGTTTCCATCCGACTGCAACGATATGTTATGGTCATGAGCTTCACATACAGCATGCCAGCAGCACTAGACTTCTGATAACATGTTTGATATCATCTGATCGTCAAGATGAGAAAAAAAGACCGACTTAACCCTTTAAGACCTGAGGCCGATTCTATAAAATGTCTTCTAAATCCGTAAAAAAAATCTAAATCCGTAAAAAAAAAAAAAAAAAAAAAAAACGTATGTTTCTATGTCAGTGGTTCTCAAACTTTTTCATGTCAAGGACCCCCAAAATTATATGTATTTGGCCGCGGACCCCCATCTCAAAGCATGTTGTTCCAGGGACCCCCCAGAAGCAAAGATTTGAGTTACAAATGTTCGCTTGAAAAAAAATATGTTAAAAGATTTGCACAAAAATAGCTGATCTACAAGCTCATAGCGCGGCACTCGGTGCCGCGCTATGAGCTTGTATATCTGCTATTTTTGAATAGCCCAAAGTGTAAAATAATGCTTTTTTAGCTCAAATCAAAAAATGACACAGGTGCGTTCCAGGTCTTAATGGGTTAAAGACAGCCTCGTATAACCGAGTTTAATGACCAATGGCTTTAACACCTTAATGATGGAGACGATGGGAGCGAGAGAGAGCCCACAAGATCTTAGCAAAAAAAAAAAAAAAACCCTCTCATAATATTTCTTAACGACATTGGGGAATGTGTCTTGCTACGGTTGAAATGGCTTTAAAAGTGGTTTGGTGTGTCATGGCCGGAATTAGTTGCTGCTCAGGGGCCAATTTTCTCCACTCACACGAGTATTGTAATGCCCCCATACACTATGGGCCTTATTAACCCATTACACCCCGGAACGCATCTGTGCCATTTTAAGATTTTAGCTATAGCCATTATTTTATACTTTTGGCTATTCAAAAAATAGCAGATATACAAGCTCGGTGCCGCGCTATGAGCTTGTAGATCTGCATTTTTTGAAAACAAATTGTGAAAATGTGTGCGACTCTTTGAATATAGGCTATATATACTGTATATTTGAAAGCGAACATTTTTAACTCAAATCTTTACTCCTGGGGGGGGGGTCCTCCCTGGAACAAAATGTTTTGAGATGGGGGGGGGGGGGGGTCCGGGGTCAAATACATAATCATTTTGGGGGTCCTTGACATGAGAAAGTGTTGTTCCAGGGACCACCAGAAGCAAGGATTTGAGTTACAAATGTTCGCTTAAGAAATATATATATATTCAAAGATTTGCACACATTTTCACGATTTCTAAAAAATAGCAGATCTACAAGCTCATAGCGCGGCACTCGGTGCCGCGCTATGAGCTTGTATATCTGCTATTTTTTTAATAGCCAAAGACATCTAAAAATGACAGGGACACGTTCCCGGATTGAAGGGGTTAAAACAGAGCCCTGGCTTGGGATGGAGCTCAGAGGCACCGCGTGTCGGCCCCTAAGGTGGGTCACATGAGAGACACTGATTCAGGTCAGAGAAGGAACGAGCGTGTAAAGGCCAGGTGTATGGTCGCTGTCGCCGGGCGGAAAGGAAACCTATCTCCTATGTTTGAAATGTAAGTTCTTTACGTAAAATAATTTCGTAATATTGGTGTCCCACCTGAAAATGTACTTTCTATGTATTAACCCATTAAGACCTGAGACCGATTCTACAAATGTCTTCTAAATCCTAACAGTTTCTGAGAAACTATCGTTGCTATAACAGTGGTGCTCGCACGTTTGTCATGGACCCCCAAAATGATTATGTATTTGACCGCCGACCCCCAGCTCAAGATATTTTGTAATAGGTGCCCCCAGAAGCAATGACCAAATTTGACTGGAAGACAGTCATCTAGCATTTTTTCATTCTCATTTTTTCATGTCATATGAAAGCAGGGAATCATATCAAAATAATGATGTACAGTATTGGTTAATAAGATTGAGTGTATAGTTTTGAAACTACAGCTTATAGAACTGAAGTCAAGTTAAAACTCTTAAGTAGAGAAAACACCACTTGAATTAGCGGTTGCTAGCTATATCTTAGCTACATGTTTATGCATTTATTTCATATTCACATGTCGATTTAAGCTCTCTCACATTTATGTCAGACATATTCGAGTCTAACTGGGCCATTAATAACTCATAAACAAGTTTTTCTGCTTTCCTGAAGAATGGGCACCAGACAAAAACAGTCACTAATATCTACGCAGTGATTTTAGTCTGGCCATGCCAAGCTACAAGTTCATATCACTGCACTCGGTGCCGCACTATGAGCTATTTTTGAAGTATAAATTATGGTTAAAGAGCTGCAGAGACAGGGAGACTCAACAAACACACCACAGCAATGATTGCTATAAGAATATTTACCTTTTTAACAAAACTAACTCACCTTTAAGAAAATACACATAGTTGTGTTGTTGTTAAACAAGACATTCCCCCAGGTTTTAATTATAGTTTGAGAAGCAAAAGAAGAAATGCAATATTCCTAAACATGTAATATCCAACGCATTACAGACTGAGAGAGATAGACCCTCAATGGGGACATTGTGTTGTTTCTCTGCCCCAAATTCCATGAAATCTGATCAGTGGCGTCTTTCTCACAAGTCATTTGGCACCGTGTCTGGTGTGCTGTGCTGCTTGGCATCCGCTCAACACTGGCCTCGATTCCCAGCTGCAGATTATTGTTATTGTCTGATCCACATACAAGCCCAGAGCAACCCAGTTCCAGTGGCGGAAAGTAACTGTACTTAAGTAAAATGTTGAGGTATTTTGTACTTTACTTGAGTATTTTCAATTTCCAATACTTCTACTTCTACTTCTACTACACCACATCTCAGATCCAAATATTGTACTTTTACTCCACCACATTTATTTAAAACACTTTTAGTTACTTTGTAGATTTTGATTATTATTACAAAACCTACATTAACCACTTCAGCTCTGCATACATTTTTCGGCCATTTGAAAATAGCCGATCTGCAAGCACACAATGCGTCAAACCGCTCATTTCTCAAAATAGTAGATCTATAAGCTCCCAAAACCGTTGCGATGCGTTGGTCTTGTAGATTGGCTTTTTTATCATTAATAATCTTAAAGGACCACTTCACCCATTTTCAACTTATCTTCGTATAATTGGTCCTCACTAATCCTCATGACAAAACGGTACAATTTTTTTCTACTCGGTCTGTGTCTCATAGAAGGACTGTGGACAGTCCAGAAACCCGGCGTCTACCAGTGACATCATCGTTAAGCAGGATTTTTTTCCCCCAACAAGATTTCACTTTTTGTTTTAGATTTTTATGAAGGTGAGAACAATGGCTTCTATTATTGCATTGCAACTTTCCAGGAATAGAAAGCCTGCAGTTTCTATAAGCTTCGATTCCCCATCGATGCTGTCACTGGTAGACAGGATTCTGAACTGTCCACAGCCCTCCTTTGAGACACTGACCGAAGTAGGATTTTTTTTAATACCATTTGCATGAGCATTAGTGAGGACCTAGTATATGAAGTTAGGTTGAACATGGGTGAAGTCGTCCTTTAACCATTAATACCTGGAACGCATCTGTGTCACTTTTAGATTTCTTTAGGCTATTCAAAAATAGCAGATATACAAGCTCATAGCGCGGCACCGAGTGCCGCGCTATGAGCTTGTAGATCTGCTATTTTTGAAAAATCGTGAATTATTTTTATTTAATTTTTTTTCTGAATTTATTTTAGGATTTAGAAACTTTTTAGACGCGGCCTCAGGTCTTAATGGGTTAAGTGTTTTGCCGATTATTTGGGGGCCCACTCGCAATATCTCCACGGCCAGCGCCGGTTCTAGGCTGATCAGCGCTCTAGGCGAGATTCCTCTGATGCGCCCCCGAGCGGGTTTTGGGGCGGATTATGACACGTTTTTGGCTACTTTATTTCGGTTTTAGGGTTAGGGTTAGGTTTAGGGTTATGTTATTTAATTCAGATTTTACCGATTTATTATCATTATTATTATTTTTTCCCGTCTTTTTTTGCCGCCTCTCCAAACTGCCGCTCTAGGCGGCCGCCTAGGTCGCCTGTATGGACGCGCCGGCCCTGTTCACGGCCCCACAAGTGGGCCCCCCGCCCCACAGGTTGGGGAATCTGCTGCCTTAGATCACACTTGCTTGCTCTCCCACTGGATCTGTGTGTGTCCCACAGACTCCCCCCCTTTCTCTCTCTCTCTCTCTCTCTCTCTCTCTCTCTCTCTCTCTCTCTCTCTCTCTCTCTCTCTCCCTCCCAGTGGTGGAAAGTAACTAAGTACATTTACTCAAGTACTGTACTTAAGTACAATTTTGAGGTATTTGTACTTTACTTGAGTATTTTCCAATTTCCAATACTTTTACTTCTACTCCACTACATCTCAGAGGCAAATATTGTACTTTTACTCCACTACAATTATTTGAAAACTTTAGTTACTAGTTACTTTTCGGATATAAATTATTATATTATAAAACATACATTAACCACTTTAGCCCTATTTTATACACAGGCTATTTGAAAATAGCAGATCTACAAGCTCACAACGCGTCGCATCGCGACGCGTTGTGAGCTTGTAGATCGGCTATTTTCAAATATTTAGTACTTTTACTTTTGGTACTTTAAGTACATTTTGATGCCAATACTTTTGTACTTTTACTCAAGTAAATTTTTTATTCTGGAATTTTACTTGTAACAGAGTATTTTTATATTGCAGTATTGGTACTTTTACTTAAGTAAAGAATTTGAGTACTTTTTCCACCACTGCTCCCTCCCTACAGTGTAAAAACAATGGAGTCGGTGAGACAGAGCAAGGCTAATGGATTCACCGCCGCCTCTTTGCCCACCTTCGCCTTTCATGTGCAAAACTATTCATCGAGTCTTGATGGCGGCGCCCAAGCATGACACTGATTCATTTAAATGACCCAGAAAAGTAAAAATGAAAATCTTTCATAACACCTGCAGAGATAGCAGAGAGAGAGAGAGAGAGAGAGAGAGAGAGAGAGAGAGAGAGAGAGAGAGAGAGAGAGAGAGAGAGAGAGAGAGAGAGAGAGAGAGAGAGAGAGAGAGAGAGAGAGAGAGAGAGAGAGAGAGAGAGAGAGAGAGAGAGAGAGAGAGAGAGAGAGAGAGAGAGAGAGAGAGAGAGAGATGAATGCAATTCAGGTAAGGATGTTTTGAATCAGCGTTTTTTTATCTGTAGGTGGTGCAAATATTTGCTCACATATTTTTTAATGCAATGTTTTATATCTCCAGCGTCGGTTCACATAGATTTTTCTTGGGGTTGATTGAATTCTCTATTTATTTATTTTTTTGGTTACCAGTGCATATGCGTGCGCGTCTGATATGCGAGAGGACGGGCATGTGTCCGGCGCTTAAAACACGTATACTTTAAGTACTCCCAAAAAGTGAAAAGTACATAAAAGATAATGCATGGGGGAAAAAACACGATATTTTACTCCTATTCCTGGTTGTAAAGCTGGTGATAACTGCTGCAGTATCTGCTGAATTTAGTTTATCGTCAGGTCAACGTTTTCTACCTTTTTAATATCGATATACATTCCACCAGCGCTCATGCTGGCTGTTGTGTAGAGAGAAGGAAATGTGTTTTCCACGCGTCATTGTTTATGTCCTCTAGTTGCTTCCTGTTTTGTCAGGTGTTGCCTTAATACGTGCCCTTACGCACCTGTCAGCCTCTTTAAATACAGCTATAAATGAATACCTCTCATGAATTTATGAAGGACACTTGCCTTTGTAGATGCTCTATCCATTTCAGTTTGTCCATGCGTGTGTGAAGGCATACGTGTGTGTGTGTGTGTGTGTGTGTGTGTGTGTGTGTGTGTGTGTGTGTGTGCGTGTGCGTGTGCGTGCGTGTGCGTGTGCGCACGCAGCCATGGGGTGTTTTTTTCTGCACATTAAGTTCTCATGGACTTTTCAAAGACTTCACCCTCCCATATGGCTTTCATAATGGAAACGTGTCGGATGCGTTCGCCGAACAGTTTTCAAGTGTTTTGATTCCATGAAAATGGAACAAAAAAAAAAAAACTAGAAAAAGGTCCAGGGCATGGCTCTGCATTTGAGCAGCTTGTTCAAAGAGCTCCTGAATGGGCGACTGAGGCGTCTAAACTTGCTTTTGCTGTTTGTAAACAATTATTCAATTTGTCATGCCGAAGCAATATTAAGCAAGTCAAAACGCACTGAGGCTACAATTTGACACCGACACCGTGCCTGCCTCCCATGCTGTATGAAAAACAAGCATATCGTTTGCTGTCAAACAAGAAAACCTCCTCTCTCCATATTCTAACTTTTTGTGCTTTTTTTCGTAAATTAACGCCCTACTTGATCATACTACAGCGTCACACAAAAGCATCAAAAGTAGCAGATCTGCAATAGACGCGTTTTGAGCTTGTAGATCTGCTACTTTTGCCGTTTTTGAAATTGAATCCTGAAAAATAACCATTTTGGACATAGGCCTATGTGGTTTCCACCCGACGGAGACGATATTCGTATAAATATCCCATTCGGCGTCGTTAAGCAAGAAATGTGCTTCGGCGAGGGCTTTTTTTTTTTGCCCAGGTAAGACTGTGGGGTAAATTGGTTTGATACAGACTGTGCAAAAGCTCTCCGGTTCGTTTTCCCGTTTGTTGATGACAGTTGAGATTAAACGGTTACTCTTGGCTGGAATTCAACCCCTTTCGCACTGTTGGGATCGTACGGTGTGTGTATATATCTACAGCATTTACTGTAGATTCACTCTCAGCTATATACTTTTGGTTGAAATTCATAGATGTGCAAATTAAGGGTGGTACTAGTCTGCCTGCTAAGAAAGGCGTTATGCCTTTGTTTTTTAACCCATTAAGACCGAGAATGCATCTGTGTCATTTTAGATTTATTTGGCTATTCAAAAATAGCAATAGTCGTGAACATTTGTCCAAATCTTTGAATATATATATTTTTGAAGCGAACATTTGTAACTCAAACATTTGCTTGCGGGGGTCCCTGGAACAGCATATTTTCAGGCGGGGGTTGGCGGCCAAATAGATGTAATTTTGGAGGTCCTTGACGTGAAAAAGTTTGAGAACCACCTCTATATACTATTTAGAGTATAGGGTTTAAGTGATTAATATAGGTAATATAATATACCACCAACAGAGGTAGCCTATATGATTATGAGCCAAATAACCATGTTTAGTGCTATTATTCAGCAACATTTTTCTTTGTGTTTATGAATATATATATATATATATATATATATATATATATATATAATATATATATATATATATATATTATAACGTACAGCTTTTGCATTTTACACCAAATTTACGATTGCACTCTTTATACGTTTAATGACCTGTGAGTCAAATCCTCTCTGTACAGTATGAAGTACAAAAACCCACATGAGCTAATAAAAAAAAAAAATGCTTCTCATTGTCATTCTGGACCTCAGTCTGCCATGTGGCTACTACGCTTGTGGTCCCTTCACGGCTGATTAAACCCCTAATACACTGTGATAGACTGTCTCTCATGTTCCTGCCCCCCCCCCCCCCCCCCCCACACACACACACACACACACACACACACACACACACATAGCAGTGCAACGAGGTCAAACGGTCGGCGAGCAGGAAGTTGCGTCATGCGACATCGCATCGTTGGCCGTGAACCTTGCGTGGAATTTCCACATACTTCCTGGGCATATTTTTGTACTTAAGTAAAAGTAGAAATACCACAATTTACGAGGCTTGTGTTCAAAATTGCACATGAACAAAGGTAATGGCATCAGCATGTACTTGAAGTACCAAAGTAAAAGTAAAATGTCAAACTTTAAAAATTGCCAAAGTAATGAAACAGGACGTAACTGCTTAATGTAAGTTTTGCAATAATAATCTTAATATGCAAAGTAACTAGTAACTAACTACAGCTGTCACATAAAAGGGAGTGGAGTGAACAGTACAATATTTGCCCTCTGAGATGTAGTGGAGTGGAAGTATAACGTATAGGAACCTGGCAATACTGCAATGAAGTCAAAGTACCTCAAAATTGTACGTATACAGTACTTTGAGTAAATGTACTTGGTTTGAACCATGTGGAATTTCCACATACTTCCTGGACGGTCCAAACCCCCTCGCCGGGGGGCTTATCTTCTCTTTTTATGAAGGAGAGCATTCTCTCAGAGAGCTGGGGAAATACCATGCCAGGGGGACCCGGGGACCCCCCCCCCACCCCCCTCATCATCTTCCTAAAAATGTCTGTAAGAAACTATTTTTCCATCCCGGGCTTCTATTTTTGGGGGGAAGTGATCCCCGGGATAAAAAGTGCATTTCTTCATGGGAGGGAGTGACTTTTGTGTTGGAGACACAGTCTCTCTGTGTTTGTTCCACTGTGACTTTTAACCCAATAAGACCAGGAACACATCGGTGTAATTTTTATTTTATTTCTTTGGCTATTCAAAAATAGCAGATATACAAGCTCAAGATATCCAAAGTATGAAAAAATGGTTATAGCTGAAATCTTAAAATGACACAGATGCGTTCCCGGTCTTAATGGGTTAAAGAGTGCTTCTCCAAAATGCGGTCCGGAGACCCCCAGGGGTCCTTGGTGGGTGGGTTAGGGGAGATCCAGGCAGTCCCAGCAAAAAGAGGAACAGTTTAACTATTTTTATTAACAAGGAAATAAAACAAAAAATACAAATATAATACCAAAATTGCCTAAATGCACAAAATAGAGACGCCAGGGGTTGAAAGTGGTTCATTTCACCATAATTTCACCAGATAATAGGTAATCCAATTAGAGAATGCACTGTCAATTAGAGAATGCACTGTATAAGAATGACTTAAGATCATAGTTTCCCTGTCCCCCATCGATTTGGGGAAGAATTAAGGTGGGGGTGTGTGTGTGTGTGTGTGTGTGTGTGTGTGTGTGTGTGTGTGTGTGTGTGTGTGTGTGTGTGTGTGTGTGTGTGTGTGTGTGTGTGTGTGTGTGTGTGTGTGTGTGTGTGTGTGTGTGTGTGTGTGTGTGTGTGTGTGCGCATTTGAAAACTTGTGAAATAGGACATTGTCATGCATAATGAGTACTTTTACTTGTGTACTTTAAGTTTTCATACCAACACTTTTGTACTTTTACTCAAGAACATTTTGATTACCAGACTTTTGCCTGTAACAGAGTGTTTCTACATTTCAGTATTGATACTTTTACCTAAGTAAAACATTAGAATACTTCCACCACTGTAGATAGACAAATAGGTAGATAGATAGATAGATAGATAGATGGATATATGCTGGCATCATGCAGCTTGTGGCCTGACTTGAACTCAGGTTGTGAACAATGGAAGCCTTCCCCCTGGGTGTGGGCTCTGGCCTACATACATCATTTGTGCCTCTGACTGCTATAGTCTAGCTCTCAGCTTCCCAGAAAACAGAGCAACATCTTGTCAGGCATCAATAATACATGCCGGTCGCCCCTGGTAATGTGAGTGAGAGCTG
This sequence comes from Gymnoscopelus braueri, assembly GCF_963280865.1. Taxonomy (NCBI): domain Eukaryota; kingdom Metazoa; phylum Chordata; class Actinopteri; order Myctophiformes; family Myctophidae; genus Gymnoscopelus; species Gymnoscopelus braueri. Next base: position 14,170,987 of record NC_137626.1, read on the forward strand.
GAATCATCGAGGAGGCCAGATCGGAGAGAGAACACACAAACAATCTGTTGTTGTTTTTTGTTGTTGTTCGTTTTTACCTTTTGGTTGTTGGCCGACCTCCAGGATCACACACACACACACACACACACACACACACACACACACACACACACACACACACACACACACACACACACCTTCCCCAGTTCCCTCTCTCGACGATGGAGATCCGTGCCGTGTTCCGTGTTGCATGTTGTTGTCGTTGCTGACGGGCTAAACACATTTCTATCTCATACATCAGTGGTTCTCAAACTTGTTTGTGCCAAAGGACCCCCCCACCTCTCTCTCTCTCTCTCTCTCTCTCTCTCTCTCTCTCTCTCTCTCTCTCTCTCTCTCTCTCTCTCTCTCCAACCCTTCTAGTGTCTCCTCCGCAGTGGTGGAAAGTAACTTACAACTTTTTAGGTATCTTTAATTTACTGGAGTATTTCCCATTTTTGATACTTTAGCTTCTACTCCACTAAATCTCAGAGACACATATTGTACTTTTACTCCACTACAATTATTTGAGAACTTTAGTTACTAGTTACTTTGTAGTGTTTTGATATTATTATAAAACATACATTAACCACTTCAGCCCTATACATTTCGGCCATTCGGAAATAGCCGATCTGTAAGCTCACAATGGTAAATGGTGCATTTATATAGTGCTTTTATCCAAAGCTTTTTTACATAGATTGTGCATTACATTCACACACATTCATAAACCGTGATGGCGGAGGAAACCATGCAAGACACCAATCTGCTCATCGGGAGCAATTAGGGGTTCAGCGTCTCAGCTCAAGGACACTCCGACACTAACTCCGGAGGAGCCCGGGATCGACCCGGGAACCTTGCGGTTCCCATCCAGCCGCTCCACCGGCCACTCTACCCCTGAGCCACTGCCGCCCCTACATTGTGAGCCCGTAGATCTGTTAGTTTCAAAAGAACTTTTATGCATTTAAAAACTTGTGAAAAGGGACATTTTGCATAATGAGTTCTACTTTTGGTACTTTATATACATTTTGATACCAATGCTTTTTTACTTTTACGCAAGTACATTTTGAATTCCAGACTTTTACTTGTAACAGAGTATTTCTACATTGCCAGTGGTGGAAAAAGTACTCAAATTCTTTACTTAAGTAAAATTACCAATACTGCAATATAAAAATACTCTGTTATAAGTAAAAGTCCAGAATTAAAAAAATACTTGAGTAAAAGTACTAAAGTATTGGCATCAAAATGTACTTAAAGTACCAAAAGTAAAAGTACTAAATATTTGAAAATAGCAGATCTACAAGCTCACAATGCGTTGCGACGCGTTGTGAGCTTGTAGATCTGCTATTTTCAAATAGCCTACTGTATGTATAAAATAGGGCTGAAGTGGTTAATGCATGTTTTATTATATCATAGTTTATATCTGAAAAGTAACTTGATAGGTTCTTGATCGTTATCTTAAACCCCCTTGCTGTTGATCACACACAGATAAAGAAGACACGTGACACACGAGATCTCTTTTACTCGACGAGGATTGTGACCACCATGTAACTCACTTCACAAGGTCCAAAATCACAATCGCGCACTCCCCTCCGTCCAAGCACTTTATTAGAAAAGGGGAGGGGACAGAGGAGTACAGAGGAGTGGAAACTTACTAACTGATAAGGACTGTCAGACATATTACACATTGGATTAATACATTGTAGGATATTCAATTAAATGAATACAATCAAAGAAAGAACTTATATACACATTATATATATCTTTATAGCTGCATCTAAATGCTGTAAACCGATCCTGTCATTTCCTGCTTTTGTTCATTTAATTAATACTCCTAAAAACATCAATCACATTTTTCTTGCTTTCACATTTTCAAAATGGATATCATACCAGGATTTTTATTAATCAAACCAACAACTCAACCATCTGCCTCTTCGCTTCCAGTGGCCTTGGGACTACTTTCTATGTCACTCTCAAATAGGGCTCGAAGAGAATACACACTCTCGTGTGGAGTGGAGCACTTGGGACAAATATCGTCATCAGTCTAAGACAACGCCGCATGTCTGCACGACCTTTTTATTGACCATACACTAATGGTCTTGCTTTGCGTCACTAACATTCTTGGAATTAATGTCATCTGAAATAAAAAAAACACCACATGTCCTTTTTATCAGAAACAAACACCACATGTCCTTTTTATCAGAAACGCAGACCCCTCCACTCGCAGCAGTCAAAAGGTCAAGAGTCCATCTATTCTGGACGGCCATTAACGACGCTGACTCAAACTCACGGTTTTGGGCCTCTTCAAATTGTCATTGTAGCATTGAGGAACAGGCTACGTCTATAGTTAATTGTCTCTACACGTAACATAAGCTTTCCCACTCCAAGATGGGGAAAGAGAGACAAACCAACCTTATTGGCACGGGATTACCAGTGAGATTGTATTTTTCTTACAACCTCCAATTCTTAGTTGATCTAAACAAACACTGGGGAGTCAGCATTAATGTCTGTTGACAAGTGTGTTCGTTGATCTGACCCTTCTGCACAGAGCCAGCGTGGACATAACAAAGGTTAGGCTTCCGAGTGACATACAGGCTTAACAGTGCTATTTAGGGCGTATTTCAACTGATGGTACGGTTTACACGGCAAATAGCTGCTGTTAGTTCAAAGTCATTTTCTCCCAAGGCTCACCAGCGATATTGGATTTCGAGGCATGTCACTTCTCATGACCAGTTGTGTGAAACAGATATATTTATATGTGTGCAACCATAAACATTCACATTTTAGTCTTAGCGATTTGATTAGCGTAAAAATATACCCAGCATTTAGATTTAGACGGTGAGAAACATTTTCGTCAACACTCCTCGATTTACGAGTAACTTTAATAATACAAATATATAATACACTCATAGAAATTAAAAAACTCACAAAAATACCAGGGGTGCAATTCTAGGTGTAATAGGAATGGGGAAGGAGATTATTCTAATGGGAGTCTTCTCCAGGTTTGGGTCTGACCGTAGCGCTATCAGCTCGGCCCCACCCGCTGCTGGCTTTAGCACTCCTATTACTTAAATGTCTGATAATGTTCGAACCAATTTACAGTGGCCTTTTGTGGATCCAAATAACACGTTTCACAGCAATTGTGTTGGTGACCAGGACTCGGAACGGACCCTCTCAGCGCAGAGTTGGTCCTGGTCCTGTCGCTTGATGATCTTTATCACGGCATGCAGATCACCAGTGCTTCAGTCCCTGTAGGGAGAGAGAAAAGACTAGACAGATAATTTGCACTTTGGACTATTTTCATGTAAAGCTCCACTAATGTGATGCATTATGGCTATGGCCGTTTTGACACATCTGTACTTCAATCTAGTTTTACAGTATCATCACTTTTCAATAAGTGGAAATAATAGTCTTACATATGGCCTTTCGTTACCTTTTCATTGTCTAAAAACATGTACAAAACTGTTTAGCATAATTTTGAAAAATTATAAGTGTGAAAATGCTGCTTAATTATATATTATATGTGTACCATCCCTCCTGTTTGAGATATGACCTATGGTCATGACTCAACTTCAGATCCTAAGTGTGAAATGGTCTGTGTCACTGGTGGCAGACATAACAAATAAAAACTCTCAATGTGAAGCGCGACTAGGTTCCTTTTTATCTTATCTACATAAGCGTTTCCCAGGCGTAAAAGTGCCTCTGCTAGTCTACTGTGCAGCAAAAAATAAACAAAGTAGAAAATGCATCTTGGCTATTATTGTAGAGTCAGACATTTAACATCGATGCCCTTAGCGGCCTTGGGGTTCAAAAATACCACAACGAACTTTAGTGAGATGAGGTTGAGTACATATCAAAAATTTACACAGGTTCCAGGTCTTAATGGGTTAAGAGACATTTGGAGTAAAACCTAGAGGCCTTCACTTAGCACCTTACTCTTTCAACAAGACATAAATCATTTAAAAAAAACTTCTTTAACTTCAGCAGTTTGGATAAAGGACTTAGTATAATCAGGAAGGGCCAACACAGAGACCAAAATGTGCATCATCTGTCTTAACTTAACAAAAACGTCTTCTGCTTACGCAATTCAAACTATATGGGGCATACTGCAAGGAGCTCTCTCTTATTCTTGGGTTTTGGTGCTTGTATCTAAGCTGCTCTTCTATCTGAATGTAAACAGTGGCCTGCTACTCTTCCCCCATACTTTCACATGTGGGAGATTCTACTACTAAATCAACAGAAGAGATAACGTGAGACGAAACCTGACAACGTGGCCTTAACATTTAGCTATTTCCCTTGAGAAAATGGCTGGACTATTAACAAACTCTTGCTGATACTTAAACAATGAGTACAGATACTTTAAAGTTCCCAAACTGAGTAAATATACTTTAAATGAGTAGTTTGCCTCTGGCTTTCTCCTTTTTTCTCTCTCCATACTTAGCAGTCAATTACTATTATGTGGGTGAACTTAAATATGTGTGGTTATTATAATGTTCTGTTCAATGTGTAGAAATTATTTTATTCACTGTAAAGATCTTGTTCTTATCCTAACTAAGTGTACAGTATTTCAAACTTTATCTAGGCACTGCTGTATACTGGCCAAAAACTGTATCACACCCAAATTCACCACGTCCACCACGTGTAGACGTGCCCCAGGGAATCACGCACTTATCACTCACTTATCACATCCAAACCATACACCGTACACCCCTGAGATTGTTATGGGGGTTATACTAGATATATAGAATAAATATAGACAAAGCAGTTTACACGACTAGATTTCCCCGGAGGGGGCTGTCAGACCCACTGGCTTTCAACCACCGTGACAAACACACACTCAACTTGTACCAGTATACTCTTGCATCTAATAAAATGCAGTGGCTTTCGCCACTACAACACAACTATAACTGTAGTTGCTTATCTATGCACAACTACAACACACTTGTCAATATTACACCTAAGTAATAACAACAATATGTCCACACAAGGACCACACTTGTCAATATTACACCTAAGTAATAACAACAATATGTCCACACAAGGACCACACTTGTCAATATTACACCTAAGTAATAACAACAATATGTCCACACCAGGACCACTTACATGTTTCTTATAGGCGTGTGATCACGTTCAGATTTCGGCAGTCGTTCGTCGAAGAGAAGATTTCGGACTGGTGAACACCGGCCTGGCGCGACTTTACACCCCAGGGCTTGCAGGACCCTCTCAGATCTCTGGCTATCGATAGACTTGCGATGCGTCCTCTTCTCCTCTTCCAAAAACGACGTAGAAATCCGACACGAAGGACCAGTGAAATGATAGGTTCTTGATCGTTATCTTAAACCCCCTTGCTGTTGATCACACACAGATAAAGAAGACACGTGACACACGAGATCTCTTTTACTCGACGAGGATTGTGACCACCATGTAACTCACTTCACAAGGTCCAAAATCACAATCGCGCACTCCCCTCCGTCCAAGCACTTTATTAGAAAAGGGGAGGGGACAGAGGAGTACAGAGGAGTGGAAACTTACTAACTGATAAGGACTGTCAGACATATTACACATTGGATTAATACATTGTAGGATATTCAATTAAATGAATACAATCAAAGAAAGAACTTATATACACATTATATATATCTTTATAGCTGCATCTAAATGCTGTAAACCGATCCTGTCATAACTAGTAACTAAAGTTTTCAAATAATTGTAGTGGAGTAAAAGTACAATATTTGCCTCTGAGATGGAGTAGAAGTAAAAGTATTGGAAATTGGAAATACTCAAGTAAAGTACAAAAACCTTAAAATTGTACTTAAGTACAGTACTTAAGTAAATGTACTTAGTTACTTTCCACCGCTGAGTATTGCTACATTAACTCAGGTAAAACATGTGAGTACTTTTTGATGATGTCCAAAATGTTGTATTCGGCAAAAAAAAAACACACACTTAGAAACACAACACATCGCGCTCCCCATCGTATCGTATATAGCCTCCATGTCAGACTCTCCGTCCCCCCAATTATTCAAGAGTTTTTTTGGGCCCCGCGTGTGCCAACGACAGCTCAAGGTTAATGGGCGAACGGTGCCGGGCCGCAGTGGCCGTTATACGAGCAAAATCTGGAGAGGGGGGGGGGGGGTAGGGTGGGGGGGGTTATACGCTTGTTTATTCATGACAGTATGGTTGGCTCATTATGTGGTAGAGACGGCATGCAGCGGGGACGTAACAGTTGACATCTAACTTCACAGCGAGGCCTGTATCGGGGCGAGGGGCCAAAGCGGGAGGAGGAGAGCCCTCATGTGGAGATCTGGGCGCGTGCGAGCTATGGAAGTCAAGCAGCATCTGGGGAGAAGACACCGCTACGTTACTCATCTCCGGCTGATCCATGCGTGTGTACCGTCGCTGTCGGGTTCACTGTGTTAAGTGACTTAACACAACCCGGGTCACAGGCACGCTTAAAGGACGACTTCACCCATTTCACAACCTATATCTTCGTGTAGCAGGTCCTCACTAATGCTCCTGTGTCTCATAGGAGGGCTGTGGAACACTTCAGAACACTTCAGGACTTTTGTTTAATTCATATTAACACGAGAACAATGGCTTCCATAGCATTAGGGGTGGGACGATATGGGTACCTCACGATACGATATGTATCACGATATTAGGCCCACGATAACAATATATATCACGATATCTGAAAATGCCGATATATTGCGATATCACGATATATTGCATGAAATTTCACCAACGATATATCACGATATCTGAAAATATCGATATATTGTGATATCACAATATATTGCATGAAAATTCACCAACGATATATCACGATAGTCCTTGTATTCAATTCATAAACACATAAAATAGCACCAAACAGTTCAAAATCATCATTACACAAATACAGAGTAGGAAAAACAACGTATCACAAACTTAAAAAAAGTTTTTATTTTTCTTTCTTTTTTTAATATCGATATTTTCCGGGAGGATATCGATTATTTATCGCGGGAGAAAGTATCGCGATATATCGATATATTGATATATCGTCCCACCCCTACATAGCATGCTATAGTGTAACTTTCCAGGAATAGAAAGCCTGCAGTTTCTATTAGCTTGGATTCCCCATCGATGATGTCACTGGTAGACTAGCCTCGGAAACCCAGGCTTTTTTTTTTGTTACAAAAGAAAAAAAGCCTGGGGGAGCGATGCAAGAACGATGGTCTTGGACCTTGTTATCTCCTAACCAATCAGAGTGCAGAGGGGCGTCGCTCTAAATTTGGTGACGTCAGCGTGCTCCGTGCACAGGCCGAGGGGGGGAGGGGAGGGGAGGCGGGGACATAGATTGGTGAAGCAATAGGAAACCACGCACAAATCCAGGCGGCTGTGTTTGGGTCCGCCCTTCAAGACCATGGATTGAGCTCGTAGCCTCAGGCTACTGGTAGACAGGTTTCTGTACTGTCCACACAGCCCTCCAATGAGACACAAAGTGAGTAGTCTCGCGTCGCCAGACAATTTTCAAATGTTTCCGGTCATACTGTATACAGTCTGGGGCTCGGAAGCTCTGATCATGACTGAAATATAAACCGGATTTGAAGCCTCCTCCCCACTGACGATATTTTTAAATATATTTTCGTGAACGGAAGTGCCAGCTTCCTCTCTCGGATTTCGGGAGGTGTGGTTCCAGACTCTATGTAGCATTCGGAGATTGTGGAATAGCTGTCTGGCTCCGCGAGACTACAGAGTGAGTAGACAGAAATGCTGCCATATTATCATGAGCATTAGTGAGGACCAATAATATCAAGACAGGTTCTTTTTTGACCACTTAATAATATGTTTGATATTTGTTTGATAATAGCACACATTTTCAAATTCCAAAATGGCAGCTCTACAAGCTCACAATGTGTCACGATGCAAGGCCTTGTGAAAGTACAAAGTACGAAGACGTATATGGAGCTAAATTGGTTAACTCTTTAAGACCTGAGAACGCATCTGTGTGTCATTTTTAGATTTTGTTTGGCTATTCAAAAATAGCAGATATACAAGCTCATAGCGCGGCACCGAGTGCCGCGCTATGAGCTTGTAGATCTGCTATTTTTGAAAAATCGTGAAAAATGTTGTGCAAATCTTTGAATATATATATATATATTTAAAGCGAGCATTTCTAGCTAAAATGTTATTGCTTCTGGGGATTCTACAAATGTCTTCTAAATCAGTTTAAAACAGTTTTCTGAAACACTTATGTTGCTATAATATTAATGTCAGTGTCAAGGAGCCCCACAACGATATGTATTTGGCTGCGGACCCCCATCTAAAAAAAAATATTCCAGGGACCCCCAGAAGCAAAGATTTGAGTAAAAAACAATTGCTTTATAGATATATATTCAAAGATTTGCAAAAAAAAAACACGATTAAAAAAAAAAATAGCAGATCTACAAGCTCATAGCGCGGCACTCGGTGCCGCGCTATGAGCTTGTATATCTGCTATTTTTGAATAGCCAAAAGTATAAAATATGGATAAAGTGGTTACACAGATGCGTCCCCCGGTCTTAAAGGGTTAAAAAGAAAAATCCCTCCCCCTTTTGTTTTAACAAATCGAGCTCTGAACCAGTATTTGTTGTAAGTAAAATTGTTCCCTGTTTCTTGAGGTGAAAGCTGACAGAGTCAAGCAGCGCAGCGTCACCTCACACAAGTGGAAAAACGTTGTCATTGGCTCTGTCCCATTAGCAGACACAAAGTGCCACATGGCACCGGGCGACGGGTTGCTAATGCGGGATTTGTGTCACCGCGTGACACCGTGTTAATCCTTTAAGACCGGGAACGCATCTGTGTCATTTTTAAGATTTCTTTGACTATTCAAAAATAGCAGATCTACAAGCTCGTAGATCTGCTATTTTTGAAAAAAAAAATGAATTTTTTTGAATATATATTTATATATAAAGCGAACATTTTTAACTCAAATCTTTGCTTCTGGGGGGGTCCCTGGAACAGCATTATGTTGAGATGGGGGTCCACGGCCAAATACATATATTTTTGGGTGGTCCTTGGTATGAAAAAATGTTGAGAACCACTGATATTATAGCAACATAAAGTATTTTTTCAAAAAACTGTTAGGATTTAGATGACATTTTGTAGAATCCCCAGAAGCAAAGATTTGAGTTACAAATGTTCGCTTTAAAAAAATATATATATTCAAAGATCTGCAAAAAAAAATCTCGATTTTTCAAAAATAGCCGATCTACAAGCTCGTAGCGCGGCACTCGGTGCCGCGCTACGAGCTTGTATGTCTGCTATTTTTGAATAGCCCAAATCAATCTTAAAAATGACCCACAGATGCGTTCCCGGGTCTCAACGGGTTAATCCTACAGGCTGTGGTCCTGTTGATGATCACCTGTTCACCGGGTGAGAGGAGTCAGACAGAGAGTCACGCGTCCCCAAAAACTCCTGTGTTTTCCTCTGTCAAATTATGTGGCACAGTTTGTGTCATTATCCTGTGTAACCACGTGAATCCTATAGCAGCCATGCCTATTCTGGGGGGCGAACGTGTAGCCGAAAATAGACGATTTCTCTCTCTTTTGTGAGATATTTTCGGCAAAGAGGTTTAGTGTAGTATAGAGCCCAGGGGGACTCTGTCGGTCAAAATGGCAAACAGAAACTGACAAATGAGCTTGTTTGATGTGTGTGTGTGTGTAGATTGTACATACAGTACATGTGTAGGAGTATCCTATATATCGTCACTGTCGGGTTGAAACCTTGTCTAAAACGTTATTTTGTCGGAACTCGGAAATTACAAAAATAAATGGATCGTAGGTAGTTAATATTACATAATGTAGTTATTGTAGTCACAATGCCCTTGTTGATACTTTACATTGGATCAATAGCTATAAAACCCACTGACACACTGAACAACTCTCACTTTCAAATTATTTCAAAAACAGCAAAGAATAGCCGATTTTCAAGCTCACAAAACGTCGCGGCGCGTTTTGAGCTTGTAGATCAGTTGTTTTCGCTATACTTGTGCACGACAGTCTCGTACGATAAAAGTAGGGCATTTGATTATGAATAAACAAGCAAACTCAAAAACATGCGAAACATACGAGGATTATGCCCTGACGGGCAGCAATGGCGTTCATTTGTGTTGCATCAAAGCCCAATTGTGTCTCATGGCATGTTGGCGTGGGTGTGTGTGTGTGCGTGTGTGTGTGCGTGTGTGCAAGAACGCATTTCCAGGAAAGCGTTTGTGTAATAATAGCATTTTTTGCGCAGCCTGTTTGGGAAGGAACAATGTTCTGTAGCTCTGCAGCACATTTTCCTTTTCTTGTTGTCGGGCGGAAACCTCATATCTTCCATTTAAGAACTGAGGAGGTTGATTCTACAAAATGTCTAATAAATCCTAACCGTTTTTTAAATGTTGCTACATCAGTGGTTCTCAAACTTTTTCATGCCAAGGACCCCCAAAATGATATGTATTTGGCCCCGGACCCCATCTCAAAATTCACGATTTTGCAAAAATAGCAGATCTACAAGCTCGAGTGCCGCGCTATGAGCTTGTAGATCTGCTATTTTTGAATAGCCAAATAAATCGAAAAATGACACAGATGCTTTCCCGGTCTGAATGGGTTAAGCAATTGAACGCCCTAAAGTAGTGAAAATAGCCAATCACGTGTGAGCTCGTAGATCGGCTATTTTCCAGTATTTAATTTCAATTATTCTAAATATTAATAAAATACACATTTATTTGAACATACAAGGTTTCCACCCAAAAGCGACGACCACATTGTACTAGTTTATCCCTCCCCAACCGACACTGTTTGGCTGGGCTGCAGTCTCTCTCCTCTGTTCCCGGGGATTATGTGAGATTTACATGGCACTGTAATAAGCAAGTCCTTCACCTTGGGACCTATTTTTAATCTTAATTAATTTCCGATAATTCCTCATTAACATTTGCAGACATAAGGGGCTCTCTGTTGCTGTAGAAGAAGCGCCCGTGGTTGATGCCCCACTATTTTTTTGAGGAAAAAAAAACGTTGAGGTCTTTAAGCGTCTCGCCCATGAGACCAGACCGAGCCACGGCAATTGGAACTCGCAGATATGAGAAAGAGAGAGAGAGAGTGAGACAGAGAGAGAGTGAAATAGCTCTTGCCCCTGTTTCTGCATGTGCATCCCTCCATCTTTTTTTTTTTTTGTGTGTGTGTTGTTGACATGACCTTGTAAGGTGCTGTTCGTTCGGTTGGAAGTATTTGGGTTACCATTTGTGCACATCTCACCTCTTACCCAGAATCCTTCATCTCACAGCAGGTATCCCGGGCAACGAGAGGATGCTTCTGAAAGATATTATATTATGGGACTCCAGTGAGGGCAAGCCAGTGAGAGAGAGAGAATGAGAGAGAGAGAATGAGAGACTGACTGCCAAATTATAATTTCCGCATCCGCATATAGCCGCGAGGGTTCTTCTCATGATGTACATTTTTGTCACCAGCTCATGTATGTCCGCTCGCCTCTCAGGTTTTGTGACTGTGCATGCTGCGTCATGCGTGGACAAGTACGCCCGACTGCACATGCTATACTTTAGCATGTATACCGCTATACCAGTGGTTCTCAAACTCTCTTTTCATGTCAAAGACCCCCAATGATACATTATGTGTATTTGGCTGCGGACCCTCTTAATGTTTTTTTTTTTTCTCAAAATTGTTTGTGATTTTTCAAAAATAGCAGATCTACAAGCTCATAGTGCGGCACAACGTGACGTGCTATGAGCTTGAATATCTGCTATTTTTGAGCAGCCAAAGTATAAAATATGGTTAAAGTGGTTAAAATAACTGTGATGCTATATTAACTAATTTAGCTAGGGACCCCCTGGTACCCCCTGGGGGTCCCCAGACCCCACATTGAAGCAATGCGCTACACAACAGAAAAAAATGACTCTCTGTTTGAAGAAAAAAGTATAGGAAAGGTTGAGTGAGGATTAACCTTGAGCTGTCGCACATTGTGGGCCAACTCTTGAATAATGAGGACGAGGGTCTGACATAAAGCTACACTTTGGAGTGTGTGGGGGCGAGAGAGAGACAGAGAGAGGGAGGGAGAGGGGGAGAGAGAGAGACACTGAAGGCCAAATGATACTTTTCCACATGTGTGTGAGGGGCTCTGCTAGGTTTCGCGTGACGTAAATATCGCCACCAGCCCATTATGTCCGCTTATGCCCTCCCAGATGGTATGACTTGTGCGTACATTATGGATATCAACCAGCTCAGCGGTCTGGTGGTTAGAGTGTTGGCCCTGAGACTGGGAGGTTGGGGTTCGATCTCTGGTCGGGTCATACCAAAGATTATACAAAATAATGGAACCCAACACCTCCCTACTTAGCACTCAGCATCAAGGGATTGGGGGTAAGACCCTGTGACATGCTAGCATCATGTCCAGGGGGTGTATGAATGAATGTTTTCTTTGTGTATGCCACCATTTTGGCCCATCCCATATGGGATTATTATGCCACATTACACAAAAAGAAAACAACTGACATTAACACATTTAAGTCCTGCCTTATAACATACCATAAACATGCATACATGTGTACATACATGAACAAAATAAGGACAGATAAGACAATGCCATTGTACATGTAAATGGCCCTCCTCCTCATTCAGTGCCACTGGACGTCTAAAACGTCCGTTGTAATAAGCCCTGTGCCACTGGACGTCTAAAACGTAAAAAAAAAATATATATATATATATATTTTGTTTTCTTTTAAAAGATATGATGATTTGAAAATGTTCTGCTCCATTCACTTCTTGTTTAGCCTCGATCTCCAGGCTTTTATTGTTTAGTGTTTCACTTCCCAACCAACCAGAGTGCAGTGGGCGTCGCTCGTAATGTTGTGTTAACGGGGCGGGGGTTGACGGACAGATCGGTGAACCAATGGGATCAGCCGCAATCTCTCGCCGGCTCTTTACACCCGCCCCTCTATACACGAAATCAGGAGCGTTGGGGCAGTCTACTTCTTGTTTAACTTCTTTCTGAAAAAGGCTGTATCTCGGCTCCTAAGCACTTTTTTTTTTACAATGAATTTTGGCTGTGGCACTGAATGGCACAATGAATTTTGGCCAGTGGCACTGAATGAGTTAACCAGGCCTTTTCAAGAAATGAAATGAGAAGAAAAAATCATGTTGACAGAGACGTTTCAGTTCCTCCGAGTCATCCAACCACTCAAATTCATACTTTGGTTATATTATATTTGGTTATATTAAAAAGTCTCTGCCTGATAGAGTTGTAGAACGGGCAATACAAAACAAAATGCATTTCATTTTCAATTTCCTTAACTCTTTAACTGCCAGAGTAATAGTGTAATGGTGTCACGCCACTCACTGCCAGCGAAAACGAGCGATTTTTACTGTACCTTAGAAAAATCATGGAATATTTTCTGTGACCACCGTCCTCACGGCGATCGCCTCATTACACGCACTCGTAGAATCGGAAAAAATAAAAAATGTCCGGTCGCAGAATCTGACGAGAAATCCTCCTCAACAGTATAATACTTGGACATCAAGCACCCTCATGCTACAGAAACAGGAGATAGGCTCCTGCCCTATGGGCCGCTTGGCGAGGCTTACTTACGTATACATTAACCCATTAAGACCTGAGAAGATTCTAGAAATGTCTTCTAAATCCTAACAATTTTTTGAAAAAAATATTTTAAAAAAAAATTCGCGATTTTTCAAAAATAGCAGATCTGCAAGCTCATAGCGCGGCACTCGGTGCCGCGCTATGAGCTTGTAGATCTGCTATTGTTATTATTACAAGCATGTGACAACAATATAAGAACTTGAACTTGACGTGATGTTGGTTGGCAGGTTTTTTTTTAATGGAATTATACCAGCAGAAGAGAACAGGAACCTGAATAAAAGAGAAACCGCTTGAAAGTTTGTTGAAGGAGTTTCTCTGCATCTGAGAGGTCTTGGGAGGATAACAGGGAATGCACAGAAATAATTGATGGGAAGATGGAGTTAAACTAGGACAGTGTATTATAGGCCTCTTCTCTCAATGGTCTCTTGTCATGGCACCAGTGGTCGAAAAAGTACTCAAATGTTTTACTTTAATAAGTAAAAGTATCAATACTGCAATGTAGAAATACTCTGTTACAAGTAAAAGTCAGGAATAAAAAATGGACTTGAGTAAAAGTACAAAAGTATTATGTACTAATTGTAGTGGAGTAAAAGTACAATATTTGCCTCTGAGATGTAGTGGAGTAGAAGTAAAAGTACTGAAAATTGAAAATACTCCTGTACAGTAAAAAATCCTCAAATGTCTACTTAAGTACAGTACTTGAGTAAATGTTACTTTACACCACTGCATGGCACATTGGTGCAATGTTCTTTAAGTTGTCTGTAAGAAGGTCATCGGGTGTGGCCTATAAGGGCTGCCAGATCTACAGCACCAGATCTACAAGCCCACAGTGTGAGCTGTTAGAAGAATCTGTCTTGAGAGATTAGTCACGATGGAACACTTGAGAGAATATCCGTTTCCATTAGAACATAACTTTATACTGGACATTGAACCACTTGAACCCCATGCAGCGTCCCTATTCTGGGGCGAGCCTTTGGCAAAAATAGCCGATCTACAAGCTCACAGCGCGTCGTGTTGTAGATCTGCTATTTTTGGCAAAGAGAGTTGGAGTTGATTGAAAAAGAACGCACCACGGACAGTGCAACTCAGGTCCGTTTTACTAAGTATAGAAGGTCTATGTATATTGGTCAATTCAAAATATTATCAAAGAATTCTGTGGCACCCCTGGACTTGTGTCATTATGGCACCCTAGGGTGCTACAGCCCCAACTTTGAGGAACCCTATAGAAGGATAGGCCTTGATTTAGAATCAGAGAGAGAGAGAGCCATGGAAAGAGGCTGGTCGATTAATAATTCATGTTCTGCAGATGATCTGTGAATAGCCCTGGTAAACAGGCTTTTACACTTTTTATGTTTATTTTTTTTCTTCCCCTTTTGAAATCAGCCACATTATACGACCGTCAGGAGCCGATAAAACACCTTTGCAATTTGGCATCTCCTTGTTGTGGCTTGCAGGGGGGGGGGGGTGCAGGAGTGGCCTTGCAAATGGAAAATGATTAATTTGGCGGTAATATTTATTTAGGCTGTCCTTTCATCTTCATTGTGTGTGTGTGTGTGTGTGTGTGTGTGTGTGTGTGTGTGTGTGTGTGTGTGTGTGTGTGTGTGTGTGTGTGTGTGTGTGTGGGGGTGGGGGGGTGGGTGGGTGGCCGGGTGTGTGTGGGCAATTTTCCTGGATCTCACTGGAGAAATGTTTGTTTTTATGGTTCAAATAATGTTATGTTTTTAGGCTTACAATTAGGGATTATGATTAGGATATTTAGAGGTTAGTTTTAGGAACTGGGTAATACAATAGTAGTAATTACAATACCATACAATGTGCGTGTCCAACAACTGCAAGTGGTGGCAATTCATTAGGCATCAGAAAGCACGGCGCAGTCCTTCAGAGGTTGCAGTGTAACCTCTCCTCTCTTCTCTAATTGATAAAGCGGAAATCCAGGGCCAAGGCGTGACGGGCGTCAATTCTGACGGTATAATTGTGTTGTTTTTTTTCGATGTCTCCATGAGGATGCTTTCTCCACAGCGCTGATACAGAGGAGACATTAGCTTACAGCACCGCGCAACATAGCACACATAAACCCATTGAATCCGGGAATGCGTGTCTGTCACTTTAAGATTTATTTGGCTATTCAAAAATAGCAGATTTAGCTCATAGTGTGGCACCGAGTGCTATGAGCTTGTAGATCTGCAATTAATATATATATATATATATATATATATATATATATATATATATATATATATATATATATATATATATATACAATTTTTTAACTCAAATCTTTGCTTCTGGGGGAACAAAGTATTTTGTGATGGGAGTCCGTGGCCAAATATATATCATTTTGGGGGTCCTTGACATGAAAAAGTTGGAGAACCACTGATATAAATAGCAGCATACGTTATATATGTTTTAACTGCTAGGATTTAGAAGACATTTTGTAAAATCTCCGGAAGCAAAGATTTCAGTTAAAAATGTTCACTTGGAAAAACATAATATATTAAAAGATTTGCACACATTTTTCACGATTATTCAAAAATAGCAGATCTACAAGCTCGTAGCGCGGCACCGAGTGCCGCGCTATGAGCTTGTATATCTGCTATTTTTGAATAGCCAAAGAGATCTAAAACTCGTAGGTTAACTTAATGGGTTAATGCAGATGCAGCTAGTGCTGCACACACAATTTTTTTCCCGCGTTGCCACCTAGCTTAGTTTTGCGATCACACCTAGCGGTGCAACAGCACCGCAAGCTGTAGGAAAACCCACTGAAGAGGAGATAGCGGCACTGCGTAAATAAAGTTATACGGTTCAAGAGCACATGTCTCTGATTCCTCCGGCTATAGGGTTCGCACTGAAAGCTGCTTGGTACTCCTGTTTTATTTGATTTGATTTATTTTACTTTTACCCTCTCCCCGTAAGGCTTCATGTAAGGACCATGTTCACAGCTAGCTAACCATTTTAAAACCTGGGGTTCCTACAAAAATAGCAGACGTGACATGTTGTTGGCTTGTAGATCAGCTATTCTCACTCTTAACAACACAACAACGTAACAAACCTTACAGGGGCTGAAGTGGTTAAATGAACACAGGAATTTACCAAGTCACATTTAATGTAGAGCATTCTCTCTCTCTCTCTCTCTCTCTCTCTCTCTCTCTCTCTCTCTGTAATATAGGAGCATGTGATGTGTGAATATTTTATTCCGTTATGTAAGAAGCCGTATCACCCCCAGAGACCTGTGGCCTGGTTCTGGCGCCTTCGCAAAACAAGCACACAAGTGTGTGTGTGTGTGTGTGTGTGTGTGGGGGGGGAGGGGAGGAGGGGGTTAGGGGGGTGTGACTGAGCGTACGAGAGTGGTGGGGGTGAGGGGGCTGTATGTGTATTAAAAGTGACATATCTGAGAGGAGGAGGATGAGAGGAACATTTGGGGCTGGGGATACAAATTTTGTATTTGTATCAAATTTGATGTTAAATCAGGGGTAATTTAACTCTGAGAGCGTACAATACACTCTCAGAGTTAGACACGTATGGGGGTCCCATGTCCCCCGGACCCGTCATTGAGAAACAGCGGAGTAGATGATCAGGAGGAACAGAGGGAAAGGAGGGGGACTCACAAGGGGGGGGGGACGGAGGAGGAGAGAGGAACAGGCAAGGAGTAATAGTAGTAAGGTCTGTCACGACTCACGATCGTGACATTTTAGTCACATGTAATGTCATCATTGTGACGTGCCTATAGCTAGGATGAGCTAGGAGGAGGAGGAGGATGTGCATGCATGGGAAAGCAGGAGGTGTGTGTGTGTGTGTGTGTGTGTGTGTGTGTGTGTGTGTGTGTGTGTGTGTGTGTGTGTGCGTGTGCGTGTGTGTGTGTGTGAGAGACAGTAGGAGCCCATGGGGAGGACGTACATGGTCCCATTAGGAGCCGCGCAGCAGCGCTGGACTCTCTGATCTCTGAAGTTGCGTTTGCGATGCCAGATGAGAGAATACTCTGGGGTGACGAGTGCAGCCACCAGGGAGCTGTAGCGCTAGATATGCAAATACTGTATACACATCATACAGTACAGTAGCCTGGGAGGGAGAGGCAGCGACAGCGAGGAGTTTGGACAGGAGGAGGGATATAGTGATGAAAGCAGTGTTGCCATGTCCACTTATTATAAGTGACTTTGGGCTTGTTTTTCTGTAAAGTTGCTATCAATGAATCGACACAATAAGATTATCTTAGATGTTTTATAATCGGCTACATCGATTAGTTTAATTAACCCCTTACCCCTGTAATGTACTTTGTTGTACAATGGCAGTGTACAAAAGTAGTGAAAATAGCCAAGCTGCAAGCTCTCGACGTGACGCATCGCGACGCGTTGTGAGCTTGTAGATCTGCTATTTTCAAACATTTTTGTATTTTTACTTTAAGTATATTTTGATGCCAATTCTTTTGTACTTTTACTCAAGTAACATTTTGAACACAGGCCTTTTACTTGTAACAGAGTATGTCTACCTTGCAGTATTGATACTTAGAAATAGAAATTGGGAGTACTTTTTCCACCACTGTTGTATACCAAACATTTCATTTGATAACAAATGGTATGCATACTTTGTGCAGTACACCAAACAGAATGTGTACTTTGTATGCCAAACGTTATGCATACTTTGTATACCAAACGGTATGCATTATATTGTATATCTAACTGTATTTATAATTTGTGCTATATCAAATTATTATGCATACATGTATAACGAGTTGTTTGCATACTTTGCATACCAAAAAGGTATACATTATTTGCATACCAAAAAGGTATACATTATTTGCATACCAAATGGCATGCATTCTTTCATACTGAACGGTATGCGTACTTTGTACACCAAGCAGTACTCTGCAGTATAAGTTCTCAAAGGTTGACCAAGGTAATATGCAAATGCACCAGCCCGTCTGCGAGGCTCGCATTGTAGCATATTTCTTGCCATATGGCGCTTGTATGATGCATCATGCGTTGGTTGTAAGATATATTATAGATTAAGTCTCATAAATGAGAAACAGCCATTTGCCATCGCAGATGCAGGGACTATAGTTGATGTGGGAAGGATTTAATCAAGAATGCACTGCATTTCCTTGAGATTAGTGAGGTCTTTTGTTTGTTTATGTATTTGTTTGTTTGCTTCTGTTTTTGCTGCTACGTTGCTTTGTGCGTTAAACTACACATCAAAATGGAAATTGCTAGTTAAAAATAAAACGTAGCTACAATGGGCACGTACTTGCAGTTTTCTTTGGCAAAGGTATTGTTTTCTTATTTGGGTGTCACATTTGCATTTCAAATAAACAAAAAGACGTACAGTATATGGCAAATCACTCTGAGAAAACAACTCACAAGTTCTATGTTTGAAACACACGTCAAAGCCCTCACCAAAACACTTACAGTGCATTGGAATAGGCTTCACAATAAGAGCCTTTTCTTTCTACGTCTTTCTGTAGCTTTGAAAATATTGCTCCCATCTCGGTCTCTGTTTGTCTGTTGCCTAATTCAAGGGTTCCCAAACTTTTCATCCCGTGACCACCCAAAATAATCGTATTTGAACTGGGGACCCCCCACCCTGACAATTCACTTGGAATTGTAGGAGTTGAGGCATTACATTTAGTTTGACTCTGTTCCACAGATAAATGTTGTGAAAATAGCTACATGCTACGAGCTTGTATGTCGGCTATTTTCACAATGTTGTCTTAAAGGTCCTTAAATTGTCACTTTATAGATGTGTAGATACCCTGTACACTGTATGTTGGTTTGTTTACTGTTGAGTGAGAAAACAATGTTGCATATTAAGCTAATCATCGGTGGACCCCCCAAAATCATTTGTGGACCCCCCTGAGGGTCCTGATCCCCAGTCTACAACCTCACAGCGCGTCACAGAACGCAACGCCGGAAGCTTATAGATCCGCTCTTTTTTGGCACGCTACACCGCCATACAGCAAAGCAGAAATAAATCCTGCTTTTCTGTCCGTATGTCAAACGCATCCGAGGCCCCTTTTGTATCATATATTAAAGAGGGATATATCCATTCAGTCAGACTAGATAGAGCATCAGAGAAAAAAAGATGGGTCGGAAAAATGGTCTCCCTCTTTAGAACACATCTGGCCTTTTGACAGAAAGATTAAGCTTCTGTGTGGAGTTTGCATGTTCTCCCCGTGTCCCCTAGTTTAGGTACCCTAAAAAAAAAAACATGCAGTAATCCTGGTCTCTATCCTGCCTCCCCCTGGTCAGCGGGGGCGCCTGATGGAGGGGAAAGGAACTGGTTGGAATAACGTGTTCCTACCACACGCTACGTCCAACCGAGGAAACAACAGGCAAAAAAAAGTTCCTGTCGCACAAAGATTTGGCGGCCCCCCTGTAGTAACTCTGAGGACCCCCTAGGGGTCCCGGATCCCCTGTTGAAGACCCCTGTTTTAGTGGGGACTCTGTCCCACTAAAGGATTCAGTGATGAGAAGGACAGCAGCTATAGCTGCCAAACCCCACATAGAACCCGTCACAAATCGCCCCTTATTCCGACAGGTAAACACATCCGCTAACGTTACAGGTCAACACAGACGACTGTTAGTTTTCTTATAAATTGCTTCCAAATTGTCTCGGTGTGTTCAATGCCCTTGCACACAGACCTGTGGGGGTTTTTCATCGCCGCTGGAGGGAGAGACCCCCCGCTGCGCCCGCTGCCTTTCCCAAAACTGTTTATAGTTACCAGCTAACGTCAACTTCTGTCGCCATGCCGACTGTCTGTCTGATATGGAGTGCTGTGGGGTTTTTATTTTGGCAGGCGGTCGTTTCTTGGCTTAACCCTTTAAGACCAGAAAAGCATCATTTGTATCATTTTAAGATTTCTTTGGCTATTAAAAAATAGCAGACATACAAGCTCATAGCGCGGCACCGAGTGCCGCGCTATGAGCTTGTATGTCTGCTATTTTTGAAAGATCGTGAAAATGTGTGCAAATATTGGAATATATATTGTTTTATAAAGCGAACATTTTGTAAAAAATTTTGTTCCAGGGATTTGAGTTACAAATGTCCACCAAAAAATATATAAATCAAATATTAGCAACATTTTTTTGTGATTTAAAAAAAGAATAGCAGATCTACAAGCTCGAGCTTGTATATCTGCTATTTCTTTTATAGCCAAATACATCTTAAAATGACACACGGCTGCGTTCCGGGTCTTAAAGGGTTAAAATATCCCCCAAGTAAAAATGACAGACAAAATAAGTCGTGATGTTTAATGTTCAGTATTCCGACAACACGGTCAGCGGGGTCAAACAAAGCTATGTGCGACTTCCATGAGGTTGTTCTGTAACTCTGGCATAATAAAAGGTGCTTGTGCGTGCGCGTGCATGCGCGTCTTTTTACTTCCTAAACACATGCTGTGCTGGCTGCTTGGTAAGAATTCAAGGCAATTTGCAATTTGATGTGTTGTTCCCGTGCTTTTTTTCCCCCACAACCAAACCATGCACTTTATCCATGTCTTTTGTACCGGGACGGGCATCAAGGACGAATGATATTCTGCCCAAATTCCCAAAATGTTCGACACATTACCAGCATAATTGGGATTGGTTTTTAATACCTTGTCAACTACCTCAGCCAGATATACTTTGTTATATGATGAAATAGCTAAAATAGCTGATCTACAAGCTCTTGTAAATAACAATTTTGCCCGTTTTTATATGCTTAAAGCAGTTGTTCTCAAAGTGGGGTCCGGGGACCCCCAGGGGTCCTTGAGGGGGGTTCCAGGGGGTCCTCAGCAAAATGTTAATATAGCTCACAGCTTCGTGCCACGAGCTTGTACATCTGCTATTTTTGAAAATCATCATCATCATAACCTTTTTATTTCAGCTCGGAGTACAGTTGAGGGCAGGCCCTCATTTTCAATGTAGCCGAGATACAGAACACAGTAATCAACAGGAATAGACATTCACATACAGCAATAAAATACATGAATCAAAATACAGAAAGAACTCAAAAACTAAGATAGTCAAAGAACAGATATACCATAATCAAATAATTAAATAAAGCAGTTACAATCCTGAACAAAAATGTTGGAAATCATTTCCTGAAACTACCTAAAGATGGAAGTGATTTGATTTTCAAGGACCTCTGGAGCTCATTCCAGGCAGATGGAGCACTGACAGAAAATGCTGTCTTGCCTAACTCAGTCTGCGCAAACAGTTTTTGAAACATCTTGTTGTCATCTTGTTTTGAATACACATCTTCTCTTCTGGAACTATACTAGCTTAAAGATGGCATACAATGTAATGTGTGTGTGTTAAGGCCGCAAGCATGGAGGAGAACAAAATAAGGAAGCCAGTTGCGTCCATGTTGCTATCTGTTAGGGTTCCATTTGCAGGGGGGGGAGTGAGGGAAATTAATGCCTCTGCTCTTTGACACTGTGTCCAAATGTGTCACGTGTGTTGTTCTTTTTCTTATTCTAAAATAGCAGACGTACAAGCTCACAATGCATCGCGATGTGACACGTTCTGGGCTTGTAGATCGGGGCTGTTTTAGCTTTGTGTGCACAAACAATTAAGTAGGGATTAAGTGGATGCATGCAAGTGTGTGAGTGTATATGCATGTGTTCTCTCAATCAAGAGCGGACCCTCTACAAAGCTTTGGGGGGGGGGGGGGGGGTGTTGCCATGTGACCACCTGATGCCGCACCGAACCAAGCCTTATTATACCCACAATGCTTTGCGTCATTGTGTGGGTACCTTATCTTAACCCGCCGCGCTCTGTGATGAGCGAGCGTGACCCGGCTAATGCAATGCAGCGCCCTAAAATAGACCGCTAATGACACTGCTTGTTTAATGAGGATATGGGGGGGGGGGGGGTGACAGAACAGTAGCCTTCCTCTGTGATTATACCCTCCACTCTGCCCGAGAGAGAGAGAGAGAGAGAGAGAGAGAGAGAGAGAGAGAGAGAGAGAGAGAGAGAGAGAGAGAGAGAGAGAGAGAGAGAGAGAGAGAGAGAGAGAGAGAGAGAGAGAGAGAGAGAGAGAGAGAGAGAGAGAGAGAGAGAGAGAGAGAGAGAGAGATGAGAGTGTAGTGGTGGGAAAAGTAATCAAATGTTTTTTAAAAGTACAAAAGTATTGGCGTCGAAATATACTTAAAGTAAAGGTACTCGTTATGCAGAGTATCCTGTTTCACAAGTTATCATAGTCTAATTGATACAAATCTTGAAAGAAATTGCTAAAGAAAAAATAGGGCTGAATTGGTTAATGCATGTTCTGTATTATAATAATCAAAATCTACGAGGTATATCTCATTGTAGGAGAGAGAGAGAGAGAGAGAGAGAGAGAGAGAGAGAGAGAGAGAGAGAGAGAGAGAGAGAGAGAGAGAGAGAGAGAGAGAGAGAGAGAGAGAGAGAGAGAGAGAGAGAGAGAGAGAGAGAGAGGAGAGAGAGAGAGAGAACGAACCCTGTCACCCTGGCATCTTGTTGTAAATGAGAACACAGTACTGTACATGTGGCCTCTCCTCCCACGCTCATGGACATGCACAGAGTGCAGTCCCCCACCGTTCATTTACTCTGACAGTGTAAAGAAATGGTGTTGGTACACTGTGTTTATTATGAGGCACTCGGTGAAGTGGAGGGTGAAAGGATGAAAGCACAAGTGGATGAATGGATGGATAGATGAATGGAGGCTCTCGACTGACCGTCAGTCGGGGCCCTCCCTCGGTCACGGACGCCCAGATGTGCGTCCGTCCACACACGTGCATTATCGTGTGCGGAGAAGAAGTACCTTGGCAGAAGACCGGTGTAGTTAGGAATCATGCCCCCAGTGATACTGACGACAGCACCAGTGCTGTAAAGTAACTAAGCACATTTACTTTCGTTCAATTTCGACCCCTCTGTCACATGGTACTAATGTTTGTGTGCAGAATCACTGCGCCGCGGCAGCCTACTCACGCACAATTATGACACAGAAAATAGTACCATGTGACAGAGGGGTCGAAATTGAACGAAACCTGCTCTATATGGTAGAAATAGGTCAACAATACAAATGACGCTAGTTTTTAAAATACATTTATTTTTAATGAGCGGCCCCCACCAAATCCACTAATCTACCGGAACTACTTCATATTCATCAGAACCGTACCATAACTCTCAGACCACGGGACTCGGGCAATCAATTAATACCTTTGCAACCACTACATTAATGGTAAGTATTTCCTACAGAAAATACTCAAAAAAATCTGAACTAACCCTTTAAGTACACTTTTGAGGATTTTTTTTACTTTACTGGAGTATTTTCCCATTTTCTGCACTTTTACTTCTACTCCACTGCATCTCAGAGTCAAATATTGTACTTTTACTCCCCTACAATTATTTGAAAACTTTAGTTTCCAGTTACTTTTCAGATATCGATTATGATATTATAAAACATACATTAACCACTTTAGCCCTATTTTATACTTATATACTTTATATATATATATATTTTGAAAATAGGCAATCTACAAGCTCACAACGCGTCGCAACGCGTTTTGAGCTTGTAGATCTGCTATTTTCAAACATTTTAGTACTTTTAATTTTGGTACTTTAAAGACGGGGTGCCATGATTTTCAGTGATTCCCCCCCCCCCCCCCCAAAACATAATCATCAGGTATTATGGTTATACTAGGAGGAAGTTTTTTTCAAAAAAGTGTACAGAAATTGTTAAATCATGTTTTTATGTGGACACGCCTCCAGTTCATTAGTATACTGGTTTTCACCTTAGCACCTCCTCCACCACCTTAGCACCACCCACCTGTGTCCTAGTCCCTCCTCCTCCTCATGCCCACACCTGTTGTGTTATGATAATGAGGGGGAGGGTACGTTTTTACTATGTCACTAAAGCGCTGTTTCTCTATTGGCACGTTTGACCCTCAAGGTTTCAGCCTCCAGGTAGAAACTCAAAATAGTCAGAGAAGACATAAAACACCATAAAAACACCACCAGGGGGCTTAATGAAGTTCTATCAACCTCATAGATACATGAAAAACAGAAAAAGTGCAAAACCATGGCACCACCTCTTTAAGTACATTTTGACACTTGTGTACTTGTACGTGTAACAGAGTACTTAAGTAAAACATTTGAGTACTTTTTCCACCACTGGACAGCGCTGACAACTCACCTGAGCGTGTCATCAGGTGAGGTGTTTAGCCCCGCCCACTAAAAAACTGCTCTCATCAGGGAAATGCCCAAAACAGGGCTGTTTACAGAGGCTCTTTAAGGCCACCTCTGGATGGACAGACGGACGGAGGGATGGGATGATTGATGATTCGTCCTCCTGGGGAATATCTGGTGACCTTGGCCACTGGCTGCATTCCTGCAAGGCTGAATTACTATGCACACAGCTAAGACACAGCCCCCTCCCTCTCTCTCTTTCAAGCTGTCATTCTTTCTCCGTCTATTCCACTCTCCGCTCTCTGTCTCCCTGATATAATTACATCATCCCATTTACCCCCCCAACGTACCTTTCTCTATTAGAGATAAAAAATAATGATAGACTTTGATCACGGCACCTCCATCTGCCCTACTTTTACAACTATTTGCAAAAAAACAAAAAGTTGTCTTTTTTTCTTTTCTTTTCTAAATGGCATGTCTGCTCACAAAATTACTTCCACTTATGGTCAATTATCCAGGTTGGACGACTGGAGATAATGTATTTTTCAGGAACGGTGGATTCGACGTGTCCTGCTGTGACTTTAAATCTTGGCAGAGAGAAAAGAAGAACATCTAAATACTAGTGTATTTAAAACTTTTATTTGCCTTCTAGTACAAACGAATACAGTACGTGTGAGTGAGTATAACGCCCACGGGCACAACACCAGAGGGACCTCCGCTGATCTCATTCCCCCCAGATTCGGCACAAACAAGGGGATGAATTCATTCTAATGATATGCCACCAAAACGTGGAATGCCCTACCACCAGCCATCATAAAGTGTGACTCCCCTACCCTCCTTCAAAACCGCCATAAAAGAGCACCTGTCTGCAATTTGCAACTGGACCTAGACAAGTCTTCTAGCTCAGATAAGATAAGATAATTCCTTTTAACAGGACGTTCATGAAAGTCCTTGCGGGCTTGTTTCCAATGAGGGCCTGTGAGCAATTAGGGGTTAAGAGTCTTGCTCAGGGACAAATTTCATTTCATCGACATATATGCTGGCGTAGCCTGGAATCGTACCTGGGGCAACCAGGGCCTCTGGCTCCCTAGGCGGGCTCACTAACCACTCAGCTATGGCCGCCCCCCCATTGGTTCTCAAAGTGGGGTCCAGTGGGTCCCCAGATAAATGATGGATAGTGAGGAACCAAATGGACCCTCATGTGGTTGTAACTCTGAGAGTTATGGTGGTCCGTGGTCTAATGCAGGCGTTCTCAAAGTGTGGGGTCCACTCGTGGCTTTGCGACGCGTTGTGAGCTTGTAGATCTGCTATTTTCAAAGGATTGTTATACATTTTAATACATTTATAAAAACTTGTGAAATGGGACCTTTTGCATAATGATGAGTACTTTTACTGTTGGTACTATAAGTATATGTTCATGCCAATACTTGTACTTTTACTTAAGTCAATTTTGAATACCGAACTTGTACTTGTAACAGACTATTTCTATAGAGTATTGATAATTTTACTTGAGTACTAAATGTGAGTAGGCTACTTCTTCCATCCCAGCTAACTCCATGCTCTAAAAACCATTGGCCTCCCCACTGGCAACCTGCCAGGCCTCATTGACACCGCCACCATTCACACAGCACGGATCATATAGCACATATTAACCCCTGCCATGCTTCACCACTCTCGTCTCTAGGTAGAGATATATATACTCTATACCAGGGGTCTTCAACAGGGGGTCCGGGACCCCTAGGGGGTCCTCAGAGCTACTATAGGGGGTCCGCCAAATCTTTGTGAGATAGGATTTTTTCTTTTTTTTTTACATTAACCACTTGAACCCTAGAATTCCTTTTCTGAGGAGAACATTAGCCAATAATGTCTGCGGGGAGTGTTGGGCGGGAGGAGTAGAATGAAGGCTCTACGTCCTCCTGGTGGGGCGGGCTCCTCACTGGCAGGTGAGTCATGAGTAGTATACGACAGCAGTGACAACACAGAAATGTGTGTGGGGGAATTAATTGGTATAACGACTAAATTGGGGAGAAAAGGGGGTAAAAACGTATAAATAAATACAAAATACACTATGACTTTATTAATGATGATAATAATAATAATAATAATACGTTTTTGTATTTCTTTTACCTTGAAAAAAATGTATGTCATTGTGATACCTATAAATATGATCTCATACTACGTTAGTTTCATTGATCCAAGCCGGATCGATCATTGAAATAAACACGCTGCCGTGTTAAAGGGATATTTCACTTTCAAAAAAACTTTAGGTCATTTTATCATCTACTCGGGCCTTTGTGAGCCCCCAGACAGTTTTTAAGTTGCTCGATTCAGTATTTATATATTTGATATTCATTTTATCAGACACGCCCCCTTCCTATACAAACCCATTGTAACTTCAAACTCCATTTTAACCATGTTAGATTCGTCGAAAACACCCGTCCTTGGTTCTTGTGACTCACCCTGCCCTCCTAATACGTGAGGGGGCCGTGTTTTTCCGATTATTTTTTTAATTTATTATTATTTTTTTTTTCATTTTTTTTATTTTTTTCCCCCAAAAAAATATTTAAAATAAATGAAAAAAGTTATTGAAAAAACACGGCCCCCTCGCGTATTAGGGGGGCAGGGTGAGTCACCAGAACCAAGGACGGGTGTTTTTGATGAATCTAACATGGTTAAAATGGAGCTTGAAGTTACAATGGGTTTGTATAGGAAGGGGGCGTGTCTGATAAAATGAATATCAAATGTCTAAATACTGAATCGAGCAACTTAAAAACTGTCTGGGGGACTGATAAAAGCCTGAGTAGACGATAAAATGACCAAAAGTTTTTTTTAAAGTGAAATATCCCTTTAAGTGGTCGGATGGGTGGGCCGCGAACGCTTTTGAGACTCTAGAGTGGGCCCTGATTCCGAAAGGGTTTGGGGAACACTAATGGTACAGACCAGTGGTTCTCAAACCTGTTCATGTCAAGGACCCCCAAAATGATATGCATTTGGCCGCGGACCCCCATGTCAAAACATTTAGTTCCAGGGACCCCCGGACGCAAAGATTTGAGTTACAGATGTTCGCTTTAAAAAAATATCATATTGAAAGATTTGCACACTTTTTCACGATTTAAAAAAAAATAGCAGATCTACAAGCTCGTAGCGCGGCACTCGGTGCCGCGCTATGAGCTTGTGTATCTGCTATTTTTGAATAGCCGAAGTATAAAAGGTTATTGTGATGCTATGTTAACACATTTTACTGGGGACCCCCTGGAACCCCCCCAAGGACCCACTTTGAGAACCAACGACAACTACTCTGGAGGGAATACAGAACTTTGAGGAGTTTTGCGCCCTTTAGCGATCAATGCCTTAAGTAACAGGTTGTCCATGCTCTTCCTTTCATGTTGATGGGACTGGCTGTTCAGATCCATTCTTTAATTGTCCTCCACAGAGGCAGTTTGTTTTCACCGTCTGCAACACAATTAAAACCTCGACGCACGTAAAACAGGGGTATCGACGGAACATATATTTAGCTGTGGTGGAAGAAGTACTCAGATATTTTACTTAAGTAAAAGTAGCGATACCACATTATAAAAAATACTCTGTTTTTACAAGTAAAAAGGCCTGTGTTCAAAATGCTACTTGAGTAAAAGTACAAAAGTATTGGCATCAAAATATACTTTAAGTACCAAAAGTAAAAGTACTAAAATGTTTGAAAATAGCTGATCAACAATCTACAAGCTCACATCGCGTCGCGATGCAACGTGTTGTGAGCTTGTAGATCGGCTATTTTCAAATAGCCTAGGTATAAAATAGGGCTTAAGTGGTTAATGTATGGTTTATGATATAATAATTTATATCTGCAAAGTAACTAGTAACTACATTTTTCAAATAGTTGTAGTGGAGTAAAAGTACAATATTTGCCTCTGAGATGTAGTAGAAGTGAAAGTATTGAACATTTAAAATACTCCAGTAAAGTAAAAATATCTCAAAATTGTACTTAAGTACAGTACTTGAGAACATTGAGTACTTAGTTACTTTTCACCACTGATATTTAGTTATTTCGATTTGTTTTTGCTAAAACCAACAAATGCTAACGCTGTATGTTATTCACTCTGCATGTTATTCAGACAGATGCTACGTTTGATGTTTACCTGGTTGCTTTGAAGCACTAAGTTGTTTTCTTTGCTCTCTAATGTACGTGACTAGGGTTTATTATGCCATTTACTCTGATCTTGCAATTTGTACGTCTCTCTGGGTGAGAGTGTGTCTGCTAATTGTCTAAAATGGTCAGTTGTAATAAGATCACAACAGCACAGCAACACGTATCTGTAACAGTGTGCCCTGGCTATTTAACCCATTAAAACCAGGAAAGCGTCGTTGTCATTTTTTCGATTTTAACTTTATTTTGTATTTATAGCAACAGAAGTTTTTTCAGAAAACTCTTAGGATTTAGAACAGTGGTTCTCAAACATAGCAGATATACTACCCCTGCTGGGGCATAGGCTACCAACAAGCAATCTCCAGGCAATCTCTCGGAAAAAACATGTAGGCCTACATTGGCAGTAGTGGAAAAAGTACTCAAATGTTTTACTAAAAGTATCAATACTGCAATTTAGAAGTACTCTGTTACAAGTAAAAGTCCGGAATTAAAAATGTACTTGAGTAAAATTACAAAAGTATTGGTATCAAAATGTACTTAAAGTACCAAAAGTAAAAGTACTAAAATATTTGAAAATAGCAGATCTACAATCTCACAACGCGTCGCGTTACGACGCGTTGTGAGCTTGTAGATCTGCTATTTTCAAATAGCTCAGGTATAAAATAGGGCTAAAGTGGTTAATGTATGTTTCATAATATCATAATTTACATCTGAAAAGTAACTAGTAACTAAAGTTTTCAAATAATTGTAGTGGAGTAAAAGTACAATATTTGCCTCTGAGATGTAGTGGAGTAGAAGTAAAAGTATTGGAAATACTCAAAAGTAAAGTACAAATACCTACAAATTGTACTTAAGTACAGTACGTAAGTAAATGTACTTGTAATGTAATGTTATTTTCCACCACTGTACATTGGATAATAAAAACCTGATATAGCCTATATTTGACAGCGACCTTCAAAAATGTCTCTTTTTGTGCATGTCAGTGGTCTTTCAAATCTGTGTCATCTTTTAGTCTCTTGTGAAAGTCTTCCTCACTCATAAGGCATAGCAGGGGTTCCTATACTGTATAGGCCAGGGTCTTATAGCTATAGTTTTACAAGTCAATACCGTTGGCTTTTTGGCTTCCCCAGTTCTCAATCCTATAGCCAAGGGCTACACCTCCTCCATTTTCCCATGCCGGCAGTGGTGGATTACTGTATTTTTTACTTTACTGGAGTATTTACAATATTCAATACTTAATACTTCTACTCCATAGAATCTCAGAGAAAAATATTGTACTTTTTACTCCACTACAACGATGTGAAAGCTTTAGCTACTATAGTTACTTTGTAGATTCAGATATTTATTACAAAACATGCCCTATTTAAACCTTGGCCATTGGAAAATAGCCGATCTACAAGCTCACAACGCTTCACTTCACGGGCACGTTGTGAGCTTGTACATCTGCTATTTTCAATTTTTTTTTTTTATCAATTTTGATAACTAACGAGAACTTTCACATTTGGTAATTTTGGTTAATTATTTTGTGAAAATACTTGTGTACTTTTTCTCAAAACAAATGTGATTACCGGACTTGTAACAGAGTGTTTCTACATTGCAGTATTGATACTTTTAGTTAAG